>NC_141200.1:9417500-9957500 GCF_054491065.1 Syngnathus leptorhynchus
AACAGAAAACATCTTTACTTGTCTTTTTTTTTTTTTTTTTCCAAAGATGAAAAGTGCACCATAGCATACGCAATTCGATAAAAGACGCAAAACGTAAAGGCAGGAGTCTTTCATGTCACAATGTCAGCCAATAAAAACTGCTATTCTTTTCAAACTGATTGTAACATGAACATCATGAAATTTTCTTGTTACTTTCAGTGACAGGATTTAAAAAAGTGTGGCATTTTTATCTTCTATAGTTTGAATTTTCCAATGAAATACTCTAAAATGACGTGAACTGCTACAATCACTACTAGCCATAACTTAGGTCCCACAATCTTATGATATTTCATACATGCAGTGTATCCAATTATAAACCGTGTCAGAGCAGTGAAAAAGTATTGATTGAAACTATGAGAGAGGTATTATTGCAGTGATAGAATTATGAATTACTAGAGCACTACACTGCTTCACACTGAGAGGTGTTTCTAATATCTTGGTTACCTAACTCTTGAAACCGGAGGGGCAAAATTATCATCCAATGTTGCAATCAGTATGCATTCTCGGCAGCACATCCGTTTAAGAATGGAATTGAAATAACCAACCTGAGAATCGAATATTTGCAGTGCAGCCTCATATTGCCCCTGTGGAGAGGGAGGTGACAAAGACAAATTGAAATAACGTCAGACTTGAGATATGCTTGCTTGGTAAGATTGCATAGCACAGATGCAAACACAAATTAATCTAGCAATATAATCAACTGTGGACTTCAAATTACCCCGGAGAAAACATATCACAAATACAAGTTCCGAAAACTATTTGGCAGCCAACTTTGCGCTTGACTGAGAAAACTCATTATACAGTAATCTTTAAATCTTTACCTTTTCAATGAAGTAGAGGGCCCAGTGCCAGTAGTTGTGAGTGGCCAGCATGTCAGATATCTGCAATGGCACAACACTTACAGTGAAGAGAACATTTCCCAAGGATCATTCATTCAGTGGATTCTGTACAAGCTTCTAGAAAAATGAGTCATCGAAGGAACATGTTGCCTTGGATGTCAGTTTATACCTGCCAGGCTTTCTCTCTACCTTCCATGAACTTCAGGCCTTTGTCCACCTCTGCTCTCATCTCATACACATGGGCGACAGAGTGGACGGACCACGCGTCATCAGGAACCAGCGCAAGACCCTAAACATGAATAAAATAAGAAAGGCTGAGAAATCCAGATGCCTTGCCTTAATGAGGAATAGATGACATGATCTAATGTATTGTGCTTTACAAGTACAGTCAAACGTTAAAAATTAAAACCATGTAAAATTTATCTGCAAAGTCCCACAAGATGAAACCATGTAGTTTTTTTCAAAAGCTTTTTTGCAACACGTATTCAAAAGCTTTTTTGCAACACTTATTACAAAACCAGGACTAGACATATAGAGGGACATTCAGACGACAGAAGAAGAATCTGAGAATAGAATATGAAGAACATACCCCAAAGGCTTAAAAGATATCCGGGGTATATTCTTAAAATTTAAGGTGACTCACATTTAAACCAGTAAGACTTGGTAAGTCATGTAAGGTAAAGCGCTAGCCTTTTATGAAAACTATTACTTATTGTGTTATTATTATTATTGTAATACATTTGCTTAAATTCCCTTTAATTATATTAAATATATAAATATATTTATACACATATTCATATGAATTATTTCTTACAACAATTAACAACAATGGTTTAACAATGTAGAAAACGTAAATATCATCATGCAACACTTGGTTTTCTAGAAATATCTACAAGTATTGACATTTTGAAATCATTAACCAGAAAAACAATCTTCCTAGGGAACCGCAAGTTCCCATCATTGGTGAGCTATTTGTAGAACGGGCCTGTGTGCTCATGCGGTTCTTGTGGGCGACTTGGTGCCCCTGGGCACCAAGTTGGTAGCCCCTGTATAAGACCATTCCCATTCTTATATGTTTCTTTAAATTTACAGTGGTCAAGTTTTACACCTTTGAGAAAATTAAGAATTACAAATCCAAAACCACTTAAAATTGTCCAAACAGTTTAACACTGGAATCCATTTCCATTTAATGATTTTCATAATTTCAGATGGATATTTTTATTCTTTGTCTATCAGCATCATGGAACAGACTGTGCTCAACTTTTGATGTTTCCCTGAACTTGCTATGCATGATTCAATAGAGACAATTGGGACTCCAGAGGCCTTTACGAGAGGCTCATTAATGGACATCAACCATAAATTAATTGTGAATCAAAGTTACACGCTCAACACAGACAGTCTGCATCACTAATGAGCTAAATCACACAAGAAACACGAATGTCATCTCACCTCCATCGCTACTTTCTCGGCTTGGTCATAGAAATGCGTCTCCAGCAGACCAAAAGAATAAAGTCCTTTCAGATAGCTGAAAACATATGTTATTGAGGTCAATTTATGGTTACATTATTTGATTAAGTAAATATGTGCAGTAAATATGACACCGGTGATAATTAAGGGTTGAAGGTACATATACTAGAATCTTATGACATTGCTTGGTTGTTTACCACACTACTGGAAAAACAGGCATTGTTTTTTTGTTGCTCAGTGCAACCCTCTGTCCTTATACTGCTTTCACAACAGAGACGGACGTCATCAGAGACAACAAAGTTACGTTTAAACACAATAACTACAGGCCAGTGTCACACTGAGTTAAAAGCAGTAGATACAAATTTCGCTACCTCATTTTCTCTGCCCTTCAACAGTCAAACTCCTCTTTCTACCTCAAAAGGTAAAAGTTTCTCATATTCTTTTAGAAAACCCGTTTAAATGAACCTGTGGCCACTGGACATGAGTAAGACTTCCCCAGGCTGCAAGACACACTTGCAATGTTGTGACCAAGAAACAACTATTAAATTCACATTTCTACTTGGTGAGTCTAGAACTAGGAAGAAAAATTAATGAACTTGTCTTGTTTAACAAAGTCGCCATTGATGAACAGCAAGAGAGAAACATTTAACAGTTTGACTGTTTGAGACGGAACATCCGCAGGGAGAAGTAACCATGATTTAGCCACCTCGCCTGTCATGAATTGGAAATGATCAAAATCATCAGGGTTCTTGCTTTGAACTGGTGGACAGAGCTAGAGCTCGCCCTGAATTATGCTTGTACCCCGCAGGTGCCAGGGACCTTTGGTTATAAATTCAAATTATCCAGGAATTTTCAACTTTTCCCCCATCCTCTGTAGGGAACACATAATAAATGTTCATCAGTGTTTTCTGAATAATTTTGGAGTATACACGTATTATTGAGAGTGCATAGCGAGCCGACCCTTCCTTAGCCGTATTGACCTATCTTTGAAAATGCAGCAAAAGAGTCCAGCTGCACCAAATAAATGCAATTGCTGCTTGGGCACTGAGAAAATGACCAGTGAAATGTCTCTAAAAGAACGTTGGAATGTTGGAACACCTATGAACATGACCAATGATGAGTTCAAATCCTTTAGAGTTTACCATTCTTTAAAGATCTACTTGATGGGTTATGCTATTTGTCTTGGCATAATGTGTAAATGGATCTTAGAATGCATGTAATCAACCGTACCTGGCTAATGGAAAGTGAGGCTTCCAGTGGGGCAGCACTCGAGCAACTGAATCCCTCATCTGGGTTTGGGCTCCAGTGTAGAAATAACTATCATGGGCAAACTTGAGGGCAAGCAAGTCTGTGGGGTGATCAACCAGGATATCTTCCCAAACATCACTGGCTTTGGGGAAATTCCTACAGGAAACATGAGACATATATGTAACCTTTTATTTTACACACAAAAAATACAATAAATCCCAGTTGCCTTATCCATCCACTCATCCATCAATGGGCGCTTTTTTACGGTACATGCATGAGCATCTGTAGTTCCTACGTTAGGAGCCAAATCGGCTGCCTTTAACTTAAAAGTAGCATCATATGCATTTCTTTTGTCAACCATAATGAGGGTTTGTGTATAAAAGCTTCCTTTTTTCAGTAAGGTCCGTCTTGATCTTTTTCTGTCTCTTCTTTGTGTCAATTATATGGCACTATTTGCCTGGCGGATGGATATGCGATCAACACACCACTCTTCTCCCCAGTGACCGTGTCACATATCCCTCCGCCCAGCAAAGCGGTGTCGCACAACAGCGGTCCACAGCCTTTTTACGAGTGTAGAAGTGTATTAGTCATCACAAAAATTATGAAAAATCCATAGATACACCGCACCGGACGACAAAACTTGAGCAAAAAGTAGTATCTTATAGTCCGGAAAATTACTGGTAAACATCAGCTAAGCCTTTTCACGTGACCAAGCATGTCTTGCGATATATTGTATTGTATGAGAACCATTACCACAACTTCAAATACAGTGACTTTGTTATTCTGGGTACAAAAAGCAAGACTGCACACTAGAAACTGCATGTAGTATTTAAAATTCTATCACCTCTCGGCAGCACTTTTACCCATTAGATGAAAGCTGAAAATTGAACTTTAATATTGTTTTGTCACTTTAACCTGGGTTAATGTTGTATTTCATCTGCCAGGAAGAACCATTCGTGAGTCACGTAACAAATATCAGTTTGTTTTTGTTTTTTTTACAAGCAATTTCATGCAGATATGCATGAAGCCCCTTTATTAGAATTTTCTAATTTTTAAATGTGTACACATGCAGGCAAATTTGAGCAAATGAATGAACAATAGGAGTCGTGAACTCTATTTTTAACCGTCCCTGTCCACCAGGAGAGAGGCAAATGCTGTATGGCCTTGTTCATTCAGTAAAGAGGGCAAAGCACTCTTGCAAATGTGAACCTGATCTCTTATTTGGGGCAGTAGTGACCTCAATAATGTGGACAAAGGTTTTGGGACATATTCGCATTATGATCATTTATTCCTGATTGATTCTTTATTGATTTCAGTTTTAGTCCATGCATAATTGCAACTAGTTTAGGTGAAAGACCCCAGCAGAAGCCATTTCAGAAAAAGACTCCTGTGTTTCATTTGTTTGGTTATTCTGCCGGTTTGCAAATATGATAAACAATTTTTGACAGTACTGTGTCGATATTGAACTTGGTTCAACCTTGGCGATTCTATTTCATTGTGTTTAAGGCTACCTGTGTGAACCCTAATATAAAGTACATACCAGCAATACTGAGCAATTCACAGATCATACATACACAACACATTTTTGCTATGTCCCCCTGAACTGCCAGACTGAAACTCACCCATGTGAGACAAACTCCATGGCCTTGACGTGGAGCCTCTCTCTTGGGGTGAGATTTTGACTGTTGGCCAGTTCCACGGTTTTCTTCACAGCGCTGGCCAGACGTTGGTCCAGGCGGGGGGAGGTTGCTGTTCCCAACAGTTCCAAGCACGTGCTCACCACATGGCCCATCACTGCAAGGGTTATATCAGTCACATTATTGGACTTTCCTACTGCACACTGAAGTCGCTTTATTATTGAAACTAGGTCTCTCAAAATGCTTACTTTGCTGTTGCTGCTGTATTCTGTATTGTGTTAAGTTCTTCTTCTTAGCCTTCACACAAACATGCTTTCTTGTAATATTGAAATATTCAGTTACTAGATTAATTAACGTCAACATTGCAAACAAAACAAAAATCCAGATTTTCATTATGGAAAACAGTTCTTCATTCTCAACTGCTCTGTGCTCTGAAAAAGCATAGAGACATTTCAACAAGACTGTAATGAGGTCAACCACTATTTTAATATTTATGTAGTTCTCATAAGCTTTTACAAGTCTGCATGCTCATTCAGCTCATGTAAGTTTAAAGAATAAATGACCTCAGGTCAGTTCATGTAGCGAGCAATGCCAGGGGATCCCCCAACCCCCTTCAACAGCTACAATTATGTTTGTTCAGGCAGCCCAGTATTTAATTGGTGTTCACCAGCGATACAAGTAACTTGGCCCATTTGCGTACACCAGACTAGCTGATTTTTGACACAAAGCATTTCACATTCACTTTTTCTTTGGATTGTTTTACATTATGTGTCCTATGTGCCCTCTCTGCATCCATTGCAGCCTGGTTATCCTGGAAGGGGGATCCTCCCATCTGTGGTCTCTTCTCAAGGTTTCTCATTTTTCCCCCAGTAGTTTTTTTTTATTAGTTTTTCCTTGCCCTCCTGGTGGTTTAAGATCAAGGGATGTTTTCAATTTCCCTACATGTGAAGCCCTTTGAGACTTGTTTGTGATTTAGGGCTATATAAATAAACTTGAATTGACTCAGGGTCCTTATAACAATGAGTACCAATCAAGGTCACTTGTTGATGTCATAACCTAAGGTCTCTAAAATACCAGGAACACCCCATTCCCTTGCTCTCCATGCTAGGTCTATAAATCGATAAATGGCTGTCATCTCCAAGGTTAGTTTGTTGATCATTTCAATGCTCATACCACCGACACGTCTGTACGTCTAGCAGCAGCCCGTATGTGAATGAATACCCGGGTTGTTTTTTTTTTTTGTCTTCAACCACTACACACGCACACACACACACACTCATGGATTTTTCTTCAGTGGCATTCTTATTGATCATGTGACAGTAATTTAAAAAATGTTTGCCTAACAAAATACACATCGTAAAACTTTGTTTTATATTTAGTTAGACTGGGACAACTGTAGTTCAAGTTGTATGGCTTCTTCAAAATTGTTTCCCTGGAGGTTTTAAAGGGAAATAAAAACTAAAGCTCTTTATTTTCCCCTTACAGTTAAAATCCTCCCTGACAATAGCATTAAACTTTCCTATTGAGCCATATTCTCCCTTCTGAAATTCTTCCAGCATCCCAGCAAATATTGGATGGAGATGTGCGTTGAAATATCTTATTGAAATACATAGTCACCAAAATACGGATCAGCCTCCTTGATTTTAGTCATGCATCCCTCAAGTCCTCCAATACTTTCAATGTTGCGCCAGGTCACATACTAAAGGAAAAACCAAATAAAACACAATGAAAACAATTCAGCAATTTTCTCACTTGGCCTATCGAAGATAGGGTAGGTGTGAAAATGAGTTCACTTCAGTCATTGTGCAATGTTATCTGTGTAAATCATTTATTTACCTGAGTGAGCATTGCATCATAAAGTTTGCACGCCTCATTACTGCTTGTAGACAATGGAAGGCCCTCAGCTCTCCAAGCCTGGGGAGATTGCCTCGTCAGTTCATCTCCAGTCAATGAAATGGACCAAAGTGTAACTTTTAAACACAGGACTGTAGTGATGGTGACGATACTTTTTGTCCTTTCCCTGCCAATCATTATTGTTCAAGTTGAGTTATTTGTCGGCAAAACCTAAATGTTTTGGCACAGCTCGAGCCTTTTGTAAACAAATTATTTATTCCTGACTATGTATTTTAACAAGTTTGAGTGTCACACCCCATTGTCTTCCTACCATCTGCAAACTATTTGCTCTTGGAGAGTATTTTGCACATTTTTGTAAACACAGCCTCGTTTGATTTTTTTCTATGATAAGTTTATGATTATTTTGTTTGTCTGTTTTAGTTTTTACTAACTTTTCCAATCACAGCAAACTTTTGAAAAATTATCAATATTAAAAACGTTATGAAAAACTAAAACTTAAAAACTAAATCTCAACTCTTGTTTCTCAACATTTCCAAGGGTTTAACTTTGTTCGTCTCTGGAAAATACCTCACTGAAATGATCATTTATAGATCTGACTCTGCTAATGATGGTATGTAAATGTGTCAGACGCGTAGCAAGAAAAACGTGCATCTACTGTTTATTTTTCATCCGTAAATAGCTGACGGAATCGGTTGTCACATAAAGCACACGCCTGGCTGCACGCGTCCCGTTTGGTCTAGCCGTGCAAAAACAACAAAAGTTCCTCTCCTAACTCACCTCGCAATCCCTGAAGCTCAAAGGATCCATGTTGAGATATCTGTACTGTTCAATAAGTGCAGAGGTTGCAAGTTTTGACTCCCTCCCCAGTCAAGTTAAAATGACACGCACCGGAAAACTTATAGGAAATCCGACTTTTCAATCTAAGTGCAATTCGTAAAATAGCCATCGATCGGACACGAAATTAGGTACACCTTATTAAATGACGAAATCTATAACAAGGTCCGCCTTAAACGCACCAATAATAAATAAATAAAAATCCTTTATAGATGCTATTGTAAGATCCATAATTAAAATTTACAAATTGAGTCAGAGCTATTGTGATTGAATGTTTATCCATCTATCCATTCTTTGAAGGAAAAAAAATCTCCAATCAGGTTTATAGCTAGAAATTAAGTACAGTGGAGCCTCGGTTTTCAAACACAAAGACGCTCCTAAAGCAATGCGACAGTGAGCGCCGGGCGCGCTGCAGTTGCGCGATCGGACCAAATTAAGCTCCCTGCACACTGAGGGCCATTTAAATGTTGAAAAGTACATCAGGACTTTAGAAATATTGTCTACATTTGAGCGACCGCTCTGTCGCAATAATGTCACCAGCGCGGAGCAGTTGCGCGGAGCAGTTGCGCGGTCCCCGGCTCGCTACAGTTGCGCGTTCGGCGGTGCGCTGCAATTGCGCGATCAGACACAATTAAGCTCCCTGCGCACTGATGTACACTTAAATTTTGGAAAGTACATCAGGACTTTACAAATATTTTCTTAATTTCAGCGACCGCTCTGTCACAATAATGCGACCAGCGCGGTGGCGCGGTCGGCGACGCGCTATGATTGCGCGTTCCGCGGTCCGCTGCAGTTGCGCGATCGGACAACAATGCGCAAATGAAAAAAAAAAAAAGCTTAAAAAAGGCGGGTTTTTATATATTTGTTGAAACGGATTATTTTTATTCCATTATTTGTAATGGGAAAAGATTATTCGGGATTCGAACGATTCACGTCTCGAACAGCCTTCTGGAACGTTTGTGTTCGAAAACCGAGGCTCCACTGTATTCGTTTTATGCAAAAATATTGTCCAGTGGTGACATTCTTAATTTAAATCTAGATATTCAAAGCAATAAACTAGTAAATAAACATGTTTAATTTTACATGCAAAATGTTTTGCATGTCAACATTTGTAAACATTAATTTCATTTTGGAATAGTTGTATTTTGTGACAAATCCATTCCACGTTGTCAAAAGTCCCTACCGTATGTCCTTTGAACTTGAACGAGTTCATAGAGGGTGTGTCGTAACACATTGCCATAAACTTAAGGCAACATGCCCACAAAAATGTCAAGCAGTCAATTTGTCTGAATGTTTTCCTGAAAAGTCTAAACCACAAGTTAAGTGACTATTTAGAAAAAAATAGAAAGACAACTGCATTGTTTTATTGCTGTTTGCAGCATACATCCAACACCCATAAGCAGCTACACAAAGCATTTACATAAGTCGTGCGCCAACAGAACAGTTTAAAAATTATTCTTTACATATAATACAGTTTTCACACATTAATAAATATCAGTACAATCATGTCACACATCACACTCACAATCTACACACCAAAGGCTCGTGTAACTTTATGCCAACTCATTGCACATATATTATATAATGTGTACTCTATGTGCTGTAAAACAATGACCAAACCTGTCATGGATGTTTTCAAATTTTCAATTAGATGCAAAATATTCACAGCATATTCATTGCTCCAGAACTTCAAATTAAATATTTTGTTTTACAGACCCTTAAAAAATGTCCACTGAAACATTAACCTTCGCTAAAGGATTGAATAAAAACAGAACAAGGCATCTGTTGTACTGTATGAACATTGCCACTTGCTGAATCTCCTCATTTATCATTGCAGGAGACAAAAAAACAAGACATGTTGTATACTTGTAAACATTAGCTAACTGTGATATACAGTGAATTTCCTATCAAGAGGTGGGCCCTTCATTGTTGATCACGTGAAACACTCGTGTTTTTACTTTATATTTTATTAGGGACATATGAGTCAATGTACAAACACCATAACTTCCCTGAAATCACCCTTTCATTCATTTTGTATACAGTTCTTAGCTTTTTCAAGGTCTCTGAGAAATTAGATCCTATCCCAGCTGATTGGAAACCCTGGACTATTCATAATCATTCACTCTCAGTTTGGACTACGAGAGAAAAGCAGTGTGCTGTAACTAGTGTTTGTGTTATATATATGTGTACTGTATACATATGTGGTGTGTGAAGTCTACAAAACGATTTTGTCTGTAAATTTACAGAGAAATTCATCGAATCGGGAGAAGCTTTATCATGCAACAAGATAATGACGCAATACACAATGCCAACACAACAATGTACAATTTGAAGGTCTGAGACTAACAGAATGTCAATCACCAGAAACTTAGCCCAATGGAGCATGTATATCCCCTCCTGAAGAAACAAACAAGAACATTAAGATGATGCAATAAAGACTTGGAAAAGCATTTCGAGAAGAAAACAGTCTGGTGAAATGAATGGGTTGCACAGTTATTGCAAGTAAGGGTTATGCCATCAAATGTTAAATAATACAAATTCATCCATCCATTTTCTGAACTGCTTTATGGGCATGCTGGAGTCTATCCTGGCAATCTTTGGGCAGTAGGGAGGGGACACCCTGAAGTGGTCATCAGCTAATCGCAGGGTACACCATTCACACCAACGAACAATTTGGAGTGATCAATCGGCCTACCATGCATGTCTTTAGGATGTGGGAGGAAACCGGAGCACCCGGAGGGAAACTCACGTACATGCAAACTCCACATTGGAAGGATGCACTTCTGAACTGTGAGGCGGACATGATACCCAGCATTCCACCGTGTTATTCACCGTTAGTTTGCCCACTTGAAATGTGTGTAGATTTAAACAAAAGGTGCCCTGTCCTGAGTTGTTTAACGCATCTAGATGTAAATACAGGTAAGTCCTCAACTTGCAGACACAATAGATTCCAAGGCTATTTCTAAGTGGAAATATTTCTAAGTCGAGACAAACTATATATATTTTGTTTTCAAATAAAATTTCATTAAATTTAAATTCCGTTTTTGGAAGTTGCCTAGGACGATAGATACTCTGTTCACGCGACAGTGCGAGTGAGTGAGAGAAAGAGAGCGTGATACACACACATGCGCACGCCACACATGCGCACGCCACACACACACTCGCACACTCGCACACACGGAGACACTTTGGATTTTACAGAAATCAGAGCTTGCAAGCGAGCCATGAAGACCACTGAATCAATAAAATGTCATACAACCATGTGTAATCAAGTGAACTAAGGAAAACAGTTGAAAATAGTAATATCTTACTACCCTGTAATGCCATCCACATTTTTATCCGATGGTATACAGACCCCACGGGGTCCTTTAATATTAAAAATCACTCAAATAAAAGAGATCAGTCGTCTAAGGAGCTTGAAAATTCGAATAAACCGCTACAGATGTGGCGGACCAAGGCCAAACACCAAGGAGCCCTATTGATTGAACAGGGCTTTAGAGTTGAACCGTAGCGCGCCGACTTTGGGGCTTTAGAGTTTACATGTACCCCCCTTGCTTCTATGAGTTTTCCTCCGGCCCCGACTGCCCACTCCCTCTATAGGATGGGTTGAATGGACAGAAACAAATTTCAGGGACAATAAAAAGCAGACACAAGGGAAAAGGTCAATATGAGGATGGTGAACCATTACACTCTTCTATCAAATGGGCTTACGTGTGTATTCTGTGTCCTTGCAGTCAGGGACAAAATAAAAGGTATTTGTTATGAAGGCAGTGTTCACTAATTAGGCTACTTTTCCAACGGGAGCCCTGTTTGCCAGGAACATGATATTGTAGTCATTTGTTTCCCTCCCTCTAAGATTTCATAGGATCTATTTGTGAAGGGCTGAGGGGGAGTCTTGGAGCCTCAAAGGCACAATGCCCTTAGGCTCACGGTTTACCAGATTTGCCAGTACATTCCTTCCTAGCTTGTCATGTGCTGATGGGGGGTCTCTCATTGTTTCTCACGGTCACTGGAGGTTTTCTGCAGAGGAAACATGAGCGTATGTTGCCCCAGCAGTCGAATCCAGCTCCCCTGCCTGGTGTCAGCGTGCAGGTGGGCACATGAATATGGCTGCTCAATAATTGTGACACCAGTGTGAGTGCAAAGTGTTTGATAAAAGATTATAAATACAATAAAATACTGTGTTTGTTGGACTCTTAGTGTGGCCCCACAAAACACAATGTCAAAAGGGAAGAAACATTATTTTGTCTTTGTGGTTCATTAGGAAGAAGTCAATGTGGAGGAAGGCAACTTCAGAAGCCTTCCTTTTTGGCGGAGGATCTTGATCTGCTGTAAAATGTTACTGCATCTACACAACTTATTTACAAAACACATTTCTTTAAGTTTCCTTTACATCAGCAGGACCAGACTGCATTATTCCCTTTAGATCATTGCGGACCCAAGAAGTCTTTAAACATGCTCCAAAAGAGCCAGCATTTCAAGGCTGCAATGATAATTGCTAAAGTACCATCTTTCTACCCACGGTGACAGTCCAAACCTGAAAAGTGATTAACTAGAACTGCCTGTGGGCTGAGGGTGTGTAAACACCGCAGGCTACTGTGTGCGCGAGTATGTTTGCTGGGAATCTGTACACATTCATTGCTGTAGGTGTGACAGATTCCGACGAACTGCCTTTTTTTACGTTCGCCGCGCTATGCTGATCAAAGAAGTCTGAGACGCTCCAGGTCATTTCAACCTCGGACCTGTTGGCGCAATTAGTTCACTCTTGTTAAACCCAATTAAGGTTGAAGCCTTTTGAGAGCATCACAGCCTCCAGGTCCTTGTCTTCCTCTTTCTCTCGAAGCCTCTGCTCCTCCAGAAGTGCCACCAGGGCATCGCGCTGCTCTACAACATCGAGCATCTCATTTAAGATGTGCTTCTCCTGTGCAAGTTCCTTCTCAGTCTTCAGGTGGTCTGAAAAAGAACAAAGTAAATGTACAATTGTTAGAATAGGCCTCTTTGGCACATGTGACTAGCTAAGTAGCTTGAGCTATCTTGCTGTGACCCTTCTCTTGCTTTCACTGTCCTTGTCCTCTTTGACACTCTTGGCACATACATATTAGTTGATTTCAGTTAAGACACAGGCTAGGAAGAGTCGCCCCCTTTCAGGTGGGTGGCCAAGAGTATAAGAGTAGGAATCCTGTGGGTGGGGTTTAGACCTTCTTCCACAATCTGTCCCTGTCTTTCTGGTATACATTAAATAATTAAACTGAAAATGCACCCTTCTGGTAATTACTATCAGCGTCGAAAGCATTCAAGATAAAAATCTAGGAAAATATAACACAATTGCAAAGAAAATACACATTGGAATGTACGCTGTTTTTGAGCGCATTGTGATGGAGTGTAATGTGCAATGTTACATCCAAGCTCCTGCTGCAGTGCCGTAAATGTGTATTTGCGGAAGACGCTACCCCAAAGCAGTATTGATAAAGTTACATTAACCTTCATTAATTCTTCATGCAATGTTAAGTGTAGCAAATTGACACTGTATTGGAGTGCATGCATTATAGTTGACCAACAGTCTTAGGTCATCTTTAAATAAAGGCGGACTCATTGACAAGGACATTTTAATGTTTTACCTGACTGTGACTTGAGTGTGATGCCGAGACATGGAAATGGCTAATTGTGCACAATCTGATCTTACCGCAAGTGTTGCTACTGGTAATTTATTTGCACAAACCGCACTTTTGTTAACTGTCCACATGCATGCATGCACTTTGCGCGCACTTCTTTGTCGGGTTAACGACTTCTTCTTGGGGTTGGCAGACAAACAATTGTTGTTGTGCACCCGCAACATGCTTTCGTGCTTAAAATATCTTCTTATGTGCTTGTAATTATAGTACTTCATAAAAAGGTGGATATAATTGCATTAGAGGGTCACTCAGATTTACAGGACCGGGCAAACAGCCATAAACTCACCTTCCACAGCCATTCGCTCCCTAAGTTCCTGCTGCAATCGACTCTGGCGGTCCTCGAGCTCCAATTCTCTGGCACTTAAAAGAAAAAACAAACAATCAACCCTGATTAATTTGGCAGCTTTGAACTTTCAGCCAAAGTCGCTGATGGTGTAGGCCGTGCATATATACGTATATAGGCCTGACGTGTGCGGGTAGTGTGGGAGGATCAATTTCCGCTCAGTGGCGGTGTGCATGTGGGTGTGGCTGGTTGTTCATCTCACAGTACATATACTGTGACTGGCTGGCGACTAGTTCATGGTACCTTGTGCCTTTCGCCCGATGTCAGCTGGGCTAGGCTCCAGCGACCCTGAACTGGATAAGCAGTGTTGAAATCGTGAAATTCTACTTATAATTTGAGGAATGTGCACCAAGAAGTTAGACCCATTGGCAGTTTAAGGTTCAGTGATTGTAAGTGCTCTCAGAATGATCTAAAATCAAATGTGCATCACATGAGGTCAATTCAGTGCAGCTCAATACTTCCTCCTGGCAGCAACTGTATTTACTTGAATCATTTATGTTTATAGTGTGCCAATATTCCACCATGAAAGAGTGAAACGTGCCATAAAATCTATTAAAGTTGAGGAAGAAGACAGTAAACAATGGAGGACAACCAGTAGTCTACGTTAACATCATAAGATTGAAAGTATACCACTTACAATATCATGAGTTCAGATTCATAGCGGACTAGGGCATTCTTCTCCTGCACCAGCTTGAACCACTCTTGCATTAGTTTGGGATCATCCTTCTTTCCCATGCCTGGAGAAAAGAGTTGGCATAGTATGGTCATGAGAGACGAGAGACATCAGATAGGACACACAAGGACAGTCATGGATGGACACTGGGGTAATGCAATCACAGCCAAGGCGGGATGTCCTTGTTGAGGGATGGTGAGGTGGAAGGATGGACTTGACATCAATGTCCATACTTCCCAGTCATAAAGATGGTGTGGAGGATCTGACTTTAGGGAGGTGTGTATACAAACAACTCTCAAAGACATACAAACACAGTGAAAGTTGGAATTCAACATCTGTTGTCAAGATCCATTTGCTTAACATAGATCAGACTGTAGGTAGATGTTCTTTTGGGGTAAATATTATTCAGTCACCGCTTAGTTTAATAGAGTACAAAGTGGGATGTGTGCGTAGGTGTAGTAGCAGAAACACTGGACCAAAGTTGAGAAAAAAATAATAATTAATTAATCCTTCCCTGCCAAACTAATGTAATGACACACCAGCAGAAATTGAAAAGATCCAAATCCAATCAAAACAGAACAGTCTAAAAGGAAAATAGATTTCTGAACTATAAATGGCCTTTCCATTGAATTTATGTGAAGCTATTATGACAACACATCAAAGCAGTTACCAGATGTCATTCCAATATGCTTTGTGAGCAGTATGGGAATTTAGACTGCAGATATCAATCTCCAAAATTACAATTAGCATATTTAATATCGTGATGGCACATTACACTTAGTGTCATACATCCCTGAAGAGAAAACATTGTTTTAACAGCAGAATGTCATGCATGACTATGCTCAAATCTGGGTGCCATTTAGTTTGAAATGATCATTGCTGTTCAAAATGATCACATTCTTGGATCTTACTCAAAGTGAAAGAGTACTCTTAACAGAATGTTTGATGGCTTCTTCTCAATCTTATGACGCAGTCTAATAAATGTGTTAGGGACTGTACCTTAGTATACACCTTACATGCAGTTTCAGCAGTTGGGCCTGGACCGACAATTTGTCCTTAGATTCAAAATACAGCAAAAAAATTTGGTCTCTCAAGTTCTGTGCTTTTGCTCTATTTCCAAAGGTTGTTCTTTGCTTCTATGTGAGTGTATTGAGGCATTTCAACAAAGTCTGGCTCAAACTTATAATCTATCGATGAATCATTCAATTAATAAAATAAAATACAATATAATTAGAAAATTGACTTTATGTGTTGTCCACTAATTAAACAGTTTTATCTGCGGCTTATGATTGGTACCTGATTTGGATTTGACGATATGCAATGCAAATGTGATTTTCTGGTTACGTCGTCATATGTTATTTATCTGAACTGGGTTAAATGGGAGGACCAAAAATCTGAACTGGTAAAAACTCATACATCATTGCTTTTCTCACCATAACCTCATATTTAAGCCAAATATATCAAAATTCTTTAGAGATGTGCAATTAATTAGCTTTCAAATTGCTATTACATCTGGTTTTAACAGTTAAAAAAAAAAATCTTTTTTTTTGGCACATTGATATCAATGCTCATCTCACCATTAATAAAATGATTGTGTTGCATTTTTTGTTTCAAATGAATCAAAAAAATGTAAGCAAGATGTCTCTGCTGGCTGGAATCACAGTGCATTATGTCTGGAGAGAAAGAAGCATGCCAAGTGTACTTTGCAGAGCTTCAGACTTTCTCCATAGCATGTCAAGAAGTAACTGCTGCTATACAACAGCTAGTCAATCCAAGAAGTTATGCTGAAATACAGCATACATTGCAGGTATACAGTACTTCAACCAAATGAAAAAGTGTGTGCGCGTGTTGTGGGGACAGTAGCTAAAGACGGGATAACTAACGACAAAAGGCTTCCTCTTTTTTTAAGACCTTCTCATTATGAGTTCTCAATGAATTTCTTTCCACCATCCCCACCACCACCAGCCCTCAACCCAAGGTTCCAAACACAGGCGAGCCCTCATGGAACATAAACGTAAAGCATAAATCAATCAGATCACACGCAAAAACAAACGCTTGCGTCTTCATACACTGCAGAAATTGAAACCCAGGGGAAAAAAAACTCCATTGGCAGGTGGTAGCTACAAGAACAAACCAGATGATTCATTAATTTTTAAAACTTGCTTTGTGCAGGCCTTTAATATTTATAATACAAGTTCACACCATGCAAGGTTCACACTCCTGAATCATAAACCTTTTCGGGAGCTACAAGCTGGCGTTATTGTGAATTCGTTAATTATCTCTAAATGTTCAATGGGAGTCACTAAGATACAACTTGTTGTATTTGCAAACAAAACATGCACTTGGTTCAAAACAAAACCACAGCAGACTGGTTTCCAGCTCAGTACTGAGCTGGTATAACAAAAAGAGGTAGAAAAGGGCAAGAAGATGAGGGAGGGTTCAAGTATACAAGCCAGTTCTGGAGAACCCCTGTGGTTACCATGGTAACCTGCCACACCCGACAAGCAGAGGCGGCGAGGTTACGTTACCTTCAGGGGAACAGCAGAGGCAGAAGGGGAGAGTTCTCCGACGGTGCATCCCCACAAAGGGCTCAACTTCCACAAGACAAGGGGAAAGGGAGCGAGGGACTGACACAGACAGGGACATTGATGCGGAATAGAGAAGGGATGGTGAAAATGATGGAGAAGAAGAAGAAGAAAAGCAGAGATGTTACGGCAAGAAACAGTTGAGGACACGGGGTGTGGGAGGGTGAGGGGACACGGTGTGATGAGAAAGAGAAAACCACGGAAGAGAAAATCAAAGGAGGGCAGGAACAATGAGATAGTAAGAAGACAAATCACCTAGGAGGAGATGGTGGGAGTGATCACCTTTGTGGTATGAGGGATGAATAAAATAGGAGGAAAAATAGGAAAATAACCTGGAAGAAAAAGCTTTTCTGACAATGCACTGGTAGTGCTATATATAGGCTTTCATTAGGCCATCATATCCTTCATTTGAGGATACCATGGAATAAAAAGGTTTACACTTCAATAAAAAAAAAAAAAACCTAATAGGTTGAATCTACACCACATGGTTCAGGTGACAATTCCACTGTCTTGACAGCGTAGAGAGAAAGAAAAATGGAGTCATATATTCTCAGATAGGAATCAGGCCTCTTTGAAATGTCCATAAAAATAGGATACTTCATGTATTTTCTATGCCACTGTGACCCACAGATCAGATATAAACTGTCAATGAGATTTTATTATAAGAGAAGCAATACACAGATGGCAGTATCAGACGGACTGAGTAAGTTGTTTTGATGCTATGTGAATTGGATGGAAGAGAGAATAAATAAAGCAGCCACTTATTTCTGATTACTGTGTCCAGCCACACTCTTTGACTTGTGTGGATGAGGTGCTTCCACAAACCTCCCCATTTCCGAATCAAAAACAATCCTAGCTCTCCGTAACACTAAAAAAGCAGTCATAAAGATCAAACAGCCGACTTCTTATCAAACGGCTTTAAATAGGTCACAGAAATTCATCAGATCACTCGTGCTAAGGTTTACGCGCCAGTCATTTAGCTGCGTGAGGTCCTTCTATCATCAATTTAAAATACTACTTGAAAATGTATTTATGACTGAAAAAATATTGGGGTCCATGACCAAACCAGAAAGTCACATTACATCAAAACGAGTAAAAGCGAGATTTTAGGTGTAAATTGGATAAGTATCACTTAAAATGAACATGTCAAGAGCCAGGAATTGGCATCAAATCAGTTGGGCACTGGGACCTGCGGTATACGTCCAGTCTTAAAGTCAATAATGCAGATCCACCCGTATTGTTTAAGCTTTTACTGATCGTGAATTACAACTGCTTCTTCTCCTAGGATGCCACAGGATACACTAATTGAATGTATTTTGTACTCTGGTCTTAATTTGATGCTTGCTTGGGGACTTGGGGAAGTCCAATTAAATTTTGGTGTCTTAGCGGTCCTTCCAAGCACAGGTTAATTTAAAATACAAATGAAGTGACTAAGATTATACTCCTACACTACTTGAAATACATTTGTTTTACTTTTCCCGAGGTGCAGGTTGACATAAGAGGGCTATGGAGAAGAGATTCTTTGAGCTCATTTTAAGGCACAATCTCTATAACAACCATTTATGTTTCTCTCTTTTTTTTTTTTTAACCTTTTTTCTTCCCCTCGCCAACAAATTGCGAGACATAATTTTAGGGTTAAGAGGAAGGAATGGGATTAGGCCTAAATCTGAGCTCAAGATTTAGTCATTAGCATATTACAAATATTAACAATACATTGTCTTAAAGCAAATTTGATGTCACTATGATTTGCATTGCATAACAGAACTAATCTTGTTCATAATAGTATAGGCTAGTAATGGCTCTTGGCTACAAAAAAAAAAAAAAAACTAACTGCACCAAGACAGACATGAGGCTCAGTGCTGAATTATTAATTCAAATCTAGCCAGAAAAGTACAAGCGTACAGGCCAGAGTCAAGACAAGAAAATACAAGAGCACATTGATAAATAGAATCACGAGCTGGAATTCTCCAAATAACAAGGCAGACAACACACATGGAACAACACCAATATTCCCTCGCACATTCTAACTTGTAAAAATTAATGAGTTGGTAACTCACACTATAACAGTCATTAAATTCACTCATATCTATAGCCACAACAATAGAGACGCCTGCACAGTAATAAAATCCAATATACAGACGTACACATCAAACTTACTCAATTGTCAGAGAGATTTTAAAAATACATTCAAGAAATCATACAGAGAGGATCTTCTGATCATTTGACCTTGCATGTACATTGGCAACAATGTACAACTACAAAACCACAAACACAGCAACAAATGTTCTGTGGCTACCTATTTGAAAGGTTGAGTCAAAACTGAGCATTACTACCTTTGCAAAAGGCAAAACGTTTTTGGTACAGCTTTTGTACTGGAACATAGTGGATTGTGAAAGTGTACGTATGTGTTTGTGGAAAGTGAGTCTATGGAGATAAATTCATTCTGCTAAGTGAGTTTATCGTTATGTCCAGACCCCAAGCAATTGCTGGCATGATGAATAAAAACAAGCAACAAGGCCAAGCAAAAAGAAGTCATGAGCCTCTTGAAAGTTGCACTGCTGCAGACATACATTCACACAGAGGCTTTCGAAATGAAAATGTTACAGGGGATTCAAAGGCCAAAATCTCGCCTCATATTCAAACAAAAACCAGGCTACTATGACTACTATAATCACACTTAAAGGGACAGTAAAGCGAACCCAACATTGACACTTATTTGAAAGGACTGTATTAAAAAAATAATGTTTGTGATAGGTGTATTCTTCACCTTGAAAAAAACATATGAAGTGATTTAACGGTATTTTGGAACAGAGTGACGGTGGATTTACTGATGCCCACTTTTCGGGTGGAGCCTGCTTGAATCGCAACATCCAACCCTGACTACGTCACGGAAGGAAGCGCCCAACTTCCTTCCATGACATCATCAACCAAGACATGAAGGGGACGGGTGTGTGGCCCTACCTATTCTTGATTAAAAGTTGGTGTTTTTAAAGGCAATCGTTTCATAATTTCTCCCAAATGAATGAATAAAATAGAAAATGCCAACTTTTTATATGTTCCTGAAAAAAAAATACATAAACTGGGCTAGTTCGTGAGAAATGAACCATCTTCACTTTTATGTCCCTTTAAGGAATGTTTAGAGGTGGAGGGGTTGCTTTCACATTGGCACATACTATGTATTACTACTACTGGGGGAGCAACAACTACGGCGGGTTAGACAAAATTGGATTATTGAGAATATTATTAACAAGGCTGAGGGATTATTTACAGTGGGGGTGGGGGCACAGTTAATGGTACAAAGAACACATTTGATTATAATGGACGCAAGCTACGCTCTGTATTTTTCCTCACGCCTGCACACAGTTATATCACAAGCATGTGCTATTTACTGTCTTTTTTACATTCTGTATATTTTACTTTAAATTTGTCAGACTAAAGTATGTATTTAAGTTTAGCTGTGAATAATTTCACAGGCAAAGAGACTTGTTTGCCAGAAGAAGGACTAAAACTCTTAAAGAGAGCATGAAAATAATGAGCAATAACAACTCCTGGGATGATCTGTGACTCTTTCATTTGTTCCAGAGTAGATATATACAGGTAATTTGTCAATGTATCATTACGTTGCTTATAGTGGTAATTTCCTTGATTAAGATTTTATAAAGTGACAGTTATAACTATAATATCCAAATTGTATCACATCTCAGTGATTGTGCAGGTCCTTATGTGCAAAGAAGTGGAGTTTTGTTTGTTTGATACTGTACATCAAGCAGTAGTTATAGAATTTGGGTCAAATACTGTTAATTTCTGTATTTTATTGTGATTGCAGTTCACTGTGGTGCAGAATTGCACCGGATCTTATTCAGACACATGACATGGGGAGAATATTAGGAAAAAGCTCAACGCTTTATGCTATGCACCACTGCAACAAAAACTACTATTATTTTAACTTGTATATATACTACAGAATGCAAAAAAATATAAAATCCATTATTTATGAGTTTATGGAAATCAGAATCGATCTTTTTAGTCTGATCTACTGTTGGCGTGGAGAAAGGCAGGAGATACGGACAAGTGGAATGGAGGAGGCTTTGTAATGATGCTAAAACCAATCAGCCAGCCAGCCATTCAATGGAGGTAGATGGGTACAAAGCTCCCAGGAAAACAAAAGGTAGGGTGGGGAGAGATTCAGTCAGTCATTAGGTTAGTCTGTAAACGACAGATTGTAAATACATACCGCCCAGATGTAAGTCCAGGATTTCACTGTAATTAGAATCTCCCCAATAGTCTACAATGACAGGGATATATTAGACATATGAGTTACTGTGTTTCACACTGCCCCACACTGGGCACATGACCAATCCTACTAGAATGATCATGCACACACAAAAACACACAGGTACACTTCAACCTGCAGGGACACTCAAATACTTATCCTTCTGTACTCGTCAAAGTTCCCAGCATAGACAGCTTGTCAGCATGAGCACATGGCAGTTATCAACATCATCAAACAGCTTTATGGATTTGCTATATTGCTGAGAACTTGCTCAGTCGGCTTCATTTGGACCTTTAGGACTATTTTGTGTCAGCCAATCAAATTAGATTGTTTTACCCAGCCAAGTATAAAAGATGCATTTTATGATGTAATGATTGAAAACATGATTATTTCTCACCAAGAGAGCATCTGGGTTTCAAAGGGGTCTTTGAGTACAACAGGATACAGTACAGAAGTATGGGGACAGACCAATTGAGGAAAAAAAAAAAGAGAAAGTGTGGGAATCAGAGTTTGGATCAGACCTCCTTTGTTTCCTGCGACTCTAAATTCATTTGAGATATTTCACTCTGTGGGAACACTTTCAGGAAGGCTATTTTCTCTTCCAGCACAAGTGTGATGTAGTTCATAAACAGATGGCCCAAAACACCTGTTTATATTTTGCATTTAAAAGAAAACCTAACTTACACTTGTCCAACATAGCAGAAACACATTGTCACGCAACCTGATACATTTGTTGCAGCATTTAGCTTCACTAAACAGATCTTTGTAGAAATATAAGTCTGTAAACCAATCTGACTTTAATATCTGTCATATAGCGTTGACAATCAGAAGAGATGAAAATAATGGAAAAGGTTCTCACTGGGTGACAGTGGAGACAACATGCATCCAAGAACAAGCACGCACACAAATCTTTGTTGGGACACACAGTCTCCTGAGTTCATGCAACTCTTCTAACGGTGGCGGACGTTAGAGACAAATAACAATGTTGAAAGATGAAGAATTGTGGCAGTGTGTCACCACAGATGGAGCCTAAGTAACAGTGTCACATGTCATTCATATGAAGAGAAACTGAGGTGAATCTAATACCTGATCTTCTTTTGTGCTGTTTGGGTAATGTATAAGTACCTTTGTACATTCCTTTAAGAAAGTAGAGTGGCAAACATGTTACAACAGGAAAATAATTGATTGGGCGGATTGTAGATTCACTTGGTTAATTGAAGATAAAAATAAATACACCTGTTCTATGCAAAACTTTTAGTCCACCGTTACATTGCATTTTTAGTAATCCCCAGAATTACCATATACGTCAAGAATGTCATGCACATACCTCCACCAGCTCTCAACTGTTAATGAAACTGAAAATATTGTGGGCAGAGTATCGTTTTGTTTGCTCGTTTCACTATTCAATACTAATTCACAGAGGACTATGAACAGACGGAAGGAGCTATTACGATTCTGGGAGGTGGACAAGTTGTGTCAATGCTGGGGACTTGTAAACATGTATACATATTTCTGTATGTGTACCTACGATCAGATTGATGCCAATTTATTTTCATCCTTGTCCCATGCAAGGGTTTTGTGGCAGCAGTTTGGTTTTGCAGTTTATAATTTCAAATTGAATGCCTTGAAAATGATGGAAAAAGAAAATGCTTGTCATGGCCCAAGACTTTCGCACAGTATTGTTCATGCATGTATCAGATTTTTTTATAAGCTTTTAGGGCAATGATTAGCCATCCCATTTAATTAGGTTGGAATATACATGACAAGCTCATAATAGGGGACCTTCGTAACATACTCCCATAACCTGTAACTTGTAAATATGCGGTCCTTTCATGTTCATGAAACTGTACTACATAACCAACAGTATAGTTGATTCACAAATAAGATGTTCTTGCTATCTGTAATGGCCCCTTCAAGAATGTTTATTACTTAGGAGAAGCAACATTTAATTGCCTTTGTTGCACAGAAAAATTAAATGTTTGAACAAGATATGATTTATCTCACAGGGACAGCTCTCGTTTTTCAAATCTAGTTTACATTACAGTAATTATCAATTTTGTGTTTATTATTGCCTTTATAGGTTGAGAAATAGTCTGATGCAAATAAGTATCAAATTATGACAAGACGTGCTTGTCAAGGGGAGCCTTTAAGCAGTTGCAATAAAAACAAGCTATAATACTGCAGTGTTTGAATGTCACACAATTCCATAAACATACATTTTATATTCAAACAATAAGATTTCTGCAGTTTAATAAAAGATAAGGAAAGAAAGGGCAGGGGAATGGATATGTACCTGCTTCTCCTCGCAATGCCTTTTCCACAGCCACGCCTCTCTCCTCTAGCTGCCTCTGCTTCTCCTCCACCTGCTCTAATTGCCTCTGGATAATCTAGTTATTAAAAAAAAAAGACATTTTTTTGATAAAATGCACACAAAGTGTGCCAACATTCAATTAATTAAACCTTCAAAAGTTCAAACAAATATGCAACCATGAATTCATTTGCAATTTACCAAGCATAGTTATAGATTATCACAATTTATCTGATAAAAAAAAAATAGTAAAAAACAAATCTACAATTACACATTTCAAGTGCAGACTTTTTTTGGAAAGTTTAAAACCATCATGAAATGTCAAATAAAGAGTTTATTTTCCAGCTTGTGCAGTCACCACCTTTTCTCTCAAATAGTGATGCATGTAGGGAACCTGCTAATACTGGTCACTGTGTTAAACCCACAGCAAATACAGGAAAGGGCTTCACCATCTCTTACCAAGTTCTTGCTGTCAAAACTTCACTAGCAAGAAGCAAACAAGCATGAGAAATAAGTTTATCTTAAATATTGCACCTGTCATACATATAAATAATGGAACCTAGTTAAGCTAAATGGACTACGTGTATAGTCAAAGTTGTAAAATAGGCGTATACATTTAGTTTGAAAATGCATAACGCAACAATTTGAGAGCCTTTACTTTGTAAGATTCCTCCATGCTTTTGCATTGATGCAACTTTAATCAGTGTCATGTGCTAGCTGGAGAAAAACAAGAGGCCCTTTGGCACACTGCTAAGAGCTGCAAGAGTAGAGTTTGCCAGTGCAGTTTAGTGCTGACTCGGCGACCTAGGAGGAGCACTGCAGATGGGTTGCACAAACCACCAAAGTGAATTTCTTCCCCAAGAAAGACTTATGTTATGCATAACACAGAGCATTTTTAATTCACTAACATACACACCATAAACAATTTGGATTCAGTTTGACCTCTTGCTGAATTCTGAAAACAGTTACATAAAAACCAGCAAATACACAGTTTCATATGAATCCACTATATGGTATCGTGTTGCTACAAAAAGAATATTAATATAGATGCTTCTGCCATAAAAATGGATTTAATGACGCAAAGAGTAGGATTTCATTCTTTCGAATTAATAAAACAACACTACCACATTTCCGTTTCGGAATAAGACTTAATAAGGCTATTAACCTGGGCCCGGTGTAACCTCTTGAGTTCTTCCTGCTTAGCTTGTCGTCGAGCAGCTTTCTGGACTCTACGTGTCAACTTGGCATTGAGCTCCTCCTCCGTGTAGGTTTTCTAGTGGAATCACAGCAAAGCGTTACATTAGACGTTTGTTAAAAAAAAAAGAAATGTGCATCCCGCAAAGTGTTCTCAAGAACTCACAACAGGAAAATTAATTCCATTCACGACACGGTGTTGAACATCGCAAACTAGCACTTGTGTGCGCTGGCTTGGAAAATAAATTGAATGATCTCTCATATCCTTTAAACCTTATGTAATATACTCTATGCACTAAGGTGCCTATTGAAGTTATTCTGCACAGGACACATGGAACAAGGACACAGGAAAAGTATTACATTTAAAAATATATACAAAAAAATTATTGCTGTACATACATACATCTTGTTGGATCTCTTACAGCATTATTGCAAACCAGGAAATTCTCTTTACAATAAGCAAAACATTTTGAAGATGATATAGGGATGTTGACCCCGAAACAAACTGACTTTGAAGTTTGTTAAAGCTTGAATGAGGCAGGAGGCAGCGAATAGTGTTGACAGAAAATGTTTGTCCAGCATCCACACTGGAGTAAACACCAGTTTGCAGTGACAGATAGGCAGGTTAATGTCAGAAAGGGGAAGCCTTTGACATCAGTGGATGTCTTGATGGCCTGAAAGTGCTGCTGAGAAGTCATGTTTGGACAGCGGTGTCTAAGTGTGAGTGGGTGGATGCTGTGATCCCACTTGACATGCATCCAGAAAGGACGGTTAGTTCTAGGCCAGATGCTCAAAAGCATTTATAGAGTAAACTGGAACATGCGCACACAATCAGGTATACAGGGGGTGTTATTGATGGCAATGGATGTGATACTACCTTTGAGGCATATGATCTCTTGAACGCCAGTGCATGAGGGACATAAACAGACTTGGGGAGGACAAAACAACAACAAAAAATGAGTAATCAAACATGTCATGATTAAATAAATGGGTTAATGGTTATGTTAAACTGGTTCAAAAACAGGGGGAAAAATAGTCATATTTAAACTAAATGGAATGGTCAAATCACAGACATTACTATATTTCCCAACAAACAAAAACAAATCGAGTGCAGTGACAAATGTTAATAAGTTAAATAATTAAATTTGTTCAAAACACTTATGATTTAATATTTTAAGCTGCAATGCTGTAAAACACAAATTAATAATACATGAATTCATATATAGTAGATATGTATGTGTGTGTGTATGCATGCGTGTATGTGCATGTATATGTATATATGTATATATGCATATATGTATATATATCATTATGCAGCTCAAAATTTTAATTAAGCCTCTTTTAACTACCCAAAAATGAGTCACAATTAGTTGGAAAATAGTCCAGCATTTCTATTCGCACAAAGTCATATCGAATTCTTGTGAGAATAGGCTCACCTAAAACACAAAAACACAAAAACAGAAACACAACCTAGTAAACAGCTGCTAGAGATTTGATCGCAAGTGGCCAGGTATGACATGTTTTGCAGCTCAATATCTAAGTCTGACTGATGCTCAACATAAGCAAAAGTGTTTTTTTAAAAGTATGCCTTAGGGATGGGCAATTATAGAAAACTTGATATTGAAGTTCCAATTATGAAACATGATTATTCGGTGATTTCAAAACTTAATATTTGTTCAACTTTGAAAATTCAACTTTAAATATAAATTGAAAGATCAACAAACAAAAAAAACAGACAATAAATGAGTAACATAACAGTAAAATAAAAAATCATTAAAATAATATCAATAAATAAAAATGAATTAACGTCTATTCCTGCTGTGCCCTGCATGCGTGCAGCAAACGCTTCAAGAAATATAATAAACAAGATTGTGCATTATGATTTTATAATTACAACTCATTTTTACGAATTGGGAAGAATACATGTCTTTGACTATTGTTATATTACTTGTCTTCCAACAGTGTTTGTGTGAATATTTATTATATAACTGAACATTTTTACCAGAGCAAAATTTTTATAAATCTGTCAATATGATTTTACCTCTGACTGCTAGCCTCAGTTTTATTAGCAGCATTTAAATATACAATATGTGTAATGCATTTGGTTGTGTGTTTAATTTTATAACAAACTCCAAGTGCGATGTCACTAAACATTTTAAAGCATGCTTTGTGACGACGAGACGCCAAAATCAGGTTTAAATTTCAATTCATTGCCCAGCCCTACTATGTGTGTATCTCTAGCCCTAAAACCATACAGGTCTATCTAGACAACCAGAAGCACACACTATGCAGGGGAGACAATATATTTGGATTTCAGGCATTAACATGTATTGAAATCACAAAACTCTTTTGTTGTCAACTGTTTTATTAGCCCAAGCTGTAGATTTAACAATGTTTTTTTTGTTTTTTTGTTTTTTAAATCATACTTTTCCAAAAGAGGATTTAAATAATCATTTTTTGGTCAAATTTAAGAATTTATCTAATACACATCTAATTATGACCATAAATGAATGAGTGTACTAAATACACTTGATGTTTTATTTTTATTTAAATAGTATTTGAAATAGAAACTGTGCTCATAAAGTAATGTAAATACACAGTTATTTGCCTGAAATTCATTTCTGAACCTCCTCCTGCAAAATACCTCATCGTCTTTCTCCTTTTTGCCAACAACCGCTTTTCCCCGGTCTCTTTCTTTGAGCCTCTCTTTCCCCTTTTTTCGTTCTTTTAACTCCCTCCTTATCTCCTTGTCCATTCTCTCCTCCTTCATTGCCTCCTTGTGCATGCCTGATACTAGGTCAAAGATGTCCGTGTGTCGCTAGAAATGGAAATTATTCACAAAGACAATGTTTTTAAAAAGAAAAAAAAATGCCCTCACTGAATCACTGATGTAAATTCACTTGGAAAGCATATTTTGCTTTTAGGCTGTTTTGTGTACTTCAGTACTCTCATGTATGGTACATGTGATTATGAGCTGACGTGAAAGTCAGACGCATTCACACAATCTCAATATTTTAGGTGTTGATGGAAAAAAAATCAATTCAGTAAATATTTTATGTCTGCCACAACAGAACAGTGGTGTGAAAGATGCAATATTCATAATGACTCACATCTGCCTTTGACTTCTGGGATGATCTCTCCAGAACATCGTCACATGACAGGTCTGAATCCTCAGAAAAGCTCAAGTTTCTACGTGACTTTGCATCTGTCATGCACAATAAACAGAACCAAGTTAAGCACCAAGTGACGCCCAAACTTTTTTTTTTTTTTTTACTTTAACGCATCAATATTACCTGCCGACTTTCCAACAGGGGATGCTCTCTTCTTCCCAGAATCCTGATTGGTAGATCCGGATGACGGTGTACTGGGACACGACTTGTCATCTTTTTTCTTTTTGTCCTTTTTGTACCCTGAGAAGACAGTCTTCCACAAAGACTTGTGTTTGGGTGGTGTCTCTTCTGCACCCGAAAGCCGGCTTGCGTCATTCTTTGCTTTCTTCTCCTTTTTGTTTTTGCGGGGTGAGAAGAGAGAACTTCGTTTCTTGCTCTTACTCGTGGATGAGCTGTCAGAGGACGCCACGGAGCTGTCCAGACTCCTGTTGCTGCTGAAGAGACGCTCGGGTAGAGTCTCTACTTTCTTCGATTCCAGAGCTTTTACAGCGGATGTCGTGGGAGATACTGAAGACTTGTTACTTTTCCCTGACAGCTCCGGGTTGACACTCCAGGCCACTTTCGGGGAGGCCCCCTCTTCTATGTTGGACTCTTTCATTTTATTTAGTTGCTTAGCCATTGCTTCTTTAAGAGCCTGACTTTTAATGGACTTTTCTCTTGCCCTTATCCTCTCCTCAGCTATTTCTTTGGCCTCTGGAGAGAACTGAGTGGACCTCTGCGTCTTAGAGACCGGGTTGACAGGAATAATGGGTTTGCCATTTTCCATTGCAAGAGCCAGGTGAAATGGAGGCCTGTCTACTTTGACCTTGCTGGTAGGTGGAGTGTAAAACCTATTCATGCTCGTCTCAGGTGTTCGCTCATCAAAATTTTCCTCCACATCGTCAGCAAACGGAATTTCTTCCACCGTCTCCACAAAGGACTTTCTCAGTTCCTCTGACCGAGGTTTCTTCTTCTCCCTCATGATAACTGCGGATCTTTCTGCAAGATCTACTGACGGCGATGCCAATTTCCTGGGTGCAGGTTTGGGTGCAGATATAGGACTCGGTTGGGTCCGCTGTGCAGGAACAGGAGTGTTTATGGCTGGTGGTTCTTTGGCAAGCTCGCAAGGAGGGTTTACTGTCCCGTTTCTCCAAGGGACTTGGTGTTTTTGTTGCCTGACTACGGCAGGGGATTGATTAATAGGCACAGGTGGGGGTGGACTGGAGGGCGGGGTGAGCATGATGGAGTCAGAGGTAATATAGCTGTCGCTGTTTGCCGTTTGGCTTGTTGCCAAACTACCATTGAGGCCCAGACCTGAGCTGCTGCTAAATTCTTTTGTGTCAGGAACATTACTTTTACCCTCCACAGGAGCAATGGGTGTAATGACTTGACCTTCAAGAGTGATGTTGAGTCTGCGAATTACAGTGCGTCCAGTCAATGCAGGCTTTTGGTCCTCAAACACATCCAGAGCCTGTTTCTTCGCAGGAGTGGAGTCTTCTGTTTGGCTCAAAACAACACTCTTCTCCAAGACTTTACTACTGCGGTCTAAAGGAGTAAGACCAAGACTCTTTCGGATCTCAGCACTCTTTATCCAAAATTCCTCAATAATATCAGTCTTTTTCGACAGAGATTCATCTGCTGAGGAATTCTCAGAATCTGGTGTCGCTCTGTCAGTTCTGGCCAATGGTGTTGAAGTGACGTTTGAAATTGGCTGTGTTCTGACAGGAGATTCAGAGGCCAAAGGTGATGAAGGTTCATGGCAGGGCAAAGGTTGCGCACATATTGGGGAGAGTGGGTTGCCGGTGAGAGGGCAAATTGATCTGTGAGGGTACACCGGAGACTTAGGTGGGCATGTCTCTGGTAGTGAAGCAGGCTGGGAACGGATTGGAGAGGCATCCTGTGACTTTACGGGGGATTGGACATGAGGCTCGACAGATGGATTAACCGGAGAGCTGGCACCGGATTTGGATGGTAACTTGGTGAGAGGCGAGATGGGAGATTTCACGGAGGCAGCAGCTGGAGAAGCAAGGGGGGAAGGGTTAAAGACAGGCGAAGGGCTGTTGGAAGCTGGTGATGGTGTTATCTTTTCAACTTTCGGTTCCTCAAAAAGAAGCTGTTCCGGGAAAAAGCAGGTGTCTGGAGACTGCACCTGAGAGTCAAAATATATCTATTAACTATAAATTAAGATAGTTCAAGAAATATTACACACTTGAAAAAAAGTGGATTGGGATTGTCTGACCTGTCCTTCAGGCTCTATTGGAGGTAAGACTGGTGATAGAATGGCATCATCTCCCTTTAATATGGGTTCAGTGCTAGATTGTCCTGAATATATTAATAGGAAAGATGTTGGTATGTTTGTCATATGAGAAATACATCCAAGTAATAAGCTTAATTGAATGACTAACGGCATGTACCGATATTTGCCGCCAATCCCACAGTTTCATTTGTTTTGTCTTCCTTTGGAATAGTTTCCCTGTGCAATGGCAGGTGCAAACGTGCCTCAGCTTCAGCATCAGAGGGGATGTCATCTAGAATTAAAAAGTCATTAATAAAGTAGTTCTTCAATTATTTATGGTTTAGAACTTTTGATAGAAATTTGGTGATGAGTTCATCTACTCACCTTGGTCTATTTCAGTACCAGGTTCCATATCTGGGCTATCTGCTTCTGCTTCCAGATCGTCATCCTCACAAGGTTCTGGTGCGGCAGAAATAATACAGAATAAGCCCGTTTTGGTCATGAATATTTGACAACACAAATTAAACATTGCTTTTATCTATCTGCTATCTTTAAGGCTGTTCAGGTTGTCAGACACCACAGCTGACTAGAAAAAGATTCAGCCAGGGTGATAAAAAAGATAAAACTTTAATCAAGATGTAGAATATTGTTGAAAATAAGTAATAATAAAATGGCCCAGAAGAAATACTTGTTTAAAAAAAATCTACTATCTAAAATAAATGAAACTAAATGATAGTAAAAAGTAAAAAGCAGAGTTACAGCATAGCTTAAAAGAAAGTCATGCATCTTCCATATATAATAAAAAAGAAGCAACCAAAACATGGTAGCATGAGTTAGAGCAGGGATGAGCAACTGGCAACCCATGGACCACACTCGATTAATTTTTGAAGATAGAAAATGTTACTTCCGTGTTGCTGCGGTATCACTGCCGCGTTACAAGCAGTGTTTGGAAAGAAATGTTAAGGTATGTTATGAAAACTTTAAAAAAGGCTTTCTGTGTACAGTCTTTCTTTGTAAATAACTCACATGCACATGCAGCTTTTAGTACGGTGTGGACTATTTATGAAAAAAATAGAATGTTCCCCTAATTGTTATTTGTGCGGTTGATAATCAGATGCGGTTTAGAGTCCAGAAATCACGGTAGTAATAACGGACATTGCTCGCCAGTGCCCCAACATAAGAACTGTTGTGGATCAGAGAAGAAAATGCTGCTTTTCAGGATAAATAGCTTACATGGTCATCAAAATTAAATTCAAATCTATCTACCTGGTTTGCTTAGAGCCTCTATCAGTCATGAAAGATTTCCACTACAACAAATGTTCTTTTCCTCACAATAGTTTGTTGGAAGAGCACGATGACGTACTAAATTTGTGACTTCCAAAAGCATGGATATACGCAACACTTATTTTTAAAACTTAGGTACATGTATGGTGGCTTAATTGGACAAGAGGCTGTGATGGATGGTACACTCGCAATGCAGAGGGGATGAACTTTACTGCCCTATACTGTACTGTTTTTAGACAGATGAGTGAGTCAGCCTATTAATTTAGGAAGGCAAAACATATGGTAGTATAATGTACAGAATAAGTTCTTGCACTTAAAGTTTGTTTGTTATTCAGCAGTTTTGTACCATCTTTGAATGGAATTTGTAATGCAAGAGAGCCCATTGCGCAGGGATTTCTTTTCCAATTCAATAACAGCATTTGCTTATCTTTGTACTTGAGAAGCGGGTCTTTGATATGAATGCATTTATTTAATTACTCTTATGTACATAAAAAAAATAATATATACACACATTTTGTCCTTATTTAAAATGGCAATTGTGTCATATCTGGCTAGGAAGAACATGGCCCTGAGTGAATCTTCAGGAGTACTGATGTAAAATAATAGCCCTCCGCATCTTTTAGGTTGCCCATCCCTGTGTTAGAGTATAAGCAGCGGTGTATTATATGGCAGGTGAGTCTTCTTCATATAAAGGACACTGGAACCCCAAAATATCCATCACTGTATGCAACGTACACTTAGTTTAACACCACTGCCTACTTTGTAAATAGACCAATTAAAGCAGCGTTCAAAACAGCTAAGAGAAAAACCAAATAATTCACCCATTAGGGCAGGAAATAGAGTTTGCAGGGATCAATAGCTACCTGTATCAGCAATGTGTTCAATTAAAAGGACATCAAAAGTGTAGAAAAAAGACATTTCAGGAGTTTGAAAGGGTGAGAAGACAAGACGAAAACACGACGAAAAGACATGAATAGACTACAGGAAAATTAACTCTTTAGAATGGCAGCCTTCCAGCATGCTTGTGAGTGTGTCGTTTGTGCATGCTGCAACAGGCCAGCCAAAAGACAGCGAGAGATAGACAGCGTCTTAGACAGGATGTCATGATCCTTTGTGATTGATTCTGTGCTACCTCTAGACATTGAATCCAACCAGACTCGCACTGCTTCGTGCCGGGCAGATGTGTGGGCAGGGGCTACATTCAAACCAGAAGATACAACTCAATAGGGGATGGGTGTCAAAGGAGTAACAGTAAAGTAACAGGAGACATGGGACAAAAAACAGAACATAAAAGGACAAAGTGGAACTACAAAAATAAAAATTCAAAAGCATTGACAAGAGGGTTACGTGGTATACTGGGATGGGGGTTGAAGAACTTTTAAACCCCAGACGAACAACAATGACTGTAAAAGGAAAATTAAAAGAAAGCACATGATTAGACATTCCAGGAAAAAAAGCAATGTAACACAAATGTAAAAAAAAAAAATGGCATCAGGTTAGTCAGGGGAAGGTGGCTCCTCCTCTGATATAATTAGACATACTTAAATCCTTATTCCAGTGAGGACGATTTGTCTAGGGTGGGCCCAGCAAAACGTTCCCCAAACTTGGCTCCTCTGGGTGCTTTACCTGTAGAGGAACGCTGTGTGAGCTCAACGGGCCAGGAGGCTGAGGCCAGTTGGCCACCTCCATCTGTTTCAGAGTCTTTGTGTGTTCCCCCCACATCCGGAATTGCAAGAGGATCCAAAGGCTGCAGGACTTGTTGAATTTGTAGGTTCTTGGCTGAATGAGGGTGTCATGCGTATGTTTTAGGGATGTAATTTTGGGCGGACAAATGAAGAACAAGTGTGACAATAGAGTTGGGGAAGGTAGAGAAAAGGGAGAATGGGAGGATGGGAAAAGACAGGACAAAATGACAACGAAGAGAGAGAGAGAGAGGCACAGAGGAAGTTAGAATAAAGATACGATGAGAATAATGGAGGCACAGCTGCATGCAGTAGAACGGACTGCAAAAAATGCCAAAACAGCAAAAATTAAGGTTATAAAGAAATTGTAACTGTTAAAATGTTAACCTATAATTTCAGCGCAGATTAAGGGGGGAGGGGGCTGGCATTATTTGATTAGTATTTAAAAGCCACGCAAATGAGAATGACTTATTAGATAGCAATTGTACAGTTACAGTGTATGTGTGAAATTGCAACCAAAACAAGACAAAGAGGCACAATTCTTGAATAAGCAGACCAAACCAGCCGGCATTCGCACACTCATATGTAACGGCAAATAAATCCACAAGCAGTTTTGCTGCTACCTTTAAAAGTACAAACATCATCTTCATCTGTGAGGCACTCCAGCCAAAGGCCTGACTGGAGCTCCCTGTCCCAGGGGCAGTAATCCCCCTCTGCCAGGAGGCGGAGGCAATGGGAAAGGCCCACCCCAAAAAAAATCACACAAAATTTAACAGAAGGGAAAAGGTGGAAAAAGTAGGACAGATAAAAGAGGTGTTGAGACATTACACATAAAACTGACTTCAAACAAAAGTACAGCTTAGCATGATCTGGACTTGACAAAACAAATGTTGAAAGACCAATGAGGGAAAATAAATTACAATCACAGTCACAACTCTACCTTCGCTTGACTCTTCATCGTCATCTTCCTCATCTTGTTCGGCGAGAGCCTCATCCTCGACATCGCCACCTCTAAGTTGGGCGTGGAGCAGTACTGCCTCCTTCCAAGGGACACCTCCAAGGTCTGAGGGGCTGTGAAGTTGCTGCTCCTCCTCCAACTCAGCTTCCACCTCCTCCTCCTCCTCTTGGTCATCTTGTTCATCATCATCGTCCATGTCTGAATCTGAGCTGCTGCAAAAAAAGGAAAAAAAGAATTGAGGCAAGTGTTGTTTCCATGCAAACACAGATTAATAAAGAAAATGTATCTATGCGAGAGCACTTTCCTCTGACAATCCAGCAGTAGTAAGGAAATTTGGGAAAGGATGCTTTTAATCAAGGCACAATTCATTTTTAACAATAGCCTATCCAATTTTGCTGAAGGAACTGAGATCAAATTCATCAAATTAGTGTAAACCTCATAATTATTCGCTTGTAACTTGTCTTCAATTCTATATTATATCTCATTAGTTTTCTTGCCAAAACAAGAACTTCCATCTGCGTCGCGCCGATCTCAGATATGTGGTGCAAAAAGTAGAAACTTTCTATTAAATATTTGAATTATTATTGTTGTTAGTTGTTTTTTTTCAACCTACATCAATCAACCCTTTGGATCAAATTTCCAATTGTTGTTTTTTGCATACCTAGGATCTTCAATCATTTGTTTATGATAGATCTCATGGCAGTGAGTGTGTGTTTGAATATTTAGATACTTGGAATTGAGTCTCATTTTGTTTCATGCAACTTTGTACACATGTATTTTTAAAGATGCTATAAATAAATAGTTGCTATCAACGTCATATATCGGAATGTGTTTCTTTAAAAAAAAAAAAAAAAAAAAAAAAAAAAATAATTGTATTCCAGCTGTTACCTGGAGCCCAGGTCGATGTCCGTGGGTTTATCCAGCACACTGCTGAGATTATGCTCTGCCAGTGTCTCCTCTGGCACCTCCTCCAACTCATCCTCCCTTTGCAAAGACAGTCGGTAGTTCTCCAGCTCAATTCGCTCGGGTGTTCCACGAAGCCGCTTTGCAAGGCTTGGCTCCTGCAGGCCATTGGCTTCAGGTACTGAGTTTGAGAAGAAGAATGTGGAGAGAGACCCCATGTGAAACATAAGTGTTTCAGAAGGGCACACCTAATAACTAAGTACAGTTGACCAAAGCTATACGCAGAGGATTGCCATCAGACCGGAAAAGCGAAAATTTGCATCTTATTAAAAGTGGAAAAAATAAATAACAAATATTGTGTTTCACAACAGGTGTCACCATAACAAAGGGTTTTACAGAACAGAAATTTGTGTTTATATATTCTTTAACCCGAATAATTCAGTAATTTAGTGTGTGTGTGGTCGTGTGTGCATGAACATGCGTGCGTGTTTGTGTGAAAAGTTATTAGTATTCATTGCGACCATGGCTCCACAATCTTATATATATGCACACAGGACAAAGTGACAAGAAGACAGCGATATTTAAATCTATCACTGAATTTATTGAGTTTGATCTTACTTTTAAAACAAATATCAACAAACATATATACATCATGGTGCATGGTAGGTGCTTTGCCTTTTTCCCAACCTGAGAAGCAAATACTAAAACGTTATTATTCTTACTTGGGAGTCATACTGATTGTGTTAAGGAAGTAGTTCATCATTCTTATTTTCTTTCTTAGTGAACTTCAATTGAGTTTATCTTTTCACTGCAACAAATACAGACCCTAAAACTGCTTTCTAGCTCTATCCCTGAAAGACCACGAGAAAACTAAATTTTCACACAACTATTTACATTTGTCTGCTGAAAGTGAAACCGCGAATGCCAAGTTGTCAGAGATATTTCTAACCATGGAAAGTTTGTTGTGTGACCATGAATGAGATATTACCTGGTTAGTAGGATACCACGCATATTCATTTTATTTACATATATACTACATTTAAACCTACATTCAACTTGAACTCTACACTTCCACTGTTACCGACTTAAATCCCTATGACGAGTCTAAAGCCTCTATTCTGCATTGAACATCAAACAACTACGTTCACACCGTTATTGCAATGCTAATAGTGCTGCAAAATTTAAAAAGAGAGGTTGAAGATACAGTAGAAGTGGGCAGCAGAGAAGGTCCAATCACAGGCACTAAATAAATTTAATCTCAGCTGGCAATTTTAAGATGCTCTGAAAGGAAGGGTAAAGGTAAAGCTCACAAAAGCACTGATAGAGGCAGACACTTGGTCACAGAGTGGTAAGTTGACTAGTCTAATAGGTTGTAGCAAAAGTGAGTTACTGTTTCACAGAGAAACATCAACAAGCAGGCTGTATAAGAAACACGGCACACGGGGAGGAGGCGAAGCTAAAAGTGAGCAGACATGGGCCACTAGTTGTTACATTCACAAAAACAAAATTTGGAAAGAGGTTCTTCATTGAAACATGCATGCCCAAAGTGTTAGCTTTACTGCCAAGGTGCAGGTGAATTCATTTATTTTTACATATATTTAACATTTCTACCTCAAAAGCTGACTTAAGAAAACTCTATTGAAGTCTTTAATTTCCAAGACAGGGGGGGAAAATAACATAGTTTAAGATGCATCATTCACTTTTTAAAGAACACTGCTAGCGGTGCTTCAGCTGCCAGTGCAAATTTAAGAGAGGACTGCAGGCTTTAACATAACAAATGATGCATCTTAAAGGAATAAATCATTCACCGAGACAATGAATTACACTATTTACACAAACACTGCAAGCATAGAGAGTCAATACAATCAATCACAGGAGAAAGTGCGAGAGGTAAAACTATATTGTCCAACAGAAGTCAGTGAGGAGGAGAAGATAAAGAAGGAGGGGAAAAAACTCAAAGAGGGGTGGGGGGGCCATGCTAAAGGATGTTGAGCAGGGCATTGATGGTGAAACAGCAGAAGAGATAGATGCAGTAGCTACACAGGAAGGGAGAGTCAAGGGGGTTGTGTGCCACCTGGTGGCACGTCGAAGAGAGCGCGCGGCAGATGGAACGCAGAGAGACTCTGCAACCCACTGCCGTGCCTTTTTGGCACGGCACAGCAGCCATAGCAATACAGGAAAGTCGGGTACCTGAGGGCCGGATATCGGCTGAGGGTCCTGCCACTGCCGTCGATCTTCCGGGGGTATCTACCATTGTCGCAGGAGTTGTGGGCTCCTGGTTCTCCTGCAAAAGTTGAGAGACTGTTGATAGCAGCCACAAGCTGATGGACCTTACCTTTCCATTCAGCTATTTAAGAGACTATATACTTGTTCATCAATTCCCCTCAATCATATACCTTAGATGTGCTTGGAGCTGGGGTGGGAGAAGGTGCAGGTCTCTTTCTTTGAGCAGAGCCAGACAGACGATAACAATAGTGTGGCTTGCAATAAAATTTACCTGTAGATAAAAATAAACAGAAATATTTTGGAAAAAAAAAAAAAAAAACATACAATACAGCATACTACAGCATAAGCGATAGGCTTTTTGCATTTCTTCAGGAGCTAATATTTGTCGTTTGGGATTTACAAAAGACATTGTACAACACACATCTCAGGGGGGACAGATACAAAAAGGAAATCACCATGTGTTTATATTTCTGCACCTAGTACAGAGGGTCGTTTGAAAATGGCTCATTTCCATTCTAAGGATTGTAGCCATCAGCGTGTCTATCAAAATGGGCATGAGTGAGACAATTTGAGCTATGTAATGGCGAAGGGAAAGTGGAAGTATTCCTTTGGTTGCTTTATGTTTCAAGAAACACGACGGGCTGGTTTGATGCTGAGCTTAGTTGAACTCACCCAAAAGAAACATCATCGGACACAAAAAAAAAATCAGCGAACAAAGACAGGTAATTTACCAGCCTCTTGTGATTGTCTTATTTTTACATTTCTCATCTCCTTAAAGGCAAACATAGTGTTCTGACCACTTCACAAGACCATTTCTTGCCCCCTATATTGTGAAGTGTTGATCGGACTGTCATATTGACAAATATGTAACACATAAAACGAAAAGCAATAGTTACTGTCTGACAAGTATTACATCACACCAGATGCTGATGTTGATGTCATTGTCCATCAAATTGTGTGAGATGTAATTGTGTGAAAGCAAACAACTTGGATTATTACACATGCCCAAGATTCTATGTAAAGACATTCTGTTAGGGGCAAAGATGCAGCTATTTTGCAGATTCTCAGTGTAAAAGAACCTTGAATAGATTTGTTTTTCCGTATCTCACAATGTTTAGTTTAAAAAAATAAATGTCATCCCCCACTAAAGACATGGGTGTAAAGTTCATCTTTAAGCGTCATATTTTGGGTGGAAAGCAATTATCTCTTGATGTTTCATTTTTTATTAATATCATCAAGCGGATCTTTCACATACAGGTGGGCTCAATAACATATTGAGAATAACTTTGGCCTTACCGTCCTCCACATCGAAGGCATAGGAGGACAGTCGGAGTGTGGTCCCACAGTAGTCGCACTTGAAGCAGCTGCGATGAAAGAATTTCCCTTCTGCGCTCAGCCTTTCCATCACGTACACTCGTTTCCGACAGAAAAAACAAACATCGCTGCCTCCGATATTGACGGGGAATTCTTTTCTGAGGGAGCCCTGTGGAAAGATATTTTAACACATCAGCAACCGTCAAAGTACAATTACTAGTGGGTGGTCATATGTGACATCAAAGCCCAAACTCACACATGCAGCTGCTTCAGAAATGTGCTGATACAAAGTGTCAAGTGAAATCTCATTATTCCTTACCATCCAGAGGAGCTACAAACACAGCACTATCACAAACTGCTGATACTTGTTGAATATGCGCTTTTATTATTGCAGCAACCCCTGAGCATGACTACACATTAGACAGATCAATCCACTGAGCACGACTACACATTAGACAGATCAATGCGGTCACATGCCATTGATTGCTTACCAAATCTTTTTTCTCAGGTAATCGTTTGGGCTCATCCTGCGACTGAAGCTGATTGGCTAACTGCTCAGCCAATGAGCTAACTCCCCCTGTGTACATCCTTACATAGTGCTATGAAAAGTATTACAGGGAGAAACAGAAGAAAGTGATGCAGGAAAATGAAAAGACAACATAAAAAGGGGATGCAAATGAGAAGGAAGGAACACAGAAATGGGTACATGCAAGCAATGGTGTAATTCGGGGAAAGGTCACCAACAAAGTAAAGGCACTGCTGCAATTTAGGACTGAAACAAATTCACTAAGGATGGGAATGAGCAATTGATTTTGAATCACGAAATGTTTTTACGTGGAATCCCACCTATGGCTGTGAATTCTCACACACATCAAAGTTTGTTGACATTTTATGAAGAGATGCAACAACAACAAAAATTGGGTCAGACAGAAAGTCGCATGAAATCGAAGGGTGTGAAATCGAGATTCAGGTCTAGTTTGAAGTCAAGCAAAAGGAACGAGGTTCCCAGTTCATCAACGTTCGCATGTCCTTAAAGTGAAGCATTATAGCCCTCAAGGGGAGACAGCTCACTCAGTAAAAGTTGTCCGAAAAACTTCTTGAGAATGATAGTGTGTGAACTTTTTTCTATCTGCTAAGGATGAGGATGATCAATGATCCCTCTTAACCTGCTCGCTCCGAAACCCCCTCCTTTCAGAAAGAAAATCCCAGCGTTTTGCACGTGGGATTATATCTCTGTCCAGGGACAGTGAGCATCCTTAGGCTTTTTGGTTGTTTGAACCCTGATGAAGATGCACACCAAGTGCAAGCAAAGACTTGCATGCAGTAAAAAGCACTTTTCAAACATTGATGTTATCACTGCAATGTGTGGATGTTCTTGTCTGTGGCACTTGCCATGTTGGGATGCTGCCAGGCTTTTTTTTTCAGGGATAAATGAAACTTTCAAGAGTTTAAAGCAATATTATTTTTATCTTTTCAGTTAAAACTCACACACATGCACGCACACTCGCATACAAAAATGTCTGCAACAGAACTGCACAATATTAGATAATTATAGACCGAAGCAAACGTGAAAATCTAATGTTATGAATTAGTTACTACATATCACAAGCACTTGAAGAAGTAAGACTTTCCTGGATGAACACGGGGTCTAGTGTGTGTTAGCGCCAATACACTGCATTTATTTTTCAAAGCCAAAAAGACGCTACCTGTCTCAAGGTGTCAGAAGAAAGAGAAGAATCAGAGGCACTTTGGATTCGGGCCAGGTGCCACTGTTCCATGAAAAAACCTGAGGGTTTTTTCTTAGGTTCCATGACAATTGGGGGAAGAATGAACAGATTTTTGTTTAAATCGTCAATTAGTAGTAAAGATTAATCTGAGACCTGATTAGGTCCCAGATTGTTAGCTTGTATAGCGTGCTCTGCAACTGGAACAATATTTGTTTCTCTATAATGTAGTCTTATTTAAGCACCTAGAGACTGCATTTATGTTCTCAGCAGTACAGAAAAACTGACATTTCAAAATAAGAAGACAACAATAACAATAATGACATGCATGTCTAACCAATTTTAGATCATTCCTGGTACACTATGTGTCTATTTAGTCGGGAGCAAGACGGGAATTGTCCCCCAGAAACCGTTCCACAAAATGTGTCAATGTGCATCAAGAACTGAAAAATTAAAAATGATCAAAGAAGTTAATCATGACGTTTCACCTTGGGTCCAGTTGACTTGCCCTCCAACTGAGAAGCAAGTTGCTCGGCCCTTTCCTGAATACTAAGCACATATAAGGGCATTGGGACAGCTGAACACAAAGACTTTGCTGGATTCTGCAGGAGAATACATTAACCAATAACCAAATGTACGTTTCAAATCAGGAACATTTTAAATTATTTTGAGTGATTATAGAAAATGGCTACAAAGGCGAAAACTATGTTGATTGTGTTAGAATACATAGAATTGTTCGGCGATCCTTTCAATGAGGTTACACTGAAAAGCTAACCTTTCTACAAGTTTCAGAAGAGGAGAGCGACGAGCTTGGATGCTCAGTGATGCCTCGGGCCAAGTACCACTGCTCTAAAAAAAAATGGGACGGCTTTTTCTTGGGCTTCATACATAAAGTTCAAAAGGGGAAATTAGAGGATTAGAATGTGCAACTACTAGACTGTAAGACATTAGCATCAAAAATGTTTTACAATCTATAAGCATTCCCAATTTGAATAAATTGGTATCCTACATTTGAATACCACGTTTGATAGTCACAGCACAGCCATGCAAAGTGTTCACCTTGGGTGGCTTATCATTTTTTCCCTTAAACTTGGAGAAAAGGCAGTCAGCCCTCTCCTGTATACTAGGCACATGGATAGGTCCTGGATCATTTAGATGCAAAGGCTTCCAGTCCTACGCAGGAAACGCCATTAAAACTCGACATCAATGGCATACCAATAGCCATGTAGTTTAGTCAATACTAAGTAAATAATATTTGTGCCATGCCAGGTTGAAGAAAATATGAAAATGTGAGTATCCAACCAGTCCTTTTACCCCGCAATTCACCGGCTTCTCGTAGTATTCAAGCTCCTCTTCATCTTGAGTGACACCCAAATGCTTGAAGGCAAAGATAATTTGGCTGGATGAACATTTTGGATTGCGCAGAAATAGTCTAACAAAAGGAGCTGTGCATGTTATTTCGGTGGCTCTGCCAAATCCCTACACATTTACACTAATGTTATAAAAAAATAATGTATGATGACAGGAAAGAAAGCATGAGAGCACTATTCTAGAATTACACAGGAAGAGAGGTCACGTTTAAACTAACAACAGGCATCAACAGGTTGAAAGCGAGTCAGCGTAAAGTAGATGGGCCGAGATAGGCGAGTACAAAGGGACAAACGCAGGAGAATGTGTGTCACCTCGGTGTGGAGAGAGAGCGAAGAAGTGGAGTAGGAGGAAGAAAGGAGAATGGTTTTCTTTGGGCAGCTCCGAGAGCCTGAGCTGGCTGCTTGGTCAGCAACACTTCTGGCCTTGAGGGACGAGGAACAGCAGATTTAGCATCAAGGTGATGACGTCTAGATTAGGGATGGGCGGATACCGATACCAGCAAGCTAACAGGGTCGATAGCGTTTTTGTTTCAAGGTACCGGGTACTTATGAAGAATGCCGATACCAGCCACTTAAATCAAGTACCAAAAGCATCAACTTACTTTATAAAAAAATACAATCTGACATTGAGTAAAGTACTAGTGGTATCAGTACTCAATATCAGTATTGAGTAATCAAGAGTAAATACTTGTATCGGTCCAAAAAAAAAGGGGGTATTGAGCATCACTAGTTTTGTGGACCAAATCAGTTTATTTCTCATCAATATTTAAAAATGAACTACACCAACTAACAACTCATCACAAACAAATTATTTCAGTGGGGAGCTGGATACCAAAGCTATTGATTAGTTTCACCACATTCATAATATGCACACACACACATGCACACACACTAACAGCAGCAGCAATATGAAAAAATGAAAATATCCCCCAAAAAAGTTTGATTCCACTGGATGACGATACTATATTGTAAACATATTGCTCTTTGCCATTATTGTGCCATTTTACATTAACGGTAACTAAATTCTTGGCATTAAATGTCGACAGATGTTAGTTATTGGATCTTTTGAAGTAAGGAGTGAAAATGGGGCTTCGGGGGCAGCATGGAATTTTGGAGCCAGTGTGACTTTGTTCAATAAATAATGTACTGCAGTTACGTGGAACCTTTTTTGTTTTTAGCTGCTTTTGACAGCATGGCATAATTAGTTTTCCATTGCCCTAGTCTAGTTTGTGGAAGATGCTGCAAAATATAAACTGCTTGGTGCATAACTATACAAACTACATTGCTACTTTTCTTTGCAAATCCATTCACTGCACTAAAAAATGTTTGGATTTACTTTAATTGGATGGGTGGATAATTTGAACATGTACTGCACATTAGTTGCGTATGTTATGATTAAAATGTTTAAACCAAAATATATCATTTGGTTATTGTGTGGAAAACAGGGGAAAATTACATCAGTTTACCACATTTTAATCTTGAGCAAAAGTAAAGTATTGATACCCTCCCCCCCAGCATATCTCGGACATGGTGAAACTGGACCTTTGGGGATTAGAAAGGGTTGGAATGATGGCGTACTACTTGGGGAGCATCACTAATCATACCTGCTCCCCTCTGTTGGGCAGCGTCTGACACTTGATCTTTTCTTTGTAGCGAATGCTCAGCTGCTCCTGCTGCTGTGTGCGTCTCTGAACCAGGACAGGAGAAGCAAGGGGGGAAAAATGCTCACACATTTATTTTCACCACACGGCAAATATCCTATATCACTTGGTTTAGTAGTTCTGTGAGTAATACCAGAGATTTGCAATGTTAATTAGGGACTCACACAAGTTCAAATCTAATGTAATGATGCTGAGCAACGTTAGTTGATGAGTTGCTGGGAATCTCTACAGGGAGAGGGAAGGTCCCTTTTTTTACCTTTCTCCAAGCTGGTACAGGTGCTAGGCGGATTGGCTCGAGGGGTTTTGGTGGTGATGGATGCAAGATACAGTCCAGATTGGGCAAAGAGTCCCCCTTTGTGGTTGTGTAAAGATGAGGAATAGTGGTCGGTCGGCAATGGCGTAAAAAGGCACGCAACCCATCATGGAACAAACCATGATGGGAGGTGAACAGGGAAGAGAAACACACAAAGAAGGGATGGATGGATGCATGGAACATCCATTATTCAAAACTAAGAAAACAACAGCTGTGGCAGGACCATGCTAAAAGAGCCAAAACCATCATTATACATATTGACAAGTGGAATAGTTAAAGGAACATTTCAATAAACTGATATTGGAGACAGCAGCAATATTGTACAATAGGCAGTTTTTGACGTAATGTACATTATGTATTCTCAAAGAGCCTGAGGGGTTGAGAGTCGTTCTTTCTGCTGCAACAATGCTGCCCAGTGTAGCTATAACACTCGTCCACACTAAGGCTCAAGCAAGAGTTCAGGACGGTGAGGTCGCCTACATGAAGCAGGAACAATAGTCTGCCTGACCAATGTCCGTTCCGGACCGCATCTCATTAAAACAACCGCCTACACCCTCCTCGTGAGACAAATGTCTAGTCTCACTGTTTGAGCAAAATATTTGACATGGGAATGAAAAACAAAATTCCACAAACTGTAGTGTTCATACCTGTCTTTTCAGTCCTGAACCCTGCGGGGGAGCGTTTTCCTCAAATTTGGCAAGCAGCTGGGTAGCCATAACCTTGACTTTATTGTTGTTCCCCCCAGCAGTAGAGTCCATCTTCCTCTCCGACAGCAGTACAGGAACAGCCTGTCTGTCCGCCCGACTAGCCTTGGAGGCTTCCTCCTGAGAAATAAATTAACCATTTGTTTTGTTTTTGTCATGAACTACACCGTATTGTTATTATTTTTTATTTAGTAAAATAGAATAAAATCATGCATTTGCAGATTTTTCAATTCATCCCAAATTCACTGGAGTTCGCGGTACCCCAAAACTCACCACAAGGCCGATTAAATATCACACTTAAATTTTCAGGTTCCCATTTTTACAAGATTTGCATGAATATTGAGTGTGAGCAATGTTAATGGTCTATCCATCCATCTATCCATCCATCCATCCACATGCTTCATAAGAACTCACATCTTCAGACTGGCTGGTTTTTCTCCTCTTCCCCAAACTGTCAACCTCCTTCTCTTTTTTGTCCTGTTGATGAAATATCATGCTATTTCTCCTGCGGCCACAACATATTTTTAATATTCAGATATTTAGGTTGCAACTCTGACCTTGGGGTTACGTTTCCTTGAGATTGCTATGCTCTGTCCAAGTTTACTAAAGAAGGAGATGGGCGATTTGGTGCTTGCCATAAGAGCAGCCTTGTCTTCTGGACTCAGATTTTGTTTATCTGAAACATAACACACACACACGTGGGATTATAGATCATTCTGTTCTAAATGCTGACATATTAGTACAATCTCATTCTCACCTCCAGGTGGCACTGTGTCCTTAAACATCTCATAGAACTGACTGAGGTACATGACCATTGAAAGTTTGTCAGGCTCCACCACAGATGACATCTCCTTGCCAGTCATGCACGGTGAGATTCCAAGCTCTCGCTCGGCCACGTCAAAACCCAACTGGTTGTTCTTTTCCTGGTCTCGCTCATCCAGAGTGTCAAAGTCACTGTGCGTGGTGAAAAGGGAAAACAACAACAATGAAAAAAGTTGATGAGACTGAAACACGGCGTAATGAAACAAAAATGTGAAATTCAATCCTCAGCGTTACGTACTCTTGCTCATTGAACTCAAGACTCAATATACAGTGGAACCTCAACTTACTAATGTGTCAGTTTTGTGGCAATTTCTGTCACAAATTTTGAGCAATAATTTGAGGTACAAGCAAATATTTGTCCCTTGTCTGAACAAAAGAACTGCCTTATATAATTTACGGAGACATGATGAACCTTATCTAAACAGTTGGATTCGATTTGTGGCCATAATGCATTGTGGGATTCTAGGTAAGGTAAACAATTTTAAGCTAAAAAGAAAAATACTAGTATTTCCAAGATGAGACTTTGTCATCGGTTGCTGCAGACAAGACAGCGGCGGTTGGAAATTCACTCTCACCCACTCATACCACTCAGACAGCGAGTGTGTATTCAGAGAGGAAGAGCGTGCTCCCCTCCAATTAATTTACGAACGCAGCCTATGTTATAAAACAATCAGCAACTCATGCTTGATCTGTTTCCATCTGCCCAAGGCAATGGGTTCCGGTACTTCTTTGTTTGGGGGTTTCTGAAAAAACAAATGGCACATTTGAACAACGCTGAGTCTCGGCATGTCAGTCTGAAGCAGCGGGCTGTCTGAGAGTATTTTCAAACGCACCCAAAATAACAGAACTGGGATTTTGGGTGCAAGTCAAAGCTCTCCTGTTCTTGGCCTCTCTTTTTGTAAATAAAATATCCTAAATGCAGATTCTGCTGAGGATAATGCAATCCATATGTTTTATGTGGCACACAAATCTCTCAATGTTTTTACCATTTAGAAAGAGTACATTCCATCAAGCACTGAATGGAGTCTCTGAAACCTAATTTGACATCGTTTTACACAGTATAGATGTAACATTCAAACTCCCAACTCTGAAAGCGGCTGTGACGACACTAAAAGCTTTTGTTAACTGCTATGCTGCCTCGAGAGACCATTGAACTAACATCATAGCTCGATGTGCGCATGCATGCATGTGCGTGTGAATGCGATTAAGGAGGAATGCACTCTCAAGGAGTCCATTATGAGTCGTGTCTGTCACCTCATTACTGATGCATAACAAAAAAGGCCAGGTCCAAACCAGACAATAAACAGAATTATGCAATAAACACAACAGGCCGGTCACAGCAAACAAAACTAAGATTTAACCAATCTAAACTGGGCAGAATATATAATTGAAAGTGTGGTGAAAAAAACACGCTGTGCCAAGTTGCTATCCTTGGTTTGGGCATTTGCGCAATTCAGATACTCACATGAGATCTGGCCTGTATCGGTGGATGAGCGCGCACAAGGCAAGGCCGCTCTTCCATGACATGGTGAGGTCTTTGACGCAAACATTTTTGTATCCTTCTGTTTGTCTCTGGCACCAATTGAGGAGTTTACTGGACCGAGCGATGGATTCTGAAAAGACAGGAGAATACATTATTGCATTATCCCTTAACATGGATGACAACTATTCTTGCATAGCACTGTACATACACTATAAGGAAAATGTAATTGGACACCTCTTGATTAAATTAGTTCATCAGGAAATGTAATGAACCATTAGGAGTCAAATGTTCACAGCCATAAAGATGACATGGGATGCAAAGGTTAGGAGAGGATGCAGAACTCAAATCCTTGTTGAATGTGTAAATGAATGAAAGTAGAATGTAATGTAATCAGTCGATGATTAGTTAGTACGAGGCAAAAGTATTTTCATGTTCCAGCAGTTACGACATTGCTAATCTTTGAGCATAATGTAGAAAACCACAAATTTGTTAAAACTATTCCTCTCCGAAGAGCAATATCATGCATTTGGGTTTGTGTTACCTTGCAACTGCTTGTCAAGCAGACAATTGTCTACAGTGGAAATAGGCCAGCATTACATAATTACTTTGGAGAAGAATTCTTTACTAATGAATTATGAAATTGAATTATGTATTTGTATGCATAGACAAGGTGAAGAAAATACAAACCATTCCTGGTCAACTTTGGTGTTGATGAGTTGATCACATTCTCTCTTTCTATGCGCATTTCTGCCGACTCTCCTGTGTCTATGAGGTGCCTTACCTGCAAATGAATAATTTTACAAAAGGCAGTTAGAAGCTCTGAGAACTAAGGTGAAATACACAACAAATTGACAATCGACACTTGCTACATTTTTTTTTAATATTCAGAACAATTATGAAGTGTTAAGGGCATACTAAGTTAGGGTTTAGGGGTTTGTGTAACATTAGGCAGCTCTGCATTTTTGCCATATTCACTGTTCTGAATTTGAATTCACTTGAGGCACAAAATACAAATTTTGACTTGTTCATTGTGATGTGAAACATCTTGTTTTGAGTCCTAACTAAGTAGTATAGTAAAAGTTTATGTACTGTGTTTTTGTACGTCGATAGTGTCTTTTTGGTAAACATTAAAGATATGCGTTTGTTGTCAGACTCACCTGGCTAGGTTTGAGGAAGTTAAGGCTAATATTGGGGTAACGTGTAGTGGGATCCACGCTGTATTGACTGAAGTTCTTGCTGACATTTTCTGGCGTGGTCTGGGGCAGTAGACGATAAATACTCTCCCTGAGTAAAGAGCAGACGTTTCAAAACAAGTAGTCAACTTCATTACTAATCCGATACGTTGGATTACTTCAAGTAAGACCTAACTTTGAAAAGCGGCCATATTAGCTCCATATAAACCTGTTATATAAGCGTGCACACAGGACACAGCTACTGAAGAGTCACATTCCATTCAGACTCACTTTTCCTAATATCAATAAGAAAGGTGTGCATGAGGGTTCAAATCACATACGGGCACATGTCTGACTAAACCACTCAAGATTAAAGAGGTGTGTTTAAAGAAGAATGTGAGAACGTGAGAGCATGAGTGAGTTGAGTTTGGTGTGGCTGCATCAGTGTATATACACACCCACCTCTCAGAGAGCACTTCTAAAGGCTGTTTTCCCTGAGCCCAACTCTTCACCATCCAGCCAGAGTCCATCGCTGCCAGGAAACCTCGGGCAATGCCAGTACCCATTGGCCAAAAGGGCTGCGGACATCAGCGCATTTAGCTACCAAATATGGCCACAGAACAGCAAATACAAATGAGCAGCATTGTGATGAGCACTCACCTCCAATAGGCTGTCTCCTACTAACGCCACCAGTAGTTTGTGGCCATGGCGCTGGCGCACCATGGCGGCACTCTCCGATGCATACATGCAGGTAAAGTCAAACATGGCGACATCGGGTTGGCCGTAGTGGTTGATGGCAAAATCCAGAGTGGGAAGCTGGTGGTTGGTTGAGAAATCGGCCGCCTCACGGGCGTAAGACAAGAGGGCTACCTGATCCACATTTGCCCTGGAAAGCAGCAGCTCTGTGTCCGCATAGTCCTATGAGAGTAACAAAAAAAAGTAGTTAATTATGACTCTTATATAACAGAAACTCTGAATTTTCTTCCTGGGTGATAAGAAAAAAAAACTGAAAAACAGCAACATGGGACTTCCTGGTGGTACACCTTCTATAGCCTGCAGATACCACCTCATGCTACCTACCACATGCCATCATCACATACAATTTCGTAAAACTATCATCTGCAGCGTTATACCCACCAAGTGTGACCGATTTGGAGTTACATTGGAATTTTTGTGTCCTCTTTATTTACGAGTTAAAGTATCTACGGCCTCAACCTATTTTAAATATGAGCGTAATATGATATGTAATGCTTGATACATGAATTCAGCTGAGGTTCTGGCAAATTTAATTTACCTATGATAGCAATTAAAACGTAACCAATTGTTGTTACTAAACTGTATCAATGGTCTCTATCGATGATTCAACACAATATTATGATATTGCAGCTTTTACTGCCTACCATGGAATGAAAACCACAGCAAGTAGTAACATGATCAGTATGTAGAGATGCTTTACTGCACAAGAACATTGCAGTTCCAGTTATGTCAAGATTACCGGGAGTGTCAATCTCAATGTGGACTGAACAATTTCAAAGGTCATGAATTCAGACATACAAAGTATTGGGGAGAAATTGTGGAAGGTGCATTGCATGGTAAAAGGGAAAATGAGTAAGAAATTGCATGGGACATTTGATGACCCCTGAATATCACAGCTCACCTCTCAGACACACACAAATTCAGTAGCTGTCATAAATCACTGTGCAACTCAGCATTTTGAGCGTTTGTGTGTTGGATGAAGTGCTCTTCACAAGTCTCTCAAACATGTAGCATCAAATCACTGCATGCTTTGGGAGTGACCTGTTCTCATTCCGGGCGGTAAGGGGTACATTCTCTGGGCTTCGAGCTCTCAGGGTGTCGAATGCCAGGCTGGAACTGGTGGAAGGGGGGAGCAGCCGAGGTTGTCAGTTGATATAGTCTGACGGAATTATGTGGCCTCGCTTCTCTCCTGCCAACATTTTCCCTCTTCCCTTTTCTCTCTTTCCGTGAAGCAGAGGATAGTTAACTTTGTAGAAAATGAGTTATGTTTCCACTGCTTTTAAGTGGTTGTGCATTTTTACAGTTACCTCTGCCATGCTTTTATTTACTCCAAAAAAAGATTTTAAGCAGAATGGCAAACAGTTTTTTTTTTTTTTGTAACACACCTTTTAGGTGGTTTAGAACCAAAACACCAGAACATAGCCGTGACACACCTTGAGGAATGTTTGTACAGGAAGGTAGACGAAGTCTTTTTGTGCTTTCCTGTGGAAGTGACTCAGGGAGAGGAAAGAAAACATCTGTATCGCAAGGGGAACAAAGACTAAGTCTGAATCCTGGCTATAGTTGGCTTGCTTAGACCATTAGGCTGTTAGGGAAAGCAGAGAGGACTGAAACAATAAATCGGTGTCAGCCTGGACGTGCGTGAAGCTACTGTCTATTAGACCATTAATGATATTCGGCAATTGTCCATCAGAAACACACAAACACAAGCAAACACAGACAATCAGGTTTTTGATCACTCACATGCAAAATGACTCCTTTCTCCAGCAGGCTTTGTTTTTTGGCAGTCATCACAAAGTAGTGCGTGTCATCCTTGTAGTAGACAATGTTTTCAAGATCAATACCTAAAATAACCATTTGAAAGGAGTGTTAGATACCAAACACAAATTGTTTCCCCATTGCAGCAGCAGACTACTATGCCTTCGGCGGAGGACAATAGAGGCAATTATACGACACAGAACACATAACAGAGCTCCGGGAACATCGCCATGTCAGCAAAAATGTCGACACAACTGGTATCAAAGCTTTATAAATGGACAGACAAATTAGGGAGGGTGATGACTGAGAGCTGAAGGTCTGATAATCAATATCAAGTTATTGTGTTCTACTCTACAAAATTGCTAATTTTCTGCAGTTCCCACCTGTCGCTTCTCTGAGGTCTTGAAAGAACTTCTGATTGAAGATGAAGGCCACTCCGCTGATTTCTTCAACCTTAGCCTCCGCCGTCGTGTTCCTATTGATGAAATTTGCCGTAATGGCGATTGCAAGTTTGCCACGGAACTCCTTCCGTCGAAACCCTAGATGACAAAGCAGATTAGCATTTTAGAGGCGGAATAACCTTCCATTATTTATTTTGTACTATTTTTCGTATTTCATACCATCAGACACTTATTATTAATAACAAACAGCAGATAAAGAAAAAAAAAAAAAGATATTTTGATTTTTCAATTATTATTTAATTAGCTCTATAAAGTGTCGGAATCCTTGTCCCTCCAAAACCATTACTATTTTGGAAACCATAAAAATGGCATGTTTCTTGAGTCATTGATATTACATGACAGCAAAGCGATTTTCAAAACTTTAAAAGACAGACAAACTTTAACAGACCCGGGTGGGGACTGCCTGATGAAGACATTTGTGAAAAAATATTAAACTGACCAAATTCAAAGAAATCAGGATATGGCCGGACGTCAGCAAATTACAGTATGAAGCAACAAAATGTACAAATTGAGGAGGTGTATGAAATGAAGATGAGGTGTTCACAGGTTTGAAAATGACCAACAACCAAGAATAATGGCGCCATAAATGTTTTCTAACTTGTTTAAGAAGCCTGTGCTCATGGCTGAAGAAAGAGAAGACTACAACTTGCCTGGCAGCGTGTTTCTCCTTCCATCTGCTCCAATGATTACATCAAACTCCAACTCGTTGACAGGGTGTGTCCTGGGGTGGACCTCTGCCCTCCAGCCTATTCCTGTGAACACACACAATGTGCAGTCACATAGAAACACAAGATTAGAGAAAAATTGTTCATCCAAAGCACTTTTCATTTATATGACGTTTGACTCACTTTCACTCTCCTGGTCCTCAGGAGGTTCAATAAGCCCTTTGAACTCTGCGTTGACATGAATTTCAATGCCCAGGAGGAGAGCAACTTTGAGCAGCATGAGCTGAAGTTGACGAATACCTACAAAAACAATGACAGAATCACTCCTACAGACACGAGTCAACAAATCATTAATGAAACGCAAATTTATCAAATACTTCAAAACCTGAGTGGACAGCTCTCAGCAACTTACTGATATGATCAATTGCACCGGCGCAGAATTTTCCATAGAACTTCTTGGCCCCAAGGCCCCTGAGGTCCTGAATGGTAAAGGGCCAAAGATGTAGCACATTGTTCCTGGAGAAGGCATCCCTCTTCTCCAACAGGACTACTTTAGCACCCAGGAAGGCGAGCTCGATGGCTGTTCGTAAGCCACATGGTCCGGCACCAATGATGAGACACTAGTGTCAAAAAGAAATATAAAAATTAATACATTAATCAACAGCAAATTGATTATCAAATAAATTGCCTCATTTTAATATTCAAGTAATCTTTTAGAGCCATAAAGATTGCCTAAACGTTCTGATTGCAGGCTCTCAAAAGTAACACTCACATTTCTCTAGTCTTTCTTAAAGGTAGACTGATTTATCTTTTTGTGTTTAAGCAAATGACGACATTGGTACACATCTACTTTTACTCTGGAAAACAATGACTATCGATACTACTTGCGTGACATTGCTTAATTATTGTTTAGCTGTTTTTTTTTTTCATAAGACAGGTGATGAATTGAAAACAAATCTGATGCTGAGAAAGAATGCCCGGGATATCCAATGGTTTGTCAGTGATGATTAAAATATGAGCGGTACCTTTGAGTTGGTACAGGCACGACCTTTCTTATACTCTTTCTGGCTGGCCCTCTTGTCTAACTTAGCCCAAAGTGCTTTGGCCTTCCAGTAGTTGAGCTTGGATTTGAGTCTGTGGTAAAATACTCTGTACTCAGTGGGCTTAACTTCCATGAGATCGCACAGGTCCTGGAAGGCCTTGAGTGTGCCCTTGCATGTGGTTGCCTGGACAAATTTGTCAAACAGGACATGGGACTGGTTGACTCCTTCTCTTGCGGTTGCATTGATGCCTCCATCCCCCATGGTCCAGACACACAAGGCTGATAGGGCCCTTCACACCCCAACTGGGGTCTCTGGGTCCAACCTCAGCCCTGTATGATTTCAGTTTCTCTCCAGTGGAAGATTCTAACCCCCAGCCTCAGGCGTTCTCATTCTGTCAGGAAAAGAAAAAGAAATAAACTGAATGAAACTTCTAATGTGTGGGAGTGCATGAACCAAAATCACATGCTTGAGTCAAGAAAAACAAGGAAACAGCCTTGGTAAACCTTCCAGTAGCCAGCTAAATTAAACATTAGTAAATCCAATACAAACAGAAACAAAACATTGTATTCTCGATGCATTGTGTGTGATTTGGTGAATTTTTGCTCTCTATCAAGCTGGGTAGGAAAAAACTCCATATGGAATATGTTAATGAGACATCTGTACATTACATCTACCAACTAAAGAACATAAGCCATCTTGCAAATATAACATCTCCTGGGAAGTCTTATTTCAGACATTACTGATGAACTTTACTTTGTGTAAACCTCAAGGAACCTTCGCAACTAAATCAGCTGGTGAGACAAACAATCAATGTTAATTTTAGGCCACCCCACATAAAAAGCTCCTGATACAGACGTGACTTTGTAAAAACCCTCTTCTCTGGCTCAGAATGGACGTACCACACACAAGGGTTTTGAAAAACACAAATCCAAATAGAAAACACACATGTGCCTTATGATTCTACGAGACATATCAACTCTAATTTAATGTATTCAAATATGGAGTAAGGGTAAAAGAAAATTACACTAAACTTAATTGCAAGATGGTGATGAAAATAAATAATAGAAAACACAAAAGTGGCTTGTTTTCCTGATTACATGGTGCTTTAGTCTAAAAATAAAATGTCAATAAACCACTTGCACATGTTGCACAATTACATATGTTAGTCTGGCTCGAAAAAAATATTGAACAAAACACCTATTATCATTAAGGTATAAAAATTCAGATAAAGGTGAGATCAATATGAGGAATACCTGAAGGCAATGAAGGTTTGGGATGGCACTCTAAAAACACAAATAATACTGAACTAAATGGTTTACCCACTACCAGTTTCAAAATAGCTGGGATGACTGGGCTTACTGTGTGCATTGGCACATATCCTTAAATGGCATTGTGTCCTGCCAGGCCTATGCTCCGCAGGCACCCTGGAGATGAAGTGTTCTATTGTGACTCTTTTCCTTCGCCGGTCATCTAACGGTAGAATTGCAAGAGGAAAAAGAATACTTTCCTTCTAAACACTGGGTACTTTACCAAAAGGGTACCTTGTAGCAGACAATTAAGGACATGAAATTTGTGCAAGGCTACACCCAGTTGTTAGTTTAAGTCATAGTTGAACTACTAATGCAGAGTTTGGGAGTGGTTTATTTATTCAGCACTTGTCGTAGGTCACCATGGTAAAAACAGGCCTCTTCTTTCTTGTATCATGAACAAAAGGTGCCCAACAAGTCATATAATAATAAGCTCGAGCAGAAAACTCTTTTTCTTCAGCCTCTCAATAGTCCATGACTGCTAATTTCTTATTGATATGCCCCATTTCTACCATTGCAACATGCAGTTACTCATCAAGCTACACATACAACCTGGAAAAAATACTTGATGTGTTATGTGTTATTGGGGTAACAATGTCTCCGCCGTGTGGCCGCATGAGCGGTACATGCAAGAAAAGTGCAAACAAGCCATTTATCAGCTTTGTCATTTTCGACATTATCAGGATTCTTTTCCACTTCCACAATCTCAGAATGACTTACACACAGGCCTGAGAACATTTCATTGTTTCCACTTCTTCCCTTCTTAAAAATAACCTCTTAGTTGGAAGACGACCACTCTCCTACTGAGACATGGCGCCCCACAACGTTCTCAAATCACAAAAAGAAGTTTATGTTGCAACAAGAATGAACATCACTGCATTTGCATGGAAAGAAACATCTGATACCACAGTTGAGCTATCACTGTGAGATATATAGCAAGTCGACAGTAAGATTTGCTTGAAGAAATTGTGGAAAGTTTCAAATTCATCTCAAATCTACTAAACTCTTGCCATTATTTATTTACATAATAATAAAGTTATAGCAAAAAGGAATGAACAAACCAACTTTGACTTTTGAACCTGACGAATTCAGCAGCCTTGCAGGTACAAATTTCAAACGCCCGGTGCCCAACCTAAACACATTTTGCTAAAGTTTTGCAGGAATTACTTTTTCACTAAATGAAAAAAAAAAAAAGTTTAAGAACAAGAAAACAAACAGTTTGCAAAAAAAAAACAAGTGTGGTTTGATTCATCGGTACGCAGGTTTATTAAATGTATTTATAATGTATTTTCCAAATAGGTCTTATCACCTTTTAATTGTTAAATTTTAAATAAAAAACAGCACTTGTTGCCACGCTAGTGGAGTATGCACAGCAATATTACAACAATATAGTCAATTGATAATTCTGGACATTATGAAATATTATACATCGTCTCTAATCATAACAGTTTCCAGCAGCTTCCCTGTGAGGACCCTCTGGATGCCTTTTGTGTGTTTCTGTACTTTTGCACTATTTTCTGACTGTCTGCTGTATGCGCACTTGCTCCATTTTTGCTCCTATTTATTTATTTATTTATTTATTATTCATTGCTTTTATTTATTCATTGTATGTGCCTTCTTGTTTTTACCTTGTGTGTTGTTTATTTGAATGTTTTGTTTGTCCGTGGACCAATATAATATATATAATATGTCTTGTCAGCGTGGGATAGGAGGAAAAGAAATTTTGATCTCTTTGTGTGTCTTGACGTGAAGAAATTGACATTAAAGCAGACTTTGACTTTTGACTTTGAGCTGGCCTGCTGTGACTTTTTCCTTTGTTATTGTCTTTGTCGCTTTGCTTTGATGACTTTTAACTTTCACACTTGTTGGTTTTCTTTGTGGCACAGTTGTGGCAGCCTTTTCTAGAAGCCTGTTGCGACCCCGGGATCAATAAAGTATATATCCATCCATCCATACATCCATCTATCTATCTTCCTCATCGAGAAAATTGCTGTATTCAGTCTTCATTTGAATCATAAGAGCAAGCATGGCAACTATGTAGCCCAAAATGACTGAACCACAAAAGGAATGAAGCAAGTATGCTGGAGGACTGACGCTCAGGCCTGCTACTATCAATAGCACAAACTGCTTATTCCCTATCTTTCATGCATGTGGATTGCAGTGTTTCTCATTTGCATCAGCTCACTGCAAACACTGCTATGGCACTATGTCATGGATCTGGTTACCCGCGCACTCCAATGTTACCACTGAACTAGGATATGTAATCTAAGACTATGTGCAACAAAAAAAAATCCTTGTTCAGTATATGTTTTAAAGCTTACCAATCAAGTGTCGATTCCCGAGATGAATTTACATTTACAATCAACAAATCAATGTTTGGATTAGACCTTTAAAATTCATTGAAGATGGACAAAGATACATAGTGAATTTTCCACACTGACATCTTTTTTTCAAGAACATTCTTTACAATTGTTCAAGATCTTGAGATTAAAACAAAATAAAATCATCTGAGAACCCATTATTCATATGAATGAAGTTGATACATTTCTAAATCATGAAGGAAATATACTATATTTATTGTACATATCTGAAAATCTGAATGTGTCTGATGCAATCAACTTGTTTGAGGGGACAAAAAATGATGGCTTGGTAGATGCCATAATCCCATCACATCACCAATTGCTATCCCTAATCTGGTGCGTGGGCGAAGCAAGCTGCTCAAATGACAACATCCGTTTGTAGACTGTCAGATACAAAAGATGATTTTTACTATCTATGATGGAGCAATGCTACATTTGATAAAAAACTGTATATTTTGAGTGTAAAATCCTTCAGTTAAAGGCCATAATAATTTAAAGGATTTAAAAAAACAACTCAAATACAAATTGACAGGGCTTTCGGATTGGTACTGAGTCCTGTGGCATATGGCAAACTGTCAACTAATAATGAAGAGACGTTTAACAATGCACATTGCTAAAACAAAGCTACAGCATCCATAATTTTATGCAAGGATCTGCACCAAACACACAAAAAAAAGAGGGTGGTCGACTCAGGTTAAAGATACCTTCATCATCTATGCAGGCCTGGAAAATGCAACGAGGTCCTTCAGTCACAAGCCAAATTCTTTAGCCAAATGGCGGCTTGAGAATCTTACATTCTAAGCCAACAGGGGACCAGGCCAGATATATAATACGATCAGTGAAACCTGAAGACCACAACAAGCAGGCATATAAATATCAGTAATACTGTTGACGGGATTTGTTTTCATCAGCAAGACTGTCGCGCAAAGGAACCAGCTGCTGCAAGACCTCCACATTCAATTAGCACTTATAAAGTTACCAAGAGCATCATTATCCCACAAGGGCATCCTACACATGCTTGCATTGATTGTTTATGATATATACACCCCAGATTTAGAGAAACTCACTTTGAGCAGTAAATAAGAGAGCATGATCTTGAAATGCAACAAGAGATAAGAACAACATTTTTAAAGTTATACATGGAATAATATAACATGTCCAAATGGTGCATACAATGCAAAGTTCTGAATAGTGCATGCTTGGTTCCAGACAATCAGTGTCATTCATCACTCGGAGTAGGAAGAGCAAGACTGGAGAGCTCTATTACAGCGTTCAAGGGTCATCTTACTGGCAAAATGTAAACACTCATTGGTCTACTCTGAGAAATGCATTCAACTTAATGTCCTACTTTTGACCTCCATGCATGGGAAATGGCTGTGCTGTAAATCTAGAGCAAGAGCTTCAGATCAATTAAAAAATGTTGATAATATCACAAATACCGTTAGCAGTGTGATTATTATTTATTATTATTATGTGTTTTTCAGATGAGTATAATGACAGGTTAAAAAAGCAGTAAGCAGCAGGTGTCTTGTCATTTTTACACAACACTGTGTAGCTTTTGCTTTGTGTTTTGGCGTGAAACATGATATGATGTGACATGAAGCCTACAAATAGTGATCAGGGTCTTCTGAGTTTTGGATTACACTGTGAAAAGGTGAACCAAACACAAGCACTGCAAATATTTTTTCCACCCGTGCATTTTCAAGGAGCGTTCTGTAAGGCTAAATATGACAATAATTCAGAGGAAGCACCATGACAGAGCACGTCTTGTGTCATAAACAATAGTCTGGTAGGCTCCACAATGTCACATTCGCAGACACCATGCACATTCCCGTTGGCCACAATTATACACTTTTGAAGTTGATGAATTTATCTTTCTGAAACAAATAAAGCTGTACAGCATTCAAGAGAAAGTCAACCCCCAAATATTCTTGACAATAATATGTAGTGTGTGCCCCCACGAGTCTAAACACGGCATTCTGATTAATATCGAGTTTGTAGAATATGAGCTAAGCAGCTAAATTCATCCGTTACTATCCAACAAAGGGGGCAAACATTTTGCCACTTGCTGTCAACTCAAAATCACATCACAGTTGCCAAGGTCTCATGTCACAACTAATCACAGATCATCTTCAGAAAACTGATGGCAAGCTTCCTTGTGACAACACGCTTCATATCTAAAACTACAGTACTGTGGATTATGATTCCTGAGCAACCACAAACGGCCTTTAGGGGATATTAAAAACGTATTCAAACTAGAAACAATGTAACAATGCAGAGTACACGGCCTCATTTGTTATTCGTCATTGGTTCAGATACTGTCAAACTGTGGCATAAAAAATCCTGGTGATTAAAAAGGTCAGTTCTCCCCAGCACTCATTAGTACCACAAAAGACATCTTTTGCTGATTCAGACCATTAAGTCTTTGAAGGAAATATTATCATTAGAATTATCCAGATTCGATCATTTGAGTGGAAATCAAGATCAATCATCTAATTTTTAGGTGACTAATCAGGTTTTTAAACTTCTCAACATTGATGTCATCATGAGACATAATCATCCTGAGGTACAATTTTTTTTGCCAAATGTAAGACCAATCGCTTGTTTTTACCTTATATAATTTAGTGTAAAAAAGACCAGACCAAAATCCATATCCATGGAAGTACTGGGATTCCACGTTTTTTCAAGCTCCATTTTTTTTAAGTCTGGTTGTACAACAACTATGTTGTCGAACCTCGCGAGATGAGCCGAGAAGAACCCCCATGCCAACTGACTCCGTTCGTTATTACATTCTCGTTACTCTGAGGATTGCATCAACTCTAATCATGCCTCCAAAGGAAGCAAGTGGGAGCAGTAAAGTCATCCTAAAATACAAAGACGCTCCTAAAGCAATGCAACAGTGAGCGCCCGACACGCTGCGGTTGCGCGATTGGACCAAATAAGCTCCCTGCGCACTGAGGTCCACTTAAATCTTGAAAGGTTCATCAGGACTTTAAAAAATATTTTCTAAATTTTAGCGACTGCACTGTCACAATAATGCGACCAGCGCAGTGCAGTTGCGCGGTCGGCGGCGCGCTACGGTTGCGCGTTCGGCGCGCTGCAGTTGCGCGATCAGACAAAATTAAGCTCCCTGCGCACTGAGGTCCGCTTAAATTTTGGAAAGTACATCAGGACTTTAAAAATATTTGAGAAATTTCAGCGACCGCCCTGTCACAATAATGCAACCAGCGTGTTTCAGTTGCGCGGTCGGCGATGCGCTACGGTTGCGCGTTCGGCGGTGCGCTGCAGTTGCGCGATTGGACAAAATTAAGCTCCCTGCACACTGAGGTCCACCTAAATTTTTCTAAAGTACATCAGGACTTTAAAAATGTTTTCAAATTTTCAGCGACCGCTCTGTCACAATAATGCGACCAGCGCGGTTCAGTTGCGCGGTCGGCGACGCGCTACGGTTGCGCTTTCGGCCGTGCGCTGCAGTTGCGCGATCGGACAAAATTAAGCTCCCTGCGCACTGAGGTCAACTAAAAATTTGGAAAGTACATCAGGACTTTTTAAATATTTTCTAAATTTCAGCGACCGCTCTGTCACAATAATGCAACCAGTGCGGTGCAGTTGCGCGGTCGGCGACGCGCTACAGTTGCGCGTTCGGCCGTGCGCTGCAGTTGCGCGATCGGACAAAAATACGCAAATGAAAAAATGCTTAGAAAAGGTGTTCTTTTTCCATTATTTGTTATGGGAAAATATGATTCGGAATTCGAATAATTCACTTCACGAACAGCCTTCTGGAACGGATTGTGGTCGAAAACCGAGGCGCCACTGTATACGCATTTATTAACACAAGCTAAGAGGGGAGTAGGCTGGGTTTTGGGAATCAAACACCATAACATTATAACCAAATAAAGTAGCAAAATGATGACAATTGTTTTTGTGTTAATTAATGTACAACCCCAGGATTAGATACTCTCATCATGTAACAAATTTCAATAAGTGCATTTCCACGTTTCGGTTTATTGATGCAGAAATATGAATTTAGTAATGTCTACGTGTGGAAATAATTCGAAAGTGGTGTCCTAGTAACTACAATAAGACAATAACAATCAGCAATGACTCATGCGACACGTCGTCATTGACTATATAATAATGAGGTGATTAAATCTTTCACAAATGGAGCATTTGTCATTATAAAGTTCTAGCGTGAATAACAACGCATCGGCCACCCAATGTGTTACATGAACTCAAGCAGCCTCTGCTGCGCCTGTCCCGTCTTAAAACGACCGAATCTAACGACAGTATGAGCGACAACATTTAGTGCACCTCTGAATACCCTTGAACCCCTGTCAACTTTATCTCAGGCCGGTGTCCTTATGTTGTGTGCAAGGTTTATGAACAAATCAGAGGGTGACGTTGCCAAACGTGTAAAGTGGTGCAGTTTGCTGTTCCGAAGGAACCATGAAGAATGTCGTGAACGTGCACGCTTGACAGGCTGTGCCAAGGAACAGCCGCGCTTACCTGCAACGCTTGTGTGCAGTTTTTTTTATAATCCAATCGCGCGTAGTGGCAAAAATGGCATGTTTGCTTGTTGGGCCAGATTTCCTCGCAAAATGCCACTGTGTACGTGGATAAGATTGGAGGAGGCCAGGAGACGCAGCCAAACAGGGGCAGAGGAGCAGGACAGGCGCAACTTGAAACAGACAGAGGCGAGTCGGTGCAAACCAACATAACGGCAAGGAGGGGTGACGGATTAAGGATATAAATAACAACACGTCAACATCCTATGGAGTAGTGCTCGACTTCACTGTGATGAAAATTTGACGTTACACAGTGATCAAAATGAAAGGAATGTCACATTCTTTCCTTGTAATTTTAAAGGTAGAATCCAAAACCCTTTCTTTCACTGGAGCAAACCAACGCTTTACAGCACCGTCTAACCCAATTGGTCTATTGCAAAATGACGCAAACACTGCTCAAAAACAGGGTGACATATTAAAGAAATAGCCCAGCCCAAAGAAAACTGGCGATTGAAAAAAAAACGCGCTCCCAGCCAATCTGTTAAATCATTACATTGTATGCAATAATCACAAATCGACCAAAAATAGAGAAATCCTAGAAGCAGATTACTAATAAATTATGTAACACAAATAAACAATGATAATTAATAACAATAACAACTACAACAACTACTACTAATAATAAAAATAATAATCATAGTAATAATGATAATAATAATAAAAAAAAAAAATAATAATGTGGGTTAAGGGCTCCACTAGGGGCAGTGCAGATAAACTGTGAATTTTCAATCAAGTCTATGTCACCTATCTCTTAGTTGTGTCTGTCAGATGTGTGTCTTTAAATGTATATTCCCCTTATGGATTCTTGGACAAAAGTTCAAAGGCTATATGATGTTTTTTTAACAATGCAGTCAGTATTGGTTGAGAGCTGCAGTTGCCAAGGTAAAAAAAAAAACTGCAGATTACAACCTGGGATAATTGCAAATTTCAAACAATCACTTTTAAATAGCAATCTGATGATAGAAAACACTAATTTGAGACAGCTTCATACAAACTGAAATGCATCACTAAGAAAATACTGCACACATCAGTAGCGCAAGAATCCAACTGTTAAATTCAGATGACAATTAACACTATAAAGATTATCTTTATAAGCATGCTGACTGCTTCAGAGGAAAAGGTCAATGGCACATACTGGGTTCATGTGGAGTGGCCTCACTCAGGGGCATCACACCGTGGAGGATGTGGGTCAGGGTGGACTGGCAATCCACCAATCCATGATGTAATAGAATTGCCAGGGAAGATCCACTCTCAAACTAGATTGTGTAGTTCAATATTATTATTTTTTTTTTTTGCATCTATTTTCAGAAATTGCCAAATGCTACTTAATTGTACAATTGCAGTCTTTTAACTTGACCATGTTCACACTCCAAGTGGGCTATTTCAAGGACATTTTCACATTGATGCTCTACTTAGGTGTTCTAGAATCTAGTGGGTGATTAAACAAATTCCAGGGGGGATTCTGGATGTGTAAAAGCAGAGCTTAAAAGAGAGCCGTACGCCGCAATAAGGAATGTCAGTGCTGTTTTTGTTTTTTCCAGGTGATCCCTCTTCAGTTGTAAGTCATGATTTATTTTTATGTACCTTTTGCCCAAAGTCAGCTGATAGGCACCAGCTTTTGACAACCCTGAAGAGGAGTGTTCTCGAAAATAGATTGAGTAATAATAATAATAATAATAATAATAATAATAATAATTCATATTTATTTATACAGCACTTTCACAACAGCTTTCACCATCACAAAGTGCTTTTTAATAATAATAATAATAATAATAATAATAATGACATCCATACATTGATTATCTGAACTGCTTATCCTCACAAGGGTTGCTGGAGCCTATCCCAGGTGACTTCAGGCAGTAGGCCAAACCATTTGCACTCACTTTCACCCCTACCATGCTTCCAGTCAATTCAGTTTCACTTTTTAACCAAAAATGTGGGAGGAAAGTAGAGTACCCTGACAAAAGCTACACTAGTAGTGTTAAGAAAACATCCAAACTTAACACTGAAACGTTTGAGTTGAGATATAATACCAGAGGTCATGAATGTGTGCCAGTTCTGCTGGCCACATAATGAAAAATCATAAAACAAATTAATCAAAATAAAGTTTTCTATAAAATATTTCTCTCAATATTTTACAGACCATAGCAACGTCAGAGACAATGTAGAAAAACCATTACATGTTGTTTGATCAAAGGAAGGATAGTAGCTTAAACGTCAAAAATTGAATAATTTTTGAAGACTTTAAAATAGAGTATAACAGGACTTCACGACAAGAGCCACATTATAAAACCAGCCTTAAATGCATTAAACACAACCTGCTAAACACAACCGTACATGCCTCTCAACGTTTGTCATCTGATGATCTGGGGAGCGTGAATGAGGCATGCAGACGGACAAAAGCTTGTCTAGGCAAGGTGAGGCTGGCTGAACACACAACAAAGAACGTGATGTCATTCCGGAAATCTTCACCGGCATCTGTCAGGTCACGTTACCGAACACACATAACAACCAAATACACATCTTCATCGATCCATATCGACAGATGAGAATGCCAAATACGTAAAATCTAGTACTTACTGTTCTGAGGAGTAGCCCTAAAAATATTTCCAAGTTGGATTTCATCCTCTTTCTGTTGTCCTCCTTTTCACCCTCCTCTTGAGATCTCTTCCTCCTCCCTTGCTCTTCTCCCTACCGTAAGATGCTGCCTGGACCAGTGCTCGTTGTCATGGTTACCAAATGGGGGGGGGGGGGTGATAAACATGTGACTGGATATCACTATATGCTGATTGGTTACACGCAAACAGTGCATCATGCAAGGAGAGGAGGGGGTGTGGTGATGTCACACCCCCACCAGTTCCCATATGGGAGGGATCCTTCTTGGTCTGCCTGAAAGAACAGACACAATAGGTGTTTTTTAGAATTATTATTTTTAGGGCGGGGTTGCGTTTGAAAACTCAAGTGGAGCTACTGGATGGTCTGGGATAATTGACTGACTGACTTTGTGGCATGCTGACTGTTCTGAGTCATGTCTAATGGCTCATCTCGTGTGGCACGGGTTGATCTTTAGTCTTAACTCATGAATCCCTCAACGCTGCTATGACCCAGAAACAGAAAAACACCTGACTGCTGTAAAAATCCACGTGAAGATGCTCTATAACCTGGCCAACCACAATATAATTATTGTGATTGGTTTATTTGCAGTGGTCTACAAATGCACTGTGGTAGAGAAAGCAGATGATTGCATGGAATGCCAATCAAAAAATGGCAGCCATAACAGCAGCATTCTGTGTGAGTGAACAAGAATTGCTATAAAAGTTATTTGCGGAAGACAAATGTGGCATTTTACATGTCATTTAAGTAAAATACATTTTTGTTGCCCACGGGCACATTCCCAATAAATACATGTCAAGAATCTTAGAAAGACCTTGAGTTCGGTTGTGCTTAAATGTGTATGTTGTGTTATTATTGTGATCTTTCCGTCCATCCCTTCATTTAGTCAATCTTTTGGGTCCCTTTTCATCAAGATACTTTGGGTTGAAGAGCCACAAAATGTTATCCAAAGATGAGACGGATAGAATTCTCATTATTCATTGATGAGTAAATAATGTTTGCTCTACACGTTTTTACAGTACACATCCTGAACAAGGGGCATGGCTTTGGTCAAAGGGTGGAGTCAAGAAAGGCTACATTCAAATCTTGCAAGCAGTTGGAAAACTGCAAGCTCACCATCTATATCACCTATTAGTATTATGTTAACAACTGCCCTTCACCTACACACACACAAGTTAATTCCGTAAGGCCTCAGTTATGATAGACTAAAACAGGTCAAACTACACTCTAGTGACAAACACGAAAGGCTTTTTACTTCCGTCAGGCACCACAAGCTTTAAGAAATGATGGAGTAGAGTGGTGCCAATAAGTGGCCTCATCATGTTCATGGTTGACCATCGTTAGCTTTTATGGGCCAGTGTCCCGCAGAGGCGAGTCAGAGAGCAGTGCAGGAAAGCAACAGCAGCAACTCTGGCGTCAGTGTGCATTACTGCACCATAAACATCGGCTCACTATTCTACTGCATCATCTACTAATCGGAAAGACGTATCAATTCTCGTGAACGCACACATCCAGCACTATGGGATGAGATGTAAGGTATAGTAGTATTGGGAATGGGAAATCTGCCTGTACAAAGCTAATTTTGATTGGGACAAGACCATTTGTCCCATCTACAGTTCTGGAAAGGAACAATGTGTGAATGTTGACATTAACACAGTGTCTCTTTGTTTTCAAAACATACCTATTTCGTTTTACACACTGGTACAGAAATGCTTTATCCAGTAAACAACCTCATGCAGTGACCATTATAAATATGTAAACATGCAGGAGGAATTTTAAGACTCTTTTAAAAAGGACAAATCTGATTTGGTACAAAACAGGTCATGATAGTGAGGAAGGGCATAGAAGCAGAGAATATCTACTCATTGGTAGAGGTATTTCTGCATCTGCAGCCTGGCTGACTAAATTTAACTGCATGTGTTTAGAAGACCTCAGGCCCTGAGTGTGTGAGGACTGAAACAGTAAGAGTGGTCAGGGTGCGGCCACACCAAAGTTCCACTCTCTGGAGTAATAGTCAACCTATCCAAGAAGAAAAGAAAATGCTCAGGTCACAGTCATAACCTCTGATTTAATTCTAATGCAGACGTTACAAGCCTAAAAATGAAATGACAATGTGATAAGAGATAAAGGATAAACTGATATCCTGTTTTATTAGATTTGCTGAGAGTGATGAATATTTTTGGTACAATAAATATCAATGTTAAATTTTGGTCAATTAATGTGCATTTAGAAATCCATGATTGCAGTAAGGCAATAATATCATTTTATATCATCTTTAGATTTTCAACTTGATGTAACTACCTGATAGACACCAATTTGAAAATACAGTACTACAAGGAAGAAAGAACTGAAGGTGTCATCTGAATTTATCACCAGCTTCTGTTGGCCACTTTCAAATTAAGGCAAAACCTGAGGCAATTCTTCACGTAACTTGCCATACACCTCTCACCATATTAAGTGCTTTGTCCAAGATAGATCATTTAAGTTAGAGTGAACATATAAAATAGCGTCAGTTTAGCATTTCAAACTTCAAGGAAGACTAAACAAAAGTTTGTTTGTATGTCCACTCGTCTTCTCTCTCAAAGACTTAGCTCTCCCTCAGATGCTCACACACGGCATCCTATTAAGCATAGATCTCTTCTTTTGGCAACGCAGATAAAACGCACGACTATCATGTGCAGCTGTTTAAATATTGTGACATGTGATCTCTGGCTGGCACAAAGAGCTCTTATAATGAACGGCAGGGCCACAAAGACAATGAAAACTCATCCTGAACACACACATACATGTGCTGGTCTGTCTATTTGTATTTATGGCACATTTTATCATACGCTAAGTTGAATTTTTTGTGAAAAGGAAAAAAGAAATAGCGACACACAAAAAGTCCTCTCAAGTTGCACTATCACACTGAAACAAACATGAATGTTTGAATTGAGTTTCCGAATTGCAGCAAAAATCGCATGGAAGGAAAACATATGAATTATTTTATGAGAGAACAAGTCTGAATTTGTCTTGCTTTGGTCTTCTTTATGTCCTTAAAAATGTGTTAGTCATTCTTCACACTTAATCAATGAGCTGGATTAATTATGAAAATGTAAAAGGATATGGATTCTTGTCAAGTTTATTTATATAGCCCTTAATCACAGGAACGTCTCAAAGGGCTTCAGGTCACAACTAGTAGACCTATTTTCTTTAATATTTGATAAAAGTTAAGCGTGTTGACTAAATGGCCTCCTAATCATCACTGATTTGAAATATAGTGGAACACTTTTAACATTGTGCGATTTGGAATTTGATTCAAATGTAATTTGGCAAAATAAGCCTATAAGGTCACACAAAACTTTGTAGTCGTACGTAGTTGATGGCGCGGTGTTACGCAAGGCATCGACATATAAGAGACCTCACTTTAGCAAACATCACCAGGATCAAATGTGCTTGGCTTTTTCTTCATCTTTTTTTTTTTTTTTTTGCTCTTGCTTCAAAAGAAGGACCGGCTTGGTTCATTGTTTTTGTTTGGGTCCATAATTAATCATAGCTGCAATTACTTTGCGACATAGCTGGCACGTGACGCATGCATCCTTCAATATAAAAGAGGACCTGTTTAGAGTAAATATGTAAAAATATGTGCTCATGTATATTGTAGGCTATATTTTGGAACCAAGACCACATCTTGCAAAAAGTGGCTTTGTGCTGCAACAGAGTTTTTTTTTTTTGCTGTTCACACATCTCACTAACTGCATCAAGGGGGTATTGCATTCACATTCAGAGAGTCCACTGCATACGATTTTTTAGTACACAATGACACTCAAGTTACTGAAAGACTAACTGCAGGTTCTATCTCAAGATGTAAATCAACCAGACGCACAAGTTATGTGCGTAGTGGGAGTAAAACATGTTTCGTATGAAGATAAAGATTTTGTACTTCTTTGCTGAAAACCATGTGTTTAAATTACAGAATAATTCATCTTGATTAGAAGCAAAAGAACACATTGTTATGAAACTATTTAAATCATCACGCACTGTTGAATAAGAAACAGACCAACCAAGAATGTAGCCATTCACTTAGAGAAGTGCAAATCACGTCAGAGTTAAGTTATTTCAATAATTCTAACAAGGAAGAATGACCTAAGTGAAGTGAAGAGGCCTTGTATGGTGCGAGTCATGTCTGGTTTGTTTCTTTTCATGCTCTCCCCTATTTCTGCATGGAATACTTTGGTTTCCTCCCATTCTCCAAAAATGTGTTTGGTTAACTGATGTGGACAACTGTTTAAAAACTCTCAGCTTTGTTGGAGGACGCTGTGACTGGTGCATCAGAGCGTCAGGCAGGACAGATGGAAGCTATGCAAGCAGGATACCAAGGTTGTGGGCTTATTAAAACAATCAACAGATATCAAAACAACATTAACATTTGCACTCTCAGAGTAGAGTTTGGGGCATCAGATTCAATTTCTGATTATACCCTGATTAATCAATGAAGAAAGTGCAAGTGTCGGTTCCACAATTGTGAGGACACCTTGATGCCAGGCTTTGTAACAATGAATGAATGAATGTAAAATATGCTCTTCTGAACACCAATCATCAGTATTTGCTTATGTGTCTTTTCTGAAATTCAAGCAAAATTCAAGGGTGCCTTCTGAGGTTTACTCTTTTACACATCCTTTATAAAAATGAATAATAAAGTCATCCTTTGGAAAGGAAGTGAGTTGTGTTACAGTGAAAGGGATTAAACACAGAACAAAATTTTACAGGAAACTGGCCTTGGTATATTTATTCCAGTCAACTTGATGTCAGTCCCAATTTCAATTTTCTTTTTAATTCATCTATTATTATTAATCATCAATCAGGTGAAACGGACTGCAGTGTGTCTATTGCTGCTGTTTATGTCCTTTTAGTGCAGTTTGTGTGATAGTGAGTCAGTCTTGTCAGCTCACATGCCAGTTTCTTGAAAATAACCATAATTATTTTGCTGCCAGTAGACGTTGCAGTGCACATATCTGGATGTTAACCAAGGCAATGACACCATCATCAGTGTCAGCAGGCATTTATCATCTGCTTCGGGTGTGGAGCAAGATGGGTGAGTAAGGATTTAAGTGGGGTGTGATTAAACGGATGACCGTGGACTGTGGACGTCAGCTTATTTTCATCCGAAACGTGGCTCCGCAATGTCTGCTGGAGGCTACTATCACTGATGCAATGCAACTTCGAAATGTAGGGTGCAGTGATCAGCGGATTGTTGAGGAAGAAAAGAAAACAAACATGGCTGCCACATTCCCGGATGTCCAGCCAAGACTCTAAACATAACAGAGCAAAGGACATTCCCGCAATCAAAGAGTCAGGCTGTCCATAGCTCAAGGGGTTCAAGAAAGTCAAGTATATTATGAAAATGTTATCACGGATGAGATCCAAAAAGGCAAGGATGTACTGGCTAATTGGCTGCCATTGGAAAGAGGGAGCGTGCGCTAAGCTCCAGAAATAGACAGGGATAATGGCATATTAAAAATTAAAAACAAAGCATGGGTGAGTACCAATTGGTGTTGGTATCAGGACCTTATTTCTAGGTATCGGTGCTCGCTTTATGTCAGGTGTCATATTAGGTGTCCTTGCTCAGCTACTTGAGCAAGGGACCAAATAAGCTCAATACCACCTGATAAATCATGTTGTAGTCAAATCAGACAAAACAGCCCCCTGCGGAGCCAGTCTGCTGACCAAGGATTATTTGGTCATCCGAACTGTGTGCATGAGAAAAAGAACTTGACACCAAATAAACTACAACCATCTGTGTACATGGGGTCATCTATATGATCCCCCTTTTGTTGCTGAGAGAAATGCACAGGTTGACTGGCTCTAGAAGGGGGCAGCAAGAAGAAGGCTGCCAGCAGCTGACGGTCAGGAGACATTCAGTGAAGTCAGAGCAGAGGGCAGCTGCCCAGCAACCGGGCCCTCTGTTGTGAATGACAGCTATTCATCCCCCCCTCCCCTTCTTTCACTCCAACATCACATGAGCTTGGCCTCCTACTCAGCAGAGCCCAGTACAATCTCACACTGTGCCCCCTGACACAGAGCGTGGGGAGGGGAGGAGGGATGGAGATAACTTGTACCGTGACCTTGAGGATGGCAAGTGTAACACACAAGACGAGAGTGACTGTTGGGTGACATGAATCATGACAATGTGCTTTTGACAGTGAATAAGAGATAGCAAAAGGCAACCACTCAATGGCAAACTGACTACTGATTACACTGACTCATGTCATGGAGAAGCCTATGAAAATCTATTCAAATAATCTCACACATGCTGATGAAAGGCCTTCAAAGTACAGGTTGGATGAGTTGAGGACAAAGTGGTGCACGTCATGTTCCGTAATGAGGTGATATCACCAGGTACGAGCCTCAGTTTTTAATGCAGATCAATGCGAACAAACCTTTTACAGCCTGTTGGAGAACATACTAAAAGCTTTCTATCGGTGCGGTGCATAGAAAACCTCTGGCTGGCCTAACCGATGTTGGAAGAACAAGGAGTGTCAGGATGTGCTTTCCCAGAAGAGCATCTTCTCCAGTTGTAAAACTGGAATCCATGACACCATCCAGCAGCAGCCGGCCCACGGCTGGATACAGCTGAATGTGGCCGAAGGTGCTGCAGTGGCTCATTTGACTCATCAGCACAAAAAAATGGAGGCTAAATGCAGCAACGATAGATTATAGAAAACAATACAAGTTGGCCAGTGGAACTATCAGCAAGCAGTCCAACGACATGCACAATCCTTAAAATGGAAGCCTTTTGGATTCTTGGCAGGACAAATAAACACAAAGGAATGTTAAATGTTGACAAAAATACACAAAAGATCATAGCATGTCAAAAGAACCTCCCATTCATGTTTATACTTTCAGAATCCTTCCATAGCATTTATAAACTCCCGAGATAAGTAACTGATGACAGACACATGCATGACAAATCTCTACTTACAATGCTGGATAGTTAGTTGCCCTTCTGTTGACCAAAGCAAGAGCTGTTGAACTCTCTGCACCACTTCACAACATGCAAATTCCTTCCTCCTTCCCAGTGTTTCCTGCTCCAGTCAGTGGCTGTAAGTGCTTATTGGACTCCTCCTTCCCTCAGTGGACAACCACTACCGTCCTGGTCCTCCACGCCCCTCATTGGCCGGCCACCCAGGCGGTAATGAGCATCATGAGCCAGATTAACTCCTTGGTGTTTTTTTGTGCTCCACCTAGAGAGGACTGGAGACCGCAGACAGGATTAAACAAGGGGTCAGGGGTTACTTGGTTTCTAACACCCTTCCGCCACAAAAAAAGTCTATCCAAATCTATAAGCACACATGCATGTCATATATTCAAGACTTAAAATCAAAAGACAAGTGCAATACTTGGTTGTTTGTATTGACCATAAAACACAAGACAGATGATTTATAGAGTGTATAGTATGGAGTGTTTATCACCACTGTAATTCCCTTGAGGCTGGGCCCAGTTTGACACAGACTCAAGAGGAGACAGTTCAGGGTTAAATAGCTTCGAATAAGGGAGGGCAGGCAGGAAGTCACTAATGCAAAGAAATGACTCGACATATTCTGACTAAAAAAATAATTAGGATTAATTTCCACTACTTGAAGTGTACATCATGAAATCCGGGAAGAGGGATGAAGTCTTTGTAAAATGCTTGCCAAGATGTTCACAGCGTGTCCTCCTGCAGAATGGAGTTGGCTGGGATTTGCAGCGTTTATCTGCATCACACAGTGGATTTAGAGATCCTCTGATGGGATTACAGGGAAGAAGCGTCTGATGGGATGAGATACAACTCGATAAATGTTCACAATATGAGCTCACACAAAAGTAGACTATCAAATCAATATTTCATGTTTTTTTCATTTGTACATATCAACATGTAATCGCCATACACTGTAAGAAATCAAATAGATAAATGCAGTGAAATATAGTGACCTTGACTAGTGTTACGTCATTATGAGAGAAAAGGAGCAGTCACTCTTCTTTGGATCTGCTTCCCTAGTGTGGCCATTTGAGGTCATTACAGTGAGTGACATCATGTTTTCTTTGAAAGGTTACCTCAAACTATCTTTGTTTCTCGTGGATAAGCAGTATAGAAAATGGACGTATCGACTATATTGTTTAAAAAGACAATTTATGGTCATTGTTTTTATTTTATTTTGTTGCATTTGGAGATTCACGCACAGGCAAAATATACTTACAAGGCAGACGGCAAAGGAATGGATGCAACAGTCGCTGAAACATACATGCAAAATCTGCTGTTGCAAAAAAAGACAGCAGATGAAGCCAGAACACATTTAACAATCAGTTAAGATGTTAAAAGTACGTATGTGTACAGCACACTTTAAATTCCCCAAGGATGCATAAGTGTGAAAGAATTGTGTATTTTTTTAAATCCTCTTCTTGTCACAGATGGGGAATAATAAACGTCTGTTATGGTGAAGCCAAAGGCCTGTTACATGTTAAAGCAACAAATGAGTCTCGTAAAATAAAATAGAGTTTTGTTGTAATCTGCCACATTACACACAATAATAATTCTAAACCCCGATTGCACAATAAACTGTTTGACTTCACTGAAACAAAACAACAAAACTTTAGGTCCCACATACTTGTAATTTTGATACATAACGCGGGGGGCGGTACAAATTTGTTCATGGTGCACAAAACACAAGGCAAGGTGATTTTAAAAAAAAAATACACATAAGCATGACATGAATTATAAATACAGTACCCTGTCTTTAAAAGGCATTAAAAAAAAACTTCAAATACTGCATGAAACAGAGATGGTGATTTAATACATGCATTGCAAGTTGGTGTATTCTTCATCAACTTTTCTTTAATGAAACCACCAGACCACAGCCTAAGAAACTAGTGCATTCAGTGCAGAAAAACACAGCCAAGCACTGACCACATACATTATGATGATTGCCAAGTTCATATATTTTCTTCTGTGTGATCTATATTTGAAAATGGATGATTTCAAGGCATTTCAAAGCTTAACAATTCTAAAAAAAAATATTACAACGTACAAAACTTGAAGGACTTGAATGCCAATAGTCCAAAAAGGCCAAGGACCAGCTCTAACTAACTGCGCTAGACAGGCTAAGAAGTACATAGGTAGCATAGTGAGTTGATACTGTGTAGTCTTCTCCTTTGAGTCAAGATTAATTTGCTGGCTGTCAACTGCGACCTTACTATGAAGGAGCCACATGAACATCTCTGAAGTGTGAAGGCAAAGCATATATCAGATTAGATGGAGGTTAAGGTAACACTGAACATCTAAATCTCTCATGGATGTGAATCCTGGACCTCATATTGTTTTTTACATAATAACACTGTCCCATAGTGACATACTGTACTTGAGGTTAGTTCATTCTCAAAACACTCCTGGCTATTTTCGAATCCAAATCCAAAAGAGCATCAAGAGGCATGAATTAGCCACCTTAATATTGCCATCTCGCAGGACTATCTCTCTGCTTTGCTTCTTGGTGGGCTTCCACAGGAAGCATGGTCACATTAGTATGTAGGGTCAGAACTATCTCAGCTGTGGTAACCCTGTTTCTGCGACAGGCGTAAAAGTTCCTCACGGATAGCCTTGATTAAGGAGGCGGAAGACTGGGTGGGAGGGGTCACATCCAGTGAGAGAGGGGCAGAAAGGTAGCCTGCCCCAACGTCGAGGTGAGCGGGGGTAGCTGACGGCTCTCTGAGGGCACTTCTGGCCATCTGCGAGATAAACAAAAAAGTCAGGACAGAAAAGGAAGTGTCACTTGCGAAGCTGGAGTAGTTCTCTGATAATTTGTCACAGAATGAATATACTGTACGGTAATCAACTGCATACTTGTGGCTCACTATTCACAAAATATACGTACAGTAGCTATTTGCTGAAAAACTCACCTATATGAGTTTTTTTGTATCTCTGCCCTCATACAGTATGATGTAATATTGTTACGTTTATTACTGTAGTGCACTAAATCATATTGAGAACTGTCTCCAATATTTTGGTTAACTTGGCTATAATAAGGATATGTCAGTGTGAAATAGGGACATTTTACAGTGTTGTAAACTACTGCAGTGGCATATATCGTTTGTGAAAAAACAACAAAAATTTCATGGAAGTTCTCAATCTGCAATAAAGTGCAAGAACCATCCTGAAGAGTGAGTAGTATTTTAAGAAATATACATCCATGGAACATACATAAGAGTAGAAATGTATTTAGGTGGTTGCACTCACTGCACTGTTATCTGGTAGCACTCTGCAGTAACTGTCCTCATGGTAGTTGTTCCAGCTGATGCCTCCATTCTGTCCATCTGTCCATCCTGGATAACCCCTGAACCCGGCGGGATAGCCATTTATACGGCTGGACAGACCAACCTGTGTAAGATGATGAAGCTGGGCACCTGCACACACGCGCGCGCACACACACACACACGCACACGCACACGCACACGCACACGCACACGCACACACACACACACACACACACACACACACACACACACACACACACACACACACACACACACACACAAGGGACATCAGTCTGCTGTCACCAATTTCATTTTTGCTGCAAACTTTATTGTGTGTCTGTCTCTGTCTGTGTGAGATTGACTCTGTACAGTCAATGCATAATACTATTAGTGGAAGCCTCACTTCACTGCCTTTAATAATTTAAGAGGGGCTAAGTCTTTCAGGTTGACACGACCCTACCGCCCTCCCCCCTATATAACTGACAAACCAGAGACGTGATAGCCAACTGTTAAAAGACTAGTTGTGTTAAGCGTATAATGTGTCTCCCAAGTCATAACTGACAAAATGGGTATTGTAAGTCAGTTGCAAGGAAGTTTTTTTTTTGTGCTTTCACAATGTAGTTACCAAATAAGCAGTCTTCTAATAAGAGAAAACTTTCTTCTTTGTATTTAATGGCAGTCTTCATGCTTCCTGCTTATGCTTCCTCACAGAGGTCCGTCTTGCTACTATGACAAATGTAGTGTGTAGTGTACTTTGTTGTTCATTTTAAGTATACCAACATGCCAAGTCTCTGTCATTTGTGGGGTCTCACGTCATAAAAAAACAACCCCCAGACATTTAAAATCTGAAAGCGTGTATCTTGTTTTAGTCCAGTAGACAATTCTAGCAGAGTGACAAGACTATGATTTCTTATATAAATAGTTCATGTCTAATGACTAAAATGAATGCACATATCAAGAAAGAGGGCAGTGTGAGAATTGTTTCCAGCTTTACCTGTAGTGCCTCCTACTGGCCGCGGCCGAGCCGATGTAGGCAGCTCGTCGGCATAGAGGCCTCTGCTGGAGTAAAGGTTGTCGAGCTGGAGATGCTCCCCAAGCCCTGCTGCCTCTACTGGGGATAGGTAACTCAGACCACGGTCCTGCCTAGAGAACATGCAGAATGATGCTTTTTATTTTATTCTTAACGCTTTAAAGAAATCAAGCGTCCAAACCTCAAGTCATGCAAGAGAACATGCAGGAGAATTTGTTTCGGTAAGTCCATCACTTTTGTCTAATGTTCACTTATTTATATCAAGTGGCTGTGGCCCAGTGCTCTACTTTCCAGGAAAAGACCATATTGCATGTGAATATGTGGTGTGTTCATATGCTAGAGTGCCTTCGTGTTTCGGGGGATAGCTAAGAGAGCGACGGACTGTTCCATTAAACCAATAAAATAAAAATGACCCCCTAAATTTTTCATGAATTTGACGTGGTGGATGGTGGAGGAAATAAGGCAAAGTAGATATTATTCAGCGGTGATCAATAACAGGATTTGAAAATGAAAATCCACTAAGGCTCAATAAATGACGTCCATTGAATGCTTTCCTAACCTTGGTATTAAGCCTTGAACCAGAGGAGGAGACACACTCAGGTCGCTGAATTTCTGAGGGGAACAGAGAGAATGGATCAGTCAGTAATGATAGACAACAAATGAGGTATAGAGATCTATAAGCAATTTTTAAGTTTGGATGAATTCTTCCAAACCTCAAGTTACAAACACGGCTAGTTTTTGTTTTTGGTACAAAAGCAGCTCAAGATCAAACATATGGAGTGAACATTAATGTTGTACCTTAGTTTTAAAGGGAACTTACAGGTTTGTATAGGAGGCCAACAGAAGATCTATACTTGGCTGATTCGTTTGCAAAGATTTGTTTGAAACTACTGTATAAGCGTCATGCTGGAAATTAATTCAAGTGAAAAAAGTAAGGGAATGTAAATGGAAGACTTGTTTTGTGATTTTAAAGCACATAAAGCATACAAATTGACATCTTGTGGTATTTTTGTCTCTGCCACCACAATAAGTTACTTACACCAGAGTAAGGGCCAAGAGGTTGATGGGAGGTGCCCCAAGGTCGGGCGCCACGGCCTGGAGGACTGGAATCAGAAGTATTGACATTGACCCCTGGAAGAGTCACCCCTGCCGAACTGCCCTGGGAAGTGGGTGACACCAGGGCAAAGGCGTCATCCAGCAGCGAATGCATCTGTTGACGCGCCTCTTCAATGGAGGGCTGTGGAGGCATGTAGGGTGGTGGTGGCGGGGCATGTCCAGGAGGTGAGGAAGTGGGATCTATAAAGACTTCATCTGTGGGGGATGGGCTTCTGTGGGTCAACCCCGGGGCTTGGTCAGGGTCCGACTGAAATGAACACAAGAAAAATAGATGGCCTTAAGGCTTAATAAAATGTTTGGATATTCTATACACAGAAACGATTTTAATGACCAGGCACTAATATTAAAACTTACTACATAGGCCACATTGTTCACCCCAGGATATTTCCTATAAACCCCCTCAGTGTCTTCAGTGATGAGGTGATCTTTGTCTGCATCTGTCAATCCTCCATTTGACTGCTCCTTTATCCTATGTTTTGGAGAGCGCCTCCCTCGAGCACTGGAAATTAAATAAAAGGTCATCGAATTGTGTGTCTGTATGTATGTATGTATGTATGTATGTATGTATGTATGTATGTATGTATGTATGTATGTATGTATGTATGTATGTATGTATGTATGTATGGATGTATGGATGGATGTATATGTATGTGTATATATGTGCCTATATGTATGTGTGTGTGTGTGTGTGTATGTGTAGATATATATTCGTACACACATTACAACTAAGAATAAAAGGTAACACCCACCCTTTTTGCGGTTCGTTGAAGATGGAGGAAATCTGTGCATTTTGATCCAGGATCTTATCCATCTGCGTCTGTGTTTTATGGTAAATGTGATCCTGGTCTTTGGTGTCCACGAGGTCTACGTCATCCATTGCAGGAAAATCATAGTGGCCTTTCCTCTTGGCACGCAGGCGGATCTTGTTTCGATGATGCTCAATCTCTGATTTCTGCCTCATTGCTACTTGGATCTGATGAGAAGACACATCAAGTAGAAAGGAGATGTGAACTTTTGGGTTTATCAACCTGCAAATATAAATATGAGGACTGAGAAAGGCGAACCTCCTTGTTTATTTTGTTGGTCTCAGGCAATTTGCCAGTAGCAGTGTGGCTGTTAAGGGGTGGGAGCGTCATTGGTTGCATAGCAATAAGCTGCACTTTGTTGGGTAGTCTTCGGCTTACATCTGTGGCCCGCGACATTCGGTCAACATGTTCAAATATGGAGGCAGATGACGTCTGTTCATTGAGGCTATTTCTAGGAGGAGGACCTGTTGAGGCAGAAATGACAACAATCTTGAGTACTGTAGTTCAAAAGTCTAAATGACAATGTTAAGTCAAACTAGGATAGCTGGTGGAAAGTGTAATTAGGGTCAATACAAAATACTTGACCTTTTTATTTGACTGTAGCAACATTTATTTTGTGCGACTGACAGTTGGGCTGACTGTGATGAATAGTGGGAACAAGATAAGCACAAAGGTAACACGGAAACAAACAACACAAAGGGACATTCACTGAGACGGACGAAAAGAAAACAAAGTCTTACCAATTTTATTTTTGCCTGCAACGCAATAGAAAGAAAAGACAGGTTTATTGGAAAAGATCAATCCTTGCTCAAGTTGATAAACAGATGGGGACTCGGGCCATATTTTCCAGACTATGTACAGTTCGTTGTTTATGTGTCATGTAACATTAGCATACCGTACAATAATTCAGCCTGTTGTTGCCTCTATTCTATTTTTATTTTAAATTGCCTTTTAAGATGACATGTCTGTTCTTGGTGTTGGATTTTATCAAATAAATTTCATTAATATAAAATAATAAATAAAAAAGTATCCCCATACCACACAGTTCACACATCGGGGGTTGTAGGCAGTCTCAACAGTGGCCGACTTTACATTATCCGCAAGTGGAGATTTTGTGGCAGTTCCTTAGAAACATACTTTGCGCCGACCTACACGGAACGGACTCTAGCCAGTCTGTTATGATTCTGCCATGTATACCACATGCTTCATCTACACTGGATTTAAAGGGAATGAGGGGGAGTCTGTTCGATTTGCCAGGAAAACGAGTCACTTGTGTTCAGTCCCATAGCGCCCATTTCGTCCTGCGCCCATTTATGAAAATAGTGAACAAAAGAAAATTCCACCCATGCACACAGGTGCACCGCACTTTGCGCTACACGATGAAAATAGGGACCCACGTGTTCCAATCCAAAGCAAACGAAGGGGCATGACAAAGAAGGACAGAGTGTGAATGATAGCAGCTTTTCCTAAGGTGGTTATGAGTTCATTTAGTACGGGTGACGGAAACCTCTTATACTTTAAAAATAGTGCCTCAACATCGGGGTGCATGTATCTCAACACCATAACGAGCTACAGGAAAAGATTTATCAGTGGAAAAAACAACAACAAAACAAAGCAGAGGTCAGTCCTGTGTGGGTGAGGTCAGAATGCTTCTGGCTCCAGTACGTCTCAGAGTGGCACTGCAACCTTCATTCTGTCGACAAGCTGTCAGAATAACTTCCGCTTTTTGTTTTCCTTCTTTTGCTTTTCTGGACTTATTTTGGACTCAAAATATTTGTCTTTCATGTTGTGTTCTGGTTTTCCCTATAATCCTTTTAGCACAGTACAGTATACTATATTATGATACATTTCCAGTAAAATACTGTTGGGAGACAAAAAATTAAATCATCTCACTGTTCTTTTCTGTGTTTATATTCCTCTCCCCCTCTCTTGCTGTGTTGAGAAATGGCTCGAGTGTTGCCAGGGCCACTTGCCATTTAAAACATTGATGGGGACCTTACGTGTCTGCTTGCTGTCACTGGGTGTGGCCTGGGCTCTCAGGTTCTCCTCAGTTGACTCGCGCCCACTGGAGCGGTCACTCACCACGGAATCACCGTCTGATGGTGAGATCCTAAGCACAAAACACACACTTAAATGAATAATTGACGCCTGAGGATGGGCTTGCGTGCTGGGATATGCTACATAATAAAAAAAAAAACATCAGTTTTCTTTCAAGGTCAAAGCAGTGACATTTGATAATACATAATACAAACAGATGGCAAGGTAGACAACAACAACAACAAAATAAAATTTGTGGCAGAATACCAGGCAAAAAGGAAGCCCTCATAGTCTTGTATGTCAATTATTGATCTGTCAAAGCTTTGTGTCTGGCTGGCTGAGTAAACTGTGAGTTTAATCATTGTATTTCTTGAGGTTTCAAAAATGGACAACAAGAACAAAACATACACATTTCAAGCAGTATCCCTGGTAAGATTATTATTATTATTATTATGAAGATGATGATTATTATGATTATTAGAGTCAATTTCTGTTGCAGAATGCAAAGGCCTTAACATGAACACTACAGTGGTGTTATCACATTGGTTTACTATGGCATATAATGTTGCTGATTATCCAGCAAGTAGGCCTACTTTTTTTCTTTAGCTACAACCTATAACAGAAAACATCCAATTTATACACCAAAAAAGTACTTTGGAAAGTTTATCTCAACATTGCACGTATTTCTTTGGCTTCATTCAACCACTGGAGAGAAGGTTAATGCTGTTTATATCATGTTATTCTTTTCTTGCTTCGGTTTCATAAAACAGTGATTCAACCCACCCCCCTCTCTCTCTCTCTCTCCCGCCCGCACTGCCAGGATTACTGACCTCTCTCGTCTTCGAAAGCTGCGGGACGCTCTAGTTGAGGAAGCAGAGTTTTTGGATATGGGGGTAGGGACATCCACATTCTGGGAAGGACTAGGGCCTTCCTTATCTGAAATGGGCAGAGGCCCTACTGGGACAGATTCCTGGACCACCATAACATCATCTTTGTTGTGCTGGCCAAGATGCAGCTTTGCAAAGTCAAAGCCTTTCACACTGGGGGCCTGTAACTGAAACAAAGACATTTACAATACAATGCAACACAACTTTGGGTTGGTTAAGAAGACATAATAGGGAGTGCTACCAAAGGCTGAAAGTCTAGTCAGCAGCAAGGTTACAAATTTCTGCCTTGGCAGGGCTGCTTTAAAAAAACGTGTGACACTTTGTTGAAAGAATGGTCTCAAATGCACAGAAAGGAAACATAGAGCCACTTTGTGTAGCCCACACTGAAGCAAAAAATAGAATTGAGTAGGGACTACCCAGTAGGCTATCAATCTGTTAATAAGCCCTACATAAATGACACATTTTAGCCACACCAAACACAAACTCATCTATAAATCTACTAGTTCAACAAATTTTACACCCCTACAGAAACAAACACCGACAACTACTATACTGACATGACACACAGTTTACAGACAGCAAAGCATGGTCCTAATGTCCAGTGAAGCTACAAACACATCGATCTGTCTGGCTACTGGACTACATCCTGTACCTCCTGCTTGCCTCGCCTCTCTTTGGAGGCGACTGTCATTCTCTCTTCTTTCTGTATCGTCTCGCTTCTCTTTTGTACTGCCTTGTATTTTGATCCATTCGTTTCTTCTGCTTTGAATGGTTTTGTTTCAGACTTCTTCATTTCTTCTTCTTCCTCCTCATCATAAACTTCTTCTTCGTTGTCTTCCTCCTCCTCCTCTTCTTCCTCCTCCTCCTCACTGCTTGTAATGTCTTTGCTCTTTAGAGTGAGTGTTCCCTGAGCAAAAGCAACGGTTGACACGACAGATTCTTCCCATGTCTAGCTACACAGTCTTTTTAATAGTAAAGAAACAGTAGTTGCCTTAACATAAATGTAGCAACAACAACAGTCAGGACAGCAAGCACACAGTCATTTGACAAACTACCAAACACTACTCTGCACCTGCTATTCGATACCTTTCTGTTTTTAACAGTGATTTCTTCCTCCTCCTCATTCTCTTCATCTTCATACTCCGCTTCTTCCTCCTCATATGTCCACTCCTCTTCTTCTTTACTAAAATCAATAGCCCTCTCATGTTGAGGTAGTGCCTGGTGAATGGAAGTTTATGAGGTTGCAGACTGTGAGCAGAGGGGTGAGTAGTATTAAGTGAGAGATTGTGAAGTTAAATTTGTTTCTTTTGTACATTTAACCATTAACATCAATATGGGTTTGTGGACTTCAAAGCAGAGCATTTACTAGTAGAAGAGGACCGAAGCTAGACAAAGACAAATCAAACGTTGCCTGGTGAGACAGTGATCCCAAAAGTACATTCAAGTACTACTTAATGATGTCGGGAGTCGGGACTTGCCTGAGGAATGAGCAGCTCAGAAAGAATACTGCTGTCTGTGGTGCTGTTACGGGACCTATGTTATATGCCATGTTTTTCTTGGAAGAAAAAAAATAGCTTTGTCCAATAGTAATTATTGATACAACTTTTACTATACTGGCTTGCGGGAAAATGGAGACTATCCAAATTGACCTCAGGCCAAAGGTTGTGTCCATCAGGTGCTCATATAGAGACAGACAAACAGTAACATTTGTATTCACACCATCACTGAGTGGGATATTAACATATGATCTACCTTCTGTCTCTGCTGGATGGATGCCATGGCATCTGGTTGGAACTCCAGCTTGTCTATCCGACACAATTTCCAGTAGAGGATGGCAATGATGATCATGACCAGCAAGAGAGGAATCACCACTCCGATGATGATCCACATGTTGGGGTTCTCAGTGTCAGAAGGTGACGACGGCATCTTCTCCACAGCTGAAGTGTAAAAGACAGAAGTTACACACATACATATTACAAGTATTTGTTTCCAATGCCCCTCAGTTAGGCCACGCACAAGGAGATGTAATTTGTTGTTAAGAGTTGGTTCTTGACTCTTAGCTTTAATTTTAACAAAACAGACCTTTCTTGCTTGAAATAAACTTACTTTATCCCTTGGGAGTGTTAATTAAGTAAAATCAGCCAGCCTGAGAACAGAGGGACTCTTAACCCGTTGCCCCTTCTTTAGCGTCAGACTGCTGGTACATTGCATGCAAGGGAATGTAATTAACTCACAAGAAGGATCACACGGAGCTAGAAGTTTCCTGCATTATTTCCAATACACGCATGGACAAAGTTTTTTGTGTAAAACGCACAATGATCACTGATATGACTGCATTGAAACATTTTCTTTATCTTTCAGTGGAACTTCGGCACCTGTTGACCCATATTTTTGTCAATAGGATTTAGCTCAGGGCTAAGAAAGCAACTTCAGAATAATCCTGTGTTTTGTTCAGATCCATTCTTGGGTATTTTTGGCTGTGTGTTTTGTTCTTTAACTTGTTGTTGAGAGACAGCTTTTTTTCACTCTAGCATCAAGAGTTCGCTGTACCGACAGATTTGAAACCATGTCAGATGTAGCAAAGCAGCCCCGGAACATAACAGAGCCTCTTCTATGTTTCACAGTGGGTATAGTGTTCTTTTTCAGTCTCAGTCTCTTAATACTGTATGCATTTGGCGGATTCCAATCTAGCTAATTTTAAGTTATTTCAATGACCATATTGAAGGGGGGTGGTTCTTTAATGGTAAAGTACCAATAGTTTGGTCCATGTGTGTTTGTTATTTTAAAACAATGATAAATAAGATATTCTATAATTGAATGCAGGTGAATAAACACTTTGGCTTCAAAGAAGATACCCTATCAATAAACTGCCACAATGAAGATACTCACGTTGTGCCAAAATGCCCTCAACACGATACCCCAAGATAATAGCCGCTTTTTGGACATCCAAGCTGTTGAGAATGTTGGCCATTTCAACAGCAGGAACCCTCTGGCCATCGGGGCGCTCCACAAAATACACAACTTCCAAGGGATGGTCCACACCGACAGGCCGGTTCATGCTCACAACCTATGAATTGACACAAAAATCAGCTAACGTACCTGAATGATAACCACTAAATAATGGAATAACGGGCTCAATGAATTGGCTTCTACAATAATTCCTACTGTTGTCATATTTATGAATCAAATACGATGACATCCACACAGGCGGAGAATCTGAATGCCTGTGCTCTGACTGGAATCACCAAATCACACGGGGATGGGTTAAATGCAGAGGACAAATTTCACCACACCCAGATGTGTGTGTGACGATCATTGGGACTTTAACTTTCAATCATGATTAGCCGCGCCACTATCTATAAGTGGTCCAAACAGGCGTAACTTCAAACCGACTTTCAGCAAACTGTCATGTATCTTCAAGGGCACACCCTCGCTATCATGAAATGGCCAGCACGCCACATCCATGAACACTTTTGAGCTGTCATTTAACCACTGCTCCCAAAGTGCTTTCTGATTTTGTGACACAGCAAGGCAGAAAGGTCTGGCACAGTTAGGTTACTACTCAGACAGGAAGATAGCCATCACTCTGGCAACATTCCAGTTTAAGACATTTCTGTTATTCATGTCTCATTCCTCTGATGGTTAAATATTTTACAAAACACCAATCTCTGTCTGCCCTCTAAAATCTCTTCATTGTGCCAAACGCGAAATGCAAGCACAGTGAAAGAGAAACAATGAATAATTTATCTGATTTTTGCAACTCGCAGGAAGCATCAAGGAGGGTCACAGGGAAGAAAAGCAACAACACTTTGTGCAGTTGTGGTCTCTGAATGGGGGCTGAATGGGATGCTGTTGCCATGGGGACAAGGCCCCATCTCGCTCCATGTGAGGCTGATGAGCAGGTGCAGGGTAGCCCCACAAAAGCTCCAGCCTGATTAGTAAAGCAGTGAGGCTTTCAGTACTTACATGAACACTAAAAAGCTCAAATAAGGAACCTTCAGTACTCACTTGGTAGCTAGGTAGTTAGGACTTGCATTAGGGAAATGGCACAAGGATGAACTCTTTTTTAATGTTCAGTCATCAATTTGCAAACAGAGATATTCTCAAGGGGTCATTCTTGCCAACTCAGTAGCATCATAATGTTCGGATGATCGTCACAAATTCAAATTTAATTTGTTGTTGCCAAATTAAGAAACGAATCAACACTAAAAATACATGTTAAATATTCACTCTGACACATAAGGGTCACCGACAAAATAAAAGTTTTAAAATTTAAAAAGACAGTATATACACCTGAACGCTGCTATTGCCAACATCAGTGGCTCTCTTGACACGTCTGACTAGTCCCATGGCTTCCCCAAGTAGCATGGCCACCCTACGCTCGATGTTGGCTTGAAAGGTCCTCTGGCCCACTTCACTGTCCGGCACTCCCAAGAGAACTATAATGAAGAAAAGCACAATGAAGCTATGCAGAATTTACATTTCAAACCAAAGTTACCCAACATGATTTACTGTATGGCAGATTAACTGAAAGCATCTTACCTGTTCTCACCCAGGAGGAGCGAAGGGACTGGCTCGTGTTTAACTTTGGATAATGAAAGGCTTTTGATGTTGGGAAAAAATAAAATCAGTGTCATAACATTGTTCCAGCCACCATCGAAAGACATATACAGTTCAGTGAAAAATGCTATTATAATAATAATAACCTCTGTAAGACTTACGCTCTGCGATCTGCAAGACAGGGAAGCCCATGTAATAGCTGAATTCCACCTTGGTGAGCTTCATTAGAGCAATGCTGACCTCTGATCCCATTAGATAACCCTGGGGGCTCTGCACAGTGAAGGTGATGTCTACTGGGTACCTCCCCAGTTGCAGATTTTTAGGAACAGCAATGGTAATATTCATTATCTGTAGCACAATTTGAGAATCATGTTCAGTTTCAAAGGTCTACCTGTACTGTAGGAAAAAGTCGATTTCACCTTTACTTCGTAGAAAATATTGTCAATCTCTAAAAGTGTTAACCTTTAGTTAACCAAAAGTAGGGCATATAATTGGGCAGTTTGGTCGAGGGCATTCTTGGTTAGTTATTCATGAAACAAATCTGTTCTGCAACAAATTCCTAAACAATCCTAAAACAGCCACAACATTGGGTTACATAAAATTCTACACAAGCCAACTTTGTACTTAACCAAATAAACCCTTTATTAACAAAAATCTCCTATAATCCTCAACAACTGGAGCATGAAGAAACAGAGTATGTTTGGGGTCTAGCTAACAATTGGTAATTCACAAATATTTGCTATGTACGAGACAGGAATAGAAAGTGACAGAATTTTCTGAATTAGAATCTCTGAATGTTGAGCTTCAGATCCTCAGGCACCCAGAGGATGCTTTGACAAAAAATGGGTTTTTGTAAGACTATACTAAAAAAAATATTATGAGTATATTTTTAACAGGCTGTCACCATGTATATACAACATATATGCAACAAGCTGAAATCGCTTCAGAAATCATTCTCTTCTCTTTCAAAAGATTGATTGATTATAATTTGAACAACACAGATATTGCTTGCAAATAGCAAAGGAAAACCATACGAATGTTGTTTTTTTCATTTTTACTACTAGTGTTATTATTATTAATTTTTTTTTTTAAATCAAAGTGCAAGGTTGTATTTCTTGTTCTCACCATTTTGCTCCACTTACATGCACTGTGAAATTGGTTGATGCCTTGGAGCGCTGACACACTTCTGCAAAGGCCATGGTCAAACCTTGCTCAATGCGCTCACTGAAGTCGCAAAATCGTACATCAATGTGACCTGGAACAAACTGAAGCACTGCATATTGGGAGAGGATGAAGGAATTTAAGCAGAGTATGATAGCAAAATATTATGTTGAACTCTTAGAAAGCAAATTCACCTGTGTGTACTTGATATTTATTGTCTTGTGTCATCCAGTGAGGCGACACAGACAGGAAGTGGCGTCCTGACCTTTGTAAGGCGTTGATGACAGATATGGCTGTGTACACAACTGGATCGGACATGACCCGAAATACAAACTTTGGTGGTGGCTCTATAACCTTGACATACAAAGCAATAAAGTTTTCCGTTTTGCTTAGGACAGTCAGTAAGGATGTATATTTGTATTTTGACTAAGGAGGGTTAGTTTTTTGTGATACGAGTTGTTGCTCAGACATTTTTTCTTACACAATTACACAGTTACAAACACAATGGTGGAAGCAAAAACACACAGCAGATAATGAACAATTCACTATACAAACGAGCGTTAAACCAAAGTACAAACACTGACAAAACTTCTGCAACCTTAATCTTGCGTTAACGTTAATCATCATAGATGGACTAAAGAAAAAGTGGCATTGCGGTAGTTAGTATCTCTTGACAACGGATATTTTGACGCTAACGTGAAGCAAAACATGTATAGAACAAGTATAGAATCTTTAACGTCTGCGAAAAATAAACTATTGCAACTTGAGGGGGGTGAGAGAACAGTTTCCATTCACTGCAATATGGAATGATGATTTGAGATATGTCTTTTTTTTTACTTAAGAGAGTGGTCATGAAACAAGTCGGAAGTCAAGGTATCACTGTATTTACAGTACAAAATCAATAATAATGAGGTACCTGTAACTCAAACGATTTGTTGAATTGCCGCTTCAGAATTTCTTCGACTTGAAATTTGGCATGTTCAACTTTGGTCCCAGATGGCAACCCTTTACAGTAAAACATAAAGTCAAATGATATACAAATACTATATATATTGTTTCACATCTTGCATGGTGATTCACCTACAGTATAGCCATCAAAAATCAATTTGGAAATATCTTCAAAGGTCCTTAATTACACACTTGGACAGATCAAGTGCAACTTAAAGGAGAACAAAATGACTTACCTATTGTGATTAAATACTCAGGCTTCTCAATATTGCAGAGGTACTGTCTGGATGTCTGAGTTGTAATCTGCCACTCACTACCCATGACAGGGGTAACATTGGCAGTTTGATGAGAACTTGTGTTGGCATTTGTAGATGCGGCTATGGGTGAAAAGGTATTAGCTTCACTGCTGGTTGGAATCAAGGTCATCGTGGCTGGATTGTCAAATTCATCTTTAGTAACTCCCTGATCACCCAACATCACAGGAGAGGTTAAGGACTCATTGGATGAAACTGAGGTGATGTTGAATGCTTTTTCAGTTGAAGGATGCTCAGCAGGACCAGAGGAAAACGCTATTGTTGCAGTGAAGACTGAAGTAGGGTGTAGGGTAGTACTTAGTGGGAAGACCTCTGTGACAAACCACTGGACATCAGTGAGAGAAAAGGAGGACATAACATCATCTGGCAAGAATTCCGTAGGACTGGGTAGTATAACAACAGAGCTGTGCAGGCCAACAGTATGAGTACCTGCAGACCAATCTGCAGTTGACATGTGCGTTGCCGAGAGGGAGGAGGGGCCATCAAGCTTTGAGCTATTGAAAATCTCTGTTCTTATGACAGTTGTCTCACCATGAGGTTCAAATTCTGACAAACCACTATAGGAGTCGTCTTCAACTAATTTTACATCAGTGGTAATGCTGCTGGTGGGCGTGATGTCTGAAGGACTGATGGGCAGCACAGTGACGTTCCCTCTTTGTTCAGCTTTACTCTTGGAAGCAGACTTCTCCTTAGTCAGCTGTGTGGTGTAATACTCCAAGCTGTTCATGTCAGGTAATAGCACATCGGTCGGTTGAATACTGTAAGTATCTGGCCAATCTATGCCATCTGATGCTTCTAATGTCTCACTGCTAATTGTGGCAGTAACCTCTTGTGTGTGATCTACAGTGAAGTGAAATGGAGAAGGATAAGAGGCATCCATTGATGTTCGAAGTAAGTGGGTTGAATACATTGTCATTGGGCTTGAAGACGGCAAGATATGAAGATGATGCAAGGATGAAAGGGATGTTCCCACCCTGGACGGAAAGGCTGTGTTGTAATGTTCTCTATTATCCTCTTGATCGTATGTATCGAGAACCTTGGTAGCCAGAGAGTAGTCCGCTTCTTTAGGACTGAATGCTATCGTCTCCAAATAATCTCCACTCCCCCAGTCGAAGTCCATGCTATTGGTGGGGTAGAAGTCATCTGGTGGAGCTTCTTCTGTTGGTTCAAATGATGAGGAAATAAGTTGAGAGTCCATGAAAGGCAGATGGTCACTTGGGGACGAAATCTCATATGGTTTGGGATGAATGTTCTCTGGTTTATTCTCTGAGATTGGGGAACCACTTGGGCGTGGATAGTTTTCATGCTTTATTGTACTTGGACCCTTTGTAGGGTGTCTTAAGACATGATCTAGAATATAAGATTCATCTGATGAAGTGTTCCTAAAATCTAGTGTGCCACTTTGTTCACCAGGTACTGAGGTCGTTCTTGTACGTGTTTTTTTAGGCTCACTGATTTCTTCTTTTGTAAAATTAAGCTGTGTTACTATTGACTTTTCAAAAGCGGGAAGCCTTGAAGAAATTAACTGAGTTTGCGTCAGAGATACTGAAGGAGTTTGCAAAAGAGTTTGTTTGGCAGAATTTATCCAAGCCTTCAAGTCTATTGAAACTTTGGATTCCTCTAATTGTGAAAAGGATCCCAAAACAAGTTGAGATGGATGCAATGATGGAGTATCAAGAGACTGTAATTCTTTTGCATTGAAATCACTTAGAGTGAAGGATTCATGGTGGGGTTGAGAAATTAGTCGTTGAGTGCCAGGAGAATTTTCCTTCCCCATGACTGGAGTACGAAAGGGTGGCGAGGGTGATAGCGATGGCCTTGTTGAACTCGAAACATCTCCAAGAAATCCATTGGCGTGGTGTGTAGAAACTGATAGAGACTCATCTATGGAGAAGCAAGGAGGATTAAATTTAACATTGGCTACGAAGCTCGCCTTACTAAGAGTTAAGAACAATGGCCAGATGTTAACAATTAAAACTCAACTCAACTCTGACCACTTAAAAAAAACCAACTGTAGCTGAAACAAAGTTTTGAACAGAAATATAATTGAACTCGAAACAGAAATACAAACATATAAATATTCCTCTTATATTGCTATGATCCTGCAGTGTTCTCTCTGTGTTTTTGACCAGTCACTGTTCTTATGTTGGTCACTTGTTCCAACACCAGCGTGTTGGTGGTCTCAAAGTGTAAAAACTTACACATAATTGTACTTGGTCGCTCGTAAATAACAAAAAGGTAATTATCAGTTTTCTCCAGTGACAACTTTAGGGATAAAATGTGCAGCTTGCATGTATGCTTGAGAAATAGGTCATTGTTTGAGGTCACACTATGGCACGTGACCTGGAAATGTCATTTGAGTTCTCCCCTGGAGTGGCACAGTAAGATATTTGCAATACCTGTGACAGTTCAAATGGAAAGGGTATAAAGTATCAGTATTTGAATAATAATAATAGTAATAACAATTAATGGAGCATTAACACATCTCATGCATCTCTTTGAAATGTTTTTTCAAAGACAAATACATGAAAGTTTTATTTTGTTTTATCTCTATAAATGATGAATAGCCTAACTTGTAATTATCACTAATTACAGTAAGCAGGAGAAATCTAACTGACAGCTATTTGGAAATGATATTCAGGCTTAGCTCGATGTGACAGACAGCAGTTATGCACTTTTTTTGGTTCTTTTATCACAGTTCAGTTATGCATTGGGCCACAGAGTTAAAACCTGACAAAGTTCTTAAAGGCTAGATCTGCCATCTGGTATTCTGAAACATGAGTGCGTTACACCCGGCTGGTCATGCATTGTTGGACTTAATAATGTCAGTAAAACAAACCACCAAGACCTGTGCAGATGGACACCGACAAATATTTTACACGACAATGGATGTCAAATTCTGACAGTAAGCTTTCAGGTTTGTCACATCCCTTAATTCTATCATTGCTTTATTCCTTTTCCTTTCTTGAAGTAAAAATCAGTTAACGGAATGTGGTATATGTACATCCTTGAAGACATATTATTCATGTTTAGTTTGGGACCAAGTGTGACCAAACACATGATCAAAGGCAGTGCATCATTTGGGTTATCCTGTTTGTTGAAAGAATGCAAAATCTGAGGGCAGTTAGATATGTAGGAAATGGCTTGGCACCAGATAGATGCACCATGTTTTGGTAGTCTGGTAGTCAAAGAACAAGGTCACAGTGACGTTCCATTTTGTGAAATGCATCATCACTTGAATAACCAAAGGGAAAATAATTGTTAAACCACCTTAGTTATCATTTAGATTCCGAAATAGAATGTTGTAAATTAAAGGTTTAAGTCTCCTAACGTTGAGTGTTTTTACCAATATTTTAATATTAAAAAAACCTTGTGCACATTGTTGTATCAAACAAAAGGTTGAAGCACTTTGTACCGATAAACCATGGTAACATTTTAAAAGCTTTAAAAGCCATTTCATGTTCTAATTACTCTATTACTAACATTGTATTTCATGGCTTTGAGCGTAAATTATGCTGTCTCTTGCTCCTTTTTTGTTTATATTTTTGGGATATAATTTTTGGGGATATCAACATTGTATTTCATGGCTCTGAGCGTAAATTGTGCTGTCTCTTGCTCCTTTTTTGTTTATCTTTATGGATATTAGTCAGTATTTCAACAATATTATGATAGTATTGATAACTATGATAATTTTGTTCCCTTTAATTATGATTTTAAATTTGCTAATGTGCTTTCCAGGCGCTCAACACAGGAAGCCTGAAACTGTGACCTGCTGTTCATTCCCATAGACCCCATAATGAAGCACATGCCTAAAAATGTGGGACATCTCATTAGTTTGACAACACTAAAGAATTGATGCCATGAACTTTAATTTATTCATGGTTTGAGAAATCACAGGGTAATGAGATTCCATTTCCATTCATCTGGTCACAATCCTTCACGTGTCTTTCAGACCTGTTTTTCCTACTTTGTATATAGGCTCTTTCTAAGCAACAACTCAATAATCTTTTTCATCCATCCATCCATTCATTCATCTAATCTATCTATTAACACTCAATTCTTGGTAGAGGTCTACATAGAAGTGGGCTAAAAATGTATTACGTAGTTACTTTCTTGCTCTACCCATGTGGCTCTCTGAGGGGTCTTGTTAAAATTGATTTGAAATACAGCAGTCATTTCCACGAATCAATATTACAAAAGGTCTGCTTGCCTCTCATGGAAGCCCAACCCTAAAAGCTAACCTGATAATGCTTGGGCAGTACTGGTGATGTCTAGGATTGAATCATAGAACATATTCCACTCGCTTTGCCTGTCTTCCCTCATGATCAACTGTGCCGATATAGAAAAAGAACAGACTTAATCTGAATCACTATCAGAGAGAAATATTTTGCCACTGTGATAAGGACAACAAATTTTTGTATTGTCTCCAACGACTTTAAATAACAATGGGTGGCCAAAATCGTTGCCAGAAAGAAGCATGACAGCAAAAGCAGAGCGCTCACACATTTTTAAAACAATAATAACATTAATATTTTTAACAGCATAGTTTCATTAGATTCTGTTTTCACATAAGCATAAAACTCAACATTGTTTTGTAGTTGACAAACACAGAATTTAAATGTGGGATTGGGTTGAAACAAATGTGAAAGAAGAGATATTTTTGCTTTCGCACAAACCCATGAGAGAATTTCCAGTTCTTTTTTTGTCATACAAAAATGAAAGTCAGACACGCTTGGCTCATATTATTGCTGTCAGAGCCCCAAAAGACAAGATTAAAATATTCATCAATCGATCCATCTTCTCCTCATTAGCGAGTCTATCCCAGTTGACTTCAGGGAAGAGGTGGTTCACACCTACAGAAAATGTAGTCTTTAATGAACCTAACAATCAATGCGTTTAAAATGTGGGTGGAAACTGTTAGAGTCAAAGATAAATTGTAACACTACAACGCTTTTAAGACTTTTGAAGCCACTGCTCTGTGGCACCCATGTTCTGTTATGTGAGATTAAATAGGAGAGTCGACCAGGGAGTGACGTGCCCTTGCGATTGCTTTGTAATAAGCCCCCGCACACAAAATTAGTGGTATCCACTATCCAGTTAGCTTGTGAGTGGGGATTCTCCCAGAAATACAGGCATGTAACATGAGCAGCCCAAAAGACTTCAGTCACCCAGCATCCTCCGACACTGCTTCCATTGTCAGACACTCTGCGGCTGATGCTGTTAACTGGCTAAGATCATAGACTCGCTTTAGATGAAACTGTCAATATGAATCACCTTGCCAGACAATAATCCCAAATCTGTGAGGAAGCAGACTTTTTGAAGTCTGTAATCCATAACTGTTTCAACAAGCAAAGTTGAAGGATCTACTTTGATAAACATACTGTATGACTAATAATAATAATAAATTGTAGTTCATCAAAGCACATGTTAAGAAGAACTCCGCACAGGACGTACATCCTCAAAGATGCCCTCAGCATTGCACATGTCCACTGAGATGAAAAGAAAAGTTAAGCACCATGATTCATTCATAAAGTTCCAGGGTGCCTCCACACAGCATACACAAGCAACATGACAATTCAATATAATTCTTTATTTATTAATGATAATATGATTATCAAGAGCACCTGTTGTTATAGACCCGTCCCAGCCTTGAGCACACTTTATTGCTATGATCAGAGTCAAATACCAATTTGTGGAGATGTCGAGCCGGGAAAAGACTGCTAGTCACTGCTTCTTTGTGGCCTTGTGAATGCTGGAGCACCCAGAATTGAGCTTTGGATGGGTTCTAGCCATTGATCGGACACTGGCCCCTTGCTGTAATGAATATTGAATGACCATGTTGTCATCGCATACATATCCAATTTCAACTTAGTCTTCCCTGGCCTACAGCTCTGTGGGTTGAACTTGCCAGTCACTGTACTAAAATAAACCTGGTCTTTTAGTTGAATTGCAAAGTAATGGAAAAGTGCCATGTTGTCAAAGCAAAAGCCCAGAATTACAAGTGACACACATAAGGAAAGTGTTGTGTCATGGCAGATCAAATAGAGGGCGGCGTGGCTCAGTGGTAGAGTTTTAGCTTCTCAACTCAAAGGTTGTGGGGTCGATCAACCCTGGTGACCATGTTTACGTGTCCTTGAGCAAGACACTGAACCCCAATTTGCTCCCAGTGTGGACCTGGCAGTGCCTTGGATGGCAGCAGCCTCCCACTGGTGTATGAATGTATGTGTGTGAATTGGTGAATATGAGGTATTGGAAAGCGCTTTGGGCACCATGTGGTGTAGATAAAAGCTCTGTGTAAGTGCAGTCCATTTACCATCTGGAAGAACAATTAAAAATAAGTCACCGTGCCCTGCTTGACCTAGAAACTAGACAGTGAACTTGTATGGAAAAGGGAAGCAACCTCCTCAATAGGCAACAGTAGTAGATACGAATTGTAAACACAGAACAGAATCACAAAATACATAATTTGTATCCTATTGGAAGAAAAGGTTAATGCCATCTATTGGGAGCAAATTAGTGTTCACAGTGTCTTGTCCAAGAACACTGTGAGAGTGTACATTCATTGTTTTTTTTTTTTACCAACTCTCACTCTATACTGTATAATTACCAATTGGATGATGTTTAGTGGAATATATTTTGGTTGTGATGCATTGTGTTCTGCCTGTTGTCATGATACAATAATGTACAGCTCAAACAAAGCGTTCTTAAAATATCACTGTCTGATTCTGAATTGTGTGATGTGAGTCCAAACCAGAGTAATGCGTAAAACCAGAGTTTTATTTCTCCATGAAAAAATGTTCTATGAAAAGGTTTGCCCTCATCTTGGTGAAACCAAAAGCATGTATCAAATGCTTTGCTATAAGAACAAAAACAGAAGTCAATAATCAAAAACAGAAAAGTCATTATAAAATAATATGCTAACTGCAAAAATATGTTTCACGGATCCCAAGGACGATATATGAATTATTCAGTATATGACCACTCAGACCCAAAACAAAACAAAATAAAACAAAATAATGAAAGTTCAGGACCGAATGCATGAATAATACAAAATGTATATGCATGAAATTGGCAGGGTTTTACCTTACGATAAACTGTACACATATATTCAATATAAAATGGTGAGCAGGTTCTGTGCATACCAAGAAAACTAAGTATTAATTCACATTTTTCACAACATCAATATTAGATCAGGAACCCAACAGAAATAATTTCAAAATACTTAAGAATAAATAACACTTCAGATAACTACTGTAATCTAAAGTTTAGTCAACAGACCATTGATTTTATGTCACAGTAACAGGATTACCGCGTCTTTCAGTGCGTACGTATTTTGAGACCCCCTTTTTTTGAGTTTCGTTTTGAAAGTACAGTGGAGCCTCGGTTTTTGACCACAATCCTTCCAGAAGGCTGTTAGAGAAGTGAATCATTCGAATACCGTATCATGTTTACCCATTACAAATAATAGGAAAAAAATAATCTGTTCCGAGCAACTGTAGCGCGCCGCCGAACGCGCAACTGCAACGCGTAGCATTACTGTGACATAGCGGTCGCTAAAATATAGAAAATATTTTATAAAGTTCTGATGTACTTTCGAAAATTAAGGTGGACCTCAGTGCGCAGGGAGCTTAATTTTGTCCGGTCGCACAACAGCAGCGCACCGCCGAACGCGCAATCGTAGCGCGCCGCCAAACGCGCAACCGTAGCGCGCTGCGGACCGCGCAACTGCACCGCGCTGGTCGCATTATTGTGACAGAGCGGTCGCTAAAATTTAGAAAATGTTTTATAAAGTCCTGATGCACTTTCCAAAATTTAAGTGGACCTCAGTGCGCAGGGAGTTTAATTTTGTCCGATCGTGCAACTGCAGCGCGCCCGGGGCTCACTGTCGCATTGCTTTAGGAGCGTCTTTGTGTTTTAGGATGGTTTTTATTGCTCCCACTTGATTCCTTTGGAGGCATGAATAGATTTGATGCAATCCTTAGAGCAACGAGAATGTAATAACGAACAGAGTCAGTTGGCACGCGGGTCCTCTCGGCTCATCTCGCAAGGTTTGACAATCGAATTTCGTCCGTCATTCGAAGCAAAAAAATCTCGAATTTTTTGTTCGAATACAGATTTTTGAGAGAACCGGGACGTTCAAAAACCAAGGCTCCACTGTATACCAATCTGAAGGCCAGGCAGCATCCCAGAAAAGAGTGCGGTCCCACTCTTTGTGCATAAATGGAAGAATGCTGCAATTTCTGATTAACAAAAATTGCTCCAAACAAATGTGTTATGCCATAAACATGTTTGGGATTAACTCCAATTCTCCACTTCCTGACAGCCAACCAGTCACAATAATCCTATTAGCACTTAATATAATGGGTTTATGACTAATTTTGGATGGTAATTTTAACTAGGCAATGTGTTGGGGGATGGGAGTTAGTGGGGGAAAACACCCCCAGAGTGCACCCTTTCACTAAATAATGGAAACAAGATAACTTCACATCCGGTTTAAGCCAAAAATATAATGTATTTTTTTCTACATGTTGCTAATTTAAGCATACATCTTCGGAGTTTTGTGTCATGTTGAAGAAAGGATATGATATTCTTGCTTTTACAAGGTCATGATCACTGCCACTAAGATAAAAGTTTATTTTTCTTAATTATGAATACTCACTGCAATCTCATCTCACTCTGCTGTATCTTTTGTGTTGCACACAACACAGTGAACCAGAACACACACATGCAGTCTTGCAAGGAGAGATGTTTGAGTGAAAGTGGCGTGCTTCTTGAACTGGTGGGTTAGAAACTATTGCATTGCTCAAGATCACGCTTACAGACTTATTTAGTGACATTATGCACCCCAGAGACAGATGTTCCCTTACCTGCAACAGGTGAGTCCGCTGCTATCATGTTTATCAACAGGGCCATCCCAAGAATCACTGTTCCAGGGCCGTGAGCATCCATGGAGGTCTTGACCATCACCACCAAACCCACAATGGAGACTAGTCTTGCCATTATATGTTGGTGTTAAGGTCAAGGCATTTCAGCCAGTTCTACAGAAGTTTCATCCAAAGGGACGGGCCTTGTGGGATTTCTTTTTAGGTAGGATTCTTCATGTGTGTGACTTGCTGGAAAACAAATAATGTGAAAATTGAAAGGTCACCTCTGTTTGACCACTGCCTACATATTTAAAGTTCATAACTGTCTACTGCGTTGGGAGCAATGGGTGTCATTGAGATTTTCTTTGTAAAACGGTATTTGCCAGTTTGCCAACGCATGTAGCCTACTAAAGGTCTTGCATTGCACCTCTTCAGTTTAACTTAGTGTACATGACATAGTAAACCACGTGCCCAATAGTTTTCTATAGCAGGTCCTGTTGACACACTATGGACTATAGGTTGAGATGTCACTACACCCACTCATAATGACCTAATGTTAAAATAATAATTGCATCCATAATTCAGTAGTTTGATTTTGCTTGGCTTAAGATGACAAAAGTGCGACATTGCTTGCTCCCATGTCAGTCTCTCCCATTGCACACATGCAATGACAGTCGTCTCTATCTTCTTGCCCTACATCCCCTCTCGTCACTCGCAAGCTATGTAGACGCAAGCGCCTAGCAGCATTCAATACAACTAAATGCCCGCTAATGTGCAAAAATCGTGATCGTTACCACAATAACCAAAAGCCTTCTTTAAATTCAAAGAAAGAACGATCCCCCCTAATTAGGCAGCTCATAGCTGCGGCACATGCAGACTTACCAAAAACACGGTGAAAGCTCAATGAAATCCTTTGTCTGGGTTAGGAAAAATTCAAATGCAGGAACCAAAAAGTAGCCATGGGAACATCAGCGTGGTAAACAGCATATGTCAAAGTTAATTATGTAAAAAAGCAACCATGTTGGCAGCCAGCATCATTTTGACACTTTAGTGATTGCAGTTATCGTCTCGTGTCTCGGAGAAGAATTGTGTTGGCCCCGCCTTTTGATTGGTCTGATTCGTCTATAGGGCCGTCAATGCTTGCTTTGATTGGCTGAGCTACCCGTTCGTCAAATATTTTTTCAATCGAGGTTGGTCATTTTAGACAAGCGTCTACGGCTCCCACGGCAACATTGTCCACAGCTATGATGCGCAAAACACACACGGCCAGAGAAACTTAAAATAAATCATGTTTATGTTTTTTCTTTATATATATGTATATATACACACACACGCAATAACTAATAATTGTACTTACGTATAAGCTGCTTGCCTGAAACCATGAGTCAAGTACAACGTTTTATATCAGTGGCACAGTCGACCAAACTAGTGGCTTGAAAGCAGCTATGAAGGGGACACGCAGATTTACAAATCAGCGAAATGACGTCACCATGTCTATCAATAATAACTAAAATGAAAATCAATTACTAACCAGTGGTCTGACGTATGCATGTGCCTCCTCTTGGTGCACGTACCCACCTAGTGGTAGCGTCAAGGGAGTGCACCACAACGACCAAGACTTGAATGCCACCGCTTACATCTCTATTTATCGCCCATGGTAAAGATAATGCTAACGAGAATAATAATACTATGATAATGAACCATGAAAAGTGATCATATTAAATAATAAATATGTAAACAAATACAGTGGGGCCTCAGTTTTCCGTTCCAGAAGGCCGTCCGAGAAGTGAATCGTTCGAATTCCGAATCGTTTTCCCATTACAAATAATGGAAATAAAATTGTAATCCGTTCCAAGCAAAAAAAGAAACCCCCAAAAAACCCGTCATTCTTTCATTTGCACATTTTTGTCCGATCGCGCAAATGCAGCGTACAGCCGAAAGCGCAACCGTAGCGCGTCGCTGACCGCGCAACTGCACCGTGCCGGTTGCATTATTGTGACAGAGCGGCTGTTGAAATTTAGAGCACCGCCGAACGCGCAACCGTAGCTTGCTGCTGAACGCAACTGTAGCGCGCCGCCGAACGCGCAACTGCAGTGCGTCGCATTACTGTGACAGAGGGTTCGCTAAAATTTAGAAAATATTTTATAAAGTCCTGATGCACTTTCCAAATTTTAAGTGGACCTCAGTGCGCAAGAAGTTTAATTTTGTCCAATCGCACAACTGCAGCGCACCGCCGAACGCGCAACCGTAGCGCGTCACCGACCGCGCAACTGCACCGCGCTGGTCACATTATTGTGAAAGAGCTGTCGTTAAAATTTAGGAAATATTTTATAAAGTCCTGATGTACTTTCCAAAATTAAGGTGGACCTCAGTGCGCAGGGAGCTTAATTTTATCCAATAGCGCAACTGCAGCGCACTACCGACGCGCAACCGTAGCGCGTCACCGACCGCGCAACTGCACCGCGCTGGTCGCATTATTGTGACAGAGCCGTCGCTGAAATTTAGAAAACATGTTTAATGTCCTGATGTACTTTCCAAAATTTAAGTCACCTCAGTGCGCAGGGAGCTTAATTTTGTCCGATCGCGCAACTGCAGCGCTCCGGGTGCTCAGTGTCGCATTGCTTTAAGAGCGTCTTTGTGTCACAATAATGCGACCAGTGCGGTGCAGTTCCGCGGTCGGTGACGCGCTACGGTTGCGCGTTCGGCGGTGCGCTGCAGTTGCGCGATTGGACAAAATTAAGCTCCCTGCCCACTGAGGTCCACTTAAATTTGGGAAAGGCCACTAGGACTTTCAAAACATTATCAAAATTTTAGCACCGCTCTATCACAATAATGCGACCAGCGCGGTGCAGTTGCGCGGTCCGCGACATGCGCGTTCGGCGGTGCGATGCAGTTGATTGGACAAAATGCGCAAATGAAAAAATGCTGAAAAAAGGCAATTTTTTTTGCCAGGAACGGATTATTTTCTTTTTTCATTATTTTTAATGGGAAAACATAATAATAATAATAATAATAATAATAAATTATATTTATAACGCACTTTATATTCGGAGGAATCTCAAAGTGCTACATGGCAAGTAAAAACAAGAATAAAAAGCAAGGACAAGTATAAAACAACTGGACGACAACCAGGATATAAAAACAGGAATTACAGTAATGCCAAATTAAAGAAGTGAGTTTTAAGTCCGGTTTTGAAAGAGTCAGTGGATTGGGGTGCTCTTAGGTGGTCGGGGAGGGAGTTCCACAGTGTGGGGGCTGCATGGCAGAAGGCCCGGTCGCCCATGGTACGCAGCTTGGTGTTGGGGACATAGAGAAGGTGAGAATTGGATGAGCGGAGGTTTCGGGTGGCAGATTTGGGGGCAAGGAGTTCTTTGAGGTATGGGGGAGCATGTCCGAGGATGCACTGGTGAGTGAGGAGGGCGATCTTATAATTTATTCGGAATTTGATGGGGAGCCAGTGCAGAGAACGGAGGATGGGTGTGATGTGGTCGCTTTTCCGCACCCTCATCAGGATCCTAGCAGCGCAGTTTTGAATGTACTGGAGCCTCTGGAGGCTCTTGCTAGGGATCCCGATGAGGAGTGCGTTACAGTAGTCTAGCCTGGAGGAGACAAAGGCGTGGACAAGTTTCTCAGCATCTGTCAGGGTAAGTGTGGGGCGGAGTTTGGAAATGTTCCTGAGGTGGAAGAAGGAGGTTTTGCAGATGTGTTTTATGTGTGACTCTAGGTTGAGTTGAGAGTCCAGTATCACACCCAGGTCGGTGACAGTGGCTGAGAGGGGGATTGTGTGACCGGCGAATGAGATGCTTGTGATTGGGCAGGTATGGATCTGATGGGAAGTGCCAAATAACATGGCTTGGGTTTTATCGCTGTTGACTTGTAGGAAGCTGAGATTCATCCACGCCTTTATCTCCTCCAGACACAGTGAGAGGATGGATGAGGGAGATGGATGAGGCTGGGTTGCAGAGGGTGGGGGGTTGAGTTTGAGGTATAGCTGGGTGTCGTCCGCGTAACAGTGATATGAGATGCCGAACTTCCTGATTATATTGCCAAGGGGTAGCATGTAGAAAATGAAGAGGGTAGGACCGAGTACAGATCCCTGGGGGACACCGGAGGTGACTGTGTGTGTGTCTGATTTTTTCCCTCCCAGGGAAACGTACTCGGTTCGGTTCGAGAGGTAGGACTGAAGCCAGGATAGAGCAGTGCCAGAGAATCCAGTGGAGTGAAGTTGGTTAAGGAGGATGTTGTGGTGGACAGTGTCAAATGCAGCGGACAGATCCAACAAAATGAGGAGTGACGAGGAGCCTGCATCGGCAGCCATGAGAAGGTCGTTGGTGACCCTAACAAGGGCTGTTTCGGTGCTGTGGCCAGAGCGAAAACCGGATTGAAATTTCTCAGCGATGTTATTGCGGGTGAGATGGGCGTGAAGTTGGGCTGCTACCACTTTTTCCAGAACCTTGGAGAGAAATGGGAGGTTTGATATTGGCCTGTAGTTGGCAAGGTTGTCCGGGTCAAGCGAGGGTTTTTTGAGCAGGGGGGTAATAATGGCTGTCTTCAATGCAGGGGGTACAGAGCCAGACTGGAGTGAGAGGTTGATGACATTGGTTATTAGGGGACTGATAGCTGAGATTTGATGTTTAATGAGGGCTGTGGGGAAAGGGTCCAGGGCACATGTGGAGGGTTTCATCTTTTTGATGATGTCCTCTACCTCCGACTGCAAAATAGGGGAGAAACAGCGGAGAGGCTGGACTGACCCAGGTGGAAGGAAGGGGAGTGGAGGTGAAGTGGAGGGGCCAGAAGAGGAGAGGAGCTGGGTGCGAATGTTGTCAACCTTAGCGGTAAAGAAGGTCATGAAGTTATTGCACACTACCTCTGAGGATTCCGTTGGAGTGGTGGGTTGGGGTTTGAGAAAGTGGTTGATGGTTGAAAATAGCTGTTTTGAGTTTCCAGGGGTATTGTTTATGATGTTGGAGTAGAACTGGGCACGTGCAATCCCAAGGGCTTTTGAGTAGGCCTTCTGATGTTCTTTATAGGCCTGTTTGTGCACGGTCAGACCTGAGGCATTGAGACGACGCTCCAGGATGCGTCCAGTTGACTTCATCAGCCGCAGCTCACTGGTGTACCAGGGGGCTGAGCGTGAAAAAGTGACTGTTTTGTTTTTTATGGGGGCGTGGATACCTAGAAGTTTGGCCAAAGAGTTATTGTAATGATCCACTGCCTTGCTGACTGATGGAAAGGTCGCGGAGGAGGAGGAGAGAAGCAGGAGGTCCTGTGCTAAAGTGTCTTGGTTGATGTATTTGAAATTTCTGAAAGAGATTTGCCGCTTGGGTTTGGAGAGGGGGCGTGGGAAAGGCAGTTCCATTTGAATAAGTTTGTGGTCAGACACACCAACCTCGTGAACTTGTAGGTTGCTTATGGCCGATGAGGAAATGACAAGGTCAAGTGTATGCCCTTTGTCATGGGTCAGTATTCCAAAACATGATTTGGAATTCGATCATTTCACTTCTCGAACAGCCTTCTGGAACGGATTGTGGTCGAAAACCGAGGCTCCACTGTACATGCATTTTCATGTACAGTGAAATGATTTGTTTCCATTCATATAATCCAATAAATCATGGCCTCTTTTGTTCATATTAGCTTTGTGGTTATTCAAACAATTCCAGATTTTACACGGATTAAATAAAATTGTGAATAAAACAAGATCACCATTTTTAATGAATACTTTTTGTGATATTTTTATTTAGTGGTATGCTTTGATCTCATACAGGACGAACCAAGGCAACAAGAATTCTACCTGTGCTAAGAGATCCATGCTCGTCTGCCAGCTATCAAACCCTGGAACATATATAAAGTACAAGCAACATCAACCCCAGAAACATATAAAAACTACGCGCAAGATACTCATGTGACTTAACAGTTTATTGTAAATCCAAGACAAAGTGTGATTACATTTCTCCACATATACAATATGCATATGTGAGCATACAAATTGTCATTAATAACTCGATTCACCTCGGAGACCGAAAAAATGATCAAAAGTAACAGTGAATAACAAGCTATAACATAGTTTACCAGATTGCGCCCCCCCCCCATTCTTATCCTACTGTTAGTAAAGAGGACATTTCAAATAACTAGTCTTCTATTGGACCAATACAATTAGTTTCCCATAGCCTAGTAGAAATCCACTCCATTTTTCTACAACGAAAATGATTAACAGAAGCACACAATGTCATAATAGTAACACAAGCGCTTAGTAGCAACTGGTTAGGGTGTTTTAATTAATCCTTCTCATTGTCATTATATTCATTTAAACACTCTATAAAGCCAGTAAAGTATCCATCCTAATCACATACTTAATTAGAACACGCTAGAGAGCAGGGCATACACAGAGCACTACGTCAACAAATAATAATAATCATGATAATAAAAAATAATGAGACAGCATATTCAAATAAACAATTAAAAAACAATAAAAAGAGAAGTGTACAAGGAAATACTGCAACACACATAAACTTTCAAACTGAATTATTTCAATTCTTGGACAAAAATGGGTTTTCTCAAGTAGCTTATAATGAATTGTGTGTACCGCTCTTGGGGTTGGTCATCATTTTTGTCTTATAACAGCACCCTAATATGTCTTCCATTTGTAAATAAGTACTTAGTTTCACTTAAAATTTCACTTTGGTAACTTTTTAAACATGATTTAAACACTATCATTGCCTTTTTTTTTTAGAGGGGGGTTAACATGGTTTTAAAATGTAGATTAAAATCATGAATTTTTAATTCTGGATTGCAAATTATAACTAACCCACACAAGATTCAATCTAAAACAAATAGGGTCTCTGACTGAAGAAAAATGAAAACATATTAGACACTACAAGCACTTAAAATTGCAGTATTCGCAACTTTCCCAATTTAAATGATAACATGTTAATTGTGTGACATATAATGCCATCCCCATTGGAATGTTTTTCAGTGTTTCACCAAACATTTATACGTGAAAATTTTGACAAATTAAATGGAGGTAAGCCAAGCTTTATAAAAAAAAAAAAAAAAGTGAAATACTGCCTTCCAGAAGTTTCTCAAATTTAAATCACACTTAAAAACTTTGGAGTTTGGCAGTACTAACCAAACAGGACTATGCTCAATTTAACATAATTTGCACACTACTTAAGCACATTTTGGTAATCATAAGGTCACTCGTCCTACGTCGATGCTCTCACATTTGTCATCCCCACTTTCTTATATAATAGAACACAAAACATTGGTTATGTGAAACAAAATGATGGACAACAAACAGCGTCATACACAATTATCTTCCACAATGTCTTAGCTGGCTATAGAACTTGAGAAAATATAGAACCTCTAATCACAAGGATAGTGATATTGTACATATTTCACAAATGCGCTTTTTCTGAAGACTGGGTGTATAATTATTGCAAAATTGACATATAAATATCCAAAGCTATTTCGGACGTCAAATGTGACACATACATACATATTGTGCATGTATTCATGCTTTTAAAGGTGTTGTTGGTCACTTTGTTTTTAAATTGATTCTCCCCATTGTACTGCATAACTTAGTTTGCAAAAAACATCGCATAAATGGCAATCAAATTCGTAGGTCAAATTATTAACTTCATTTATATATTTGGGAGACATACGGGGAGGGAAAAACAAAAATCCAGAATTCAGATTATGCTCTGTAAAATGGCTGTTAGAGCTGGTCCTGTTGAAATGTCCAGAAAAGCACTTGAAAGCATTTCAACATGAAATCAGCATTATTGCAAGACTGAGAGTGTCTTACAGTGGCTGTGTGACCTCTTTGGTGGGAGAAGCAGAACGTTTTAACAGGGAATTCAACGGAAAAGAGGTGGGCTGGGGTGGGGACAGCAGTCGAGCAAACCAAACGCCAAATCCCCGCAAGCAGTGGAATGTTTCAGTAGTCTGTTTCATAACAATTTCAATGGATCTCCCTTTTGTATGTGTGCTCATGGCTCAAATGGCCTTTAGGATGGCAGATGTTATAAAAGGAACCAAAAGAGAGTAGGGTAATATATTAACAAATGGTTCACCAGCAACATAGTTTGCATTCTGGAACTAGTGGTGGTCTGAAGAGATTGTTGAGGAAGAAAGTACAAGGACGAAGGTTTCTTGAAAGAATGGTTTACCTTTGACCCAAAGAGTGGTCCTCAAATGATAAATGTCCCATATGAAGTCCCATTTGATGATTGACAATTTTTCTCGCCTCCAATGAAGAGTAAATATAGTAGAAGACAGAGACAGAATCGAAACACACACTCAGATAAAACATCCACAAGAATTATTGCAACAATCTCTAAACAAAACAAACACATGTACAGCCATGTAAAAAAAGTTCAAATATTGTTAAATAATAATAAAAGAATCACATCAAATGCAAGTACTATGGTGTGTAGGATAAAGAAGAGAAAGCTTTCACTAAACCAGCACGTGTTCTCATGCGGCCGCTGTGGACTGTATGTATCGTCAGCTATAAGAAATTTAAGTTACTAAATTAAGCAGCAAATTCAAGCGACAGCCCTGTTGATTCTCAATGAGTTTATCCCAATCGGCTAGGTGGTGTACCTGCTTTGCGCTGAACTTGTTTCAACTTTGCCCTTCCAGGTGTATGCAACCCTTCTAGTCACAATATCCTACAGTAGGATCCCGTCGGATAATGTGACTGACAGCATTTAAAGGGTTCATGTCGAGTTAAACATGGCCAATCAGGCTCCTGCCAACCAATCAGCCTCAGTGTTACTATCAACCTGCTCAGTGCCAACTTGTTACCATTGTACAATTCCAAAGATAGAGTTTCCTTCACTCTCTATCTAAACAAACCAGTGCTTAAAAACCAACGACCCCCGCCCCACCCCAACCCTTCACTTGTGTCTATACAGTACCCTTCCATACTTCATCTCTTGGCTGCAGCTGTATCTCTCCGCCTGCATGATTCCGTCCCACAACCATGGCACAATCACTTTCTGTCAGGCCCCCCAATTCTTAATAAATAAATTAAAAAAATATAACCAGGGAAAAACAAACACAAACCATATTTAATCATTTGAAATTGATAGTTGATTAGAATTATTATATTGTAGATAATGTAAGAACAAACCTAGTTCGTATGAAAGGATGCAAAAATTGTGTTTGCTCAGAATATTTCGGAACAATTCAAAATGTACAAATGAAAAATATTTTGAATGATGGATGTGTTTTTTTCCTTTGCCACTGTCTTGTGTCATTTCCAGCTAAAAGATACTCATTCAACAGAAAATACAATTATTTCAACGCAAATTTGGCCATGCGACAGGGTTAGGAGTAGTAAATAGCAAATAGTAGCATATCAGTGTTTATTTTTTCTATTACAATCAACTACTTTTCAGTGATGTTTGATTATAAACAATCAACTAAATAATTTTGAGAACATGCTATGACAGCTACATCACATACGTTATTTGCATTTTAATTCAGAACGACACTAGAAGAACTACCATGAATATTAATGACTTTGGTAAATACCCCTGGCAAGTTATCTCATGCACACATGAGAAAAGAGCTCAGCTCCATCAACCCAATAAAATGACATGAATCACCCTCATCTGAAGTACGCTGTCTTTCGGGACCACACAGAAGCAGTGGGAGCAAAGCGTACACCTGGAAGAGGCTTAATGTGTCCTATCACATATCAAAGCAGGACAACACAACTTGCATGACTTTCCAAGCGGAGTAAATCGTGTTGTTGTATCTGTAAGGCACTACGAGGGAACAAAACCTAAAGGAGGTGGACTACACGCATGGCTGACAGTAGCTGACACACGCGCACACACACACACACACACACACACACACACACACACACACACACACACACACACACACACACACACACACACACACACACACACACACACACACACACACACACACACACACACACACACACACACACACACACACACACACACACACACACACTCAATCACGTTGTACATGCCTATGTCATTATAACCACATTGTGCAATCACATTATAAAAGTGGAACAAATTAATCTATTGGTTTGAGGAAAGACAGTTTCTTGATAGTTCTAGAAACAAATGGGTGCAGACTGCTACATTCTATGGATGGGGCCCAGCTAAGACACCTATACCTAAAACTGAAGTCTTGAGAAACACAAAAGAAATATACCTATAAATACATTAGAAAAGTTGACGTCCAAAGTTTCCATTGGAAATATTTCCAGAAGCCTCTGGCTCGTGAAGGTGGAGTGGAAGAAGTTGCTTCTCTTTTTTCTCGACACCAACAGTGTGGAAATATTAAGACAGTTCAAGGCCATCGATATATATATTTTTTTGTATCTTTGAAGAGCAGCAGGTTTCCGTATTTCACCTTCTCCCAATCATTTTGGGATTCCGAACTTCCAGTCTGTAACCCCTGTTCAGCAGTCCCTTCCCACAGTTAAGATGGGCAAATAAGAGAAAAAAAAAAAGTCTGAAATCCTGCACTGTCCAAAAACAATTCAAACTTCCCTGTAAAACTAATGGGACATTACTTTCCAAATGAAGTCGAGCAAAAAGAGATCAAACAAAACAAAGGCTGGCCCTTTTAGGAGAAAACCAATTAAAAGAAATCACCTTGAAATGTAACGTTCTAATCTAACTCTCGAGCTGTCTATCCCTTAGAGAGGAACTGTGAATCTTTTTTTTTTCCTTCTTTTTCTCCATCATATCTTCCACTCATATGGGGCGGTTGGATGAGGATTGCAAAGTCCTCGGTGTCTGTTCACTAGAGAAGTTGAGGGTCTGTCGATAGGGCTCAGGGCGGTTGGTGTGTGGAAGCAGCAGTGCCAGGTCAGCCTCTTCAGTGTCTTCTCTAGAGGTAAGGGTACTGGTTGACCTTGGTGGGGCTCAGTGGGTATCCAGTGTAGACGGTGGAGGCAGGCGAGGCGCTTATGTAGGCCTGGTGGGCAAAGTGGGCCTGGTACTGGCTGTGGTGGAGGGTAGGTGAGGGCAGTACACGGTGGCCCATGCTGACTGGAACCTGGTGGACAATGCTTGGCGGATAGCTCCCGTGCTGGACCGTGTGGCGTGCCGAGCCCTGTGACGCTACCAGGTGAGCCACTGTCCCGCTGGAGCCCAGAGCGGCGGGGCCCGTGTACGTGTATAAGTGAGGCTGGCTGGAGAGGTGTGTGGCAGCCAAGTGCGGGTGCACGTTGCCCGTGTGGGAGGGACTGTTGTGATGGAAGCTATATGGGGCCTGAGTGGCTATGGTGGGGGCGATGTAGGCCTGCTGGCGGCGATGACCTCCGTTTCGGTCTGCTACCATATGCTGCTGGGCCTGGAGGAGAGGGCGAAAGATGACACCATGGCAAAGTTGCTTTTTCTGATCATGTGTCAGAGCTCACGGAGAGCCTTCAAGCAGGGCCTTCAAAAGGGTTATATTGGAATCACAGACTTTACCAAAATGTCCTGATAAGGCACAAAGGTTTTTTAAAGGATTTCACGACCTGATTAATTTACCTGAATGCATGGTCGTGAACAAAAACAGTGTAGCAGATTGGGCATCCTCCGAGTAAGTATATGCTATACTGTATGTGAACCTGTACCATACGAGCGTCTCAATTCTCAGACGTGTGTGTACATATGTGACTATATGTAAATATATTTACAGTAGTGCCATGTCGTTTTCTGCGTCTTTATACCTGACTGAGATTAAGAGGCTGCTGCTGGAGGGGGTGTAGCCCTGAGCGCTGCTGTCTGTACGATGCAGTCACACCACCTGGGATGTGAGTGTTGCCGGAAAGCATTCCATTGGAGGATTTGAATTTGTAAGCGGAATTCTGATGATTCATTGTATCTGCGCAGAGGGAGGCAAAAACCTGCGTCATTAAGAATAGCTACTGCGACATCTTTCGAGAAACGTGAGGGTGTCGTGAGGTGACTTGACATGTTACCTGGCATCAAACGTTCACGCTCATTCACAACCTCGCTGGTTTGAGTTTTAAGAGGGGGGATGATGATTGTGCGCGGGTTGCCGTTGTTGTAGTTATCCAGTAAAGTGGTCTTTGTGTCAAAGCTGTTGTTGTTATTGGCGGGTCGGGACTCCACAGTGTAAGGGCTGTTGCTGGAACAGTCGGTGTCAGGTGAATCATGGACAGTCACACAGCTGATCACATTCTTCCTTTGCTTCGAAGATGAGCTAGAGGAAATACAATAGAACAGAAAGTTAGGCTACCAAGTCTTATGTACAAGTGATAAATACGGAGATCTGAAATACTAGAGGGTATATGTAGAAAGTATTTTATTATGATAGCAAACTGTAACTTCAATAATTATAATAATGCTCTGACAGGCAATCAAAAGAAAACAATATTACAGCTCTTGTATTGGATCATATTAGATTGGGCAAGTATACCCAAAGAGCACAGTATTGTAATTGCAATAAAAGAACATCAATATATCATTGAGAATTTCTAAATGATAAGAACAACATTGAAATAGCTTTAATTCATGACATCAGGGTGGCCCAGTAAAAGAAAACAGCAGCATTGTGTGCTCTAAGATTCACGTTGCAATTGCGGGAAATAGCTTCGCCTCTTCTCAGTTAATGGTAGACTTTGAAAATTTTGTAATGGCTATAATCAAATGTGCCCAATTTCACCTAATACACACAATTTTCAAAAGCAGCACTTGCAGCAATAAGGAAAACATAATCATAGCAATTATTAAATTTCTTCCAAAGACAGCACTGACCCATTATTTTGTTTGTGGTCATCTTCCTCATCTGTGTCACTACTTATGGTGATGATGCTGACCGCAGGACTTGGTGTGTCAGGGATGATGATGGTTTGTCTGGGGACGTGGTGCTGGTGTGGATGGCTGCGGGTGGTGCTGGAAGCCAGCTCAGCCTCAATAGTCCCCCAGCCACCTTCCCCACAGCCCTGCGGTAGAGGGCAAATGGAGGCTGAGCTGTTCTGGAGCACGGCGCATCGTGGGGGCGTGTTCTCCTTCACCCTCTTGGAACGCTGCGGTGACAGCACCGCCTGGGTGGATGATACTTCGTAGGCGGAATTGTTCCTTTAAGGCAGAAAGACAGAATTAGAAGTGGGCATCAAAAACATACATACAAACATATATATGTGATAACACACACCTGGCAGAATTTTGATGGTGTTTGCTCTTTTTGGAAGATGAGTTATTATTGGACGAGGGTTGCCTCATAACATGTGCCACTCCGACATTGAGCGTCTGGTTGGATGGTAAAGTGACGTGGCCAGCCAACAAGGCTGGCTGCTGCATGATGGGATTGTAATGGCTGCCATGAGGGTGGGAATTCCTGTAGCAGAAAAACAGTTCTCAAATAAGACTGTTAAAAGAAGAGCACGGAAAGGATACTGCCACAGACAAAAACGTTACGCCTGCAAAAGCATACTGACATATGGAATTGAATATTTTTTACAAATACTTCTTAGCTAGTCAGACATAACATAAAAACAGAAAATAACAGATTTAGAAAAGTAAACTTTTTATTTTAAAATTGTACAATTCTTTGCCCCTTTTATCTACTGAAATCGCTAATATTTTCATATAAACATGCATTTGAAAGTTAAAGTTAATTTCACAAATACTCTCTTATATGCATACATAACTGAAAAGTCATAAGCAGATCTAGTTTAATACAAGAAGCCTGTACAGTACACATAATGTGCCGTAGTATTTTCTTCCCCTCATGAGCCAGCAGATGTCAGTAGCAACTTTTTAAAAACCAGGACAAGATTATTAGAGGGAATAAGTGAGTTACAGAGCAGAAAGGGAGGGCAGCGGAGCTGTCACCAGCTGTGGAGTGATAGCTCTGCAGAGGAAGTGCGACACTTTCTTGATTGTCTCTAATTGTAGCTACTTGGGAGTGGAGGGAGAAGAAGCAAGCCAGGAGAAGAGGAGGTACCTTGTGGGGAACTGGGGAGGGTGGTCACGGATGGACATTTGAGAATGAGTCTAAACATACAGGACCCTCGAAACTCTGCATATACAGATTATAAACCTACATCCTACTTTTCTCCTGGCTGAATGCCTTCTTGCATCAGTCCATCCATTTGTTAAGGCATCTCACTGACAGCCATAGCGTTGCTTCATGTTTCTCGTCCATCTCCCTGGGGTGAATCTGCACTTATAAACGCACTTGTGTTCTTATGTTCTGAGCTGTCGGGGAAATATTGACTACTCTAGCACTTTTTCATCTTCTTATATTACTTTGGGACATCTAACAGCAGTGAACACTATTATGTGTTTGATAGTTGTCAACATTCGGAAAGTAATCAAAGTTTGGAGATACTTTTTCATGTAATTCAAGAGAAGGTGTGACCTGCCTGCCAAAAACATGTTTGCTGAGGGCCACAGTTTGGGTGACAAAAGAACAGAACATTTCTGGGAAATTCCAGGTAAATTGTTGCCAAGAAGTTCACCTTGGGGATTTTGGAAGTATGATTAAAAACAGACAGACAGTGCAAAAATAATGTATTTTTTTGCATTGGTCTATTTGTGAAAACACAACGTAAATGTCTTACAATGAACAACAGGAAACATGAACGAACAATTGTTTTGTAATGTGAGGGAAAATTCATAGCACAATGAGCCCTGTGTAAGTAGCATGCTGGTTTAATGAAACTGAGGGATGTTTTAAAGTAACCGGAACATTTGCACATTTTTAGTGTATTTATGAAATTATTATAAAATCCCAGATTTAGTAAGATTTAGGCATTGATATTGTTTACCTCCAGTTGGTGAGAGGCTGTGTGCTGCTCATTGAGTCAGGAATGACGGCAGCGTGCTGAACTGAGGTGTGAGTGAGCTGCTGCCAGGCTGGAGGCAGCAGGATCTGCTGGGTGCCGCTGGGCCAAGCCTGCTGAGGTAGGAAGAGACACAATAGGGAGTGAAAACAAAGGGGGGGTCAAATGGAAAGAGGAGATTAAAAAGACAATAAAGGAAGACACATTCATCTATTGAGAAAAGTTGATGCAGAAACATGAATACATGATATATTTGGATGATTCGTTTTAAGGGTGTGATAAATCAAAGAATCCCACTGATGGTAAAGCAACAAAATTGGTCTCAAGAGGTAAGACCGGGACTTTATGAAGAACTTTTGCTTGGGGTCTTGGTGTGTGTATGTGCATCCACCTGGGATAGAAGATGATTTAGTAAAGAGTTTAGTTTTTAGATGGTGAAAGCATCTACAAACCCAGTGTTTAAAATGTGAAAAACACAATGATTTGTTAATCCTTAGTCGTTGTGTATTTAATTGAACACACAACAAATATAAGAAATTTAACGTTCAAACAGCTCTTTTTTTTTGTTTTGGGCAACATTTCCACGTCTCCAATTGAAAATATGTGCATCAATATTTGGGGGGAAAAAAAGAGTTTCAACATTAAATATCTTGTCTTTGCAGTGTATTTGATTAAATGCATCTTAAAAAGGATTTCTTAATTAGATAACTCTAGTTCTTTACTTTTTACACAACACAATACTGTCCCAACTGGAATTGAGATTTGTATTTTGTATCCATAAAGGAAAAGAGAAACAGGCGTTGCGTGTGGATGTGTGTATGCGTGCGTGCATGTCTGCCTACGTGAGCGTGATACTTCGTGTAAGACTAATAGTTTAATGCAGTTCTATTGATTAGTACTTGGATGCCGGGGTAGATGAATTGTTCATTTAATACCACTTACACATCTATTTACAAGTGCAAGCACATTTAAACAACGTGAAAGGAAGACTCAGAAAAGAGAAAGTAAGAGAGCAGCTAATATACACACAAGACACAATATAGCTAGTGTTTTTTAAATGATAACCCTCAACCTCATCTATTTATTTTGGATACATTTGGCTGAGGATGTTTCCTACATATGTCAAAGTCTGAAATTGCAGAGGGCTTATGCCTCCTCTGTCATTTCTGATGGAACATTCCAGCGTTTTTATTTCTAAGACCATTTACCAACATGCCATTATGACAAGCTAATAGATCCATCCATCTGTTACTCCTCCTCTTCTTACTCTCCTCCCACTACTGGCTCTCTACATGCCTTTCTCACCAGACGTCTATGTTGTGTAACCAGCCTGTCTGCCCTGAAATGGTAACCCAGTTAAGAAAACTATTTTTTTTTTTTTTTCTCACAGAGCCCACCGGCACTATCAGCAGCCCGCTGCCTCCCACCTCAGACAAACACTCCCCGGGTGAAAACCCTTTTGTCACTTTGGGGCTCTGAAAGCCATAGCTCTCACTCCCTGATTGTTTCCACATTTTCTGCATTCCTACACCAGATAAAGGTTTTGTTGGTCTTCCTGCTTCACAGCTTTGGGGCCATCTCGGTGTACACCCTTGAATGTTGGGGCATACACTCTAAGAAGTGAGCACAGTGGGCAAGGGGTCACATTGAGGTGTGGGCACAGGTGGGGAGAAAGCAAGCCAGCACCAATCAAACCAAGCCAGCAAGACCTCCCACAGTGAAGCAATAAACGCAGGGATACGCACATACCGGCAGTTATTAAGTGTGCTGCATGTGAGCCCATATAAACCATCTGCTTATGTTAACGACTACCTTGTGCCTTTATTTATAAAGCCAGACTATGAAGTAGGTGCAGACAAGCAGTGTGAGAATCAACAGTTGAAGGACCAATCAATGTAATTTAAATGTAGTGCCTTTTTAGTTTCCCCATAGAAAATCCATTATGTATTCAAGAATTTGGTGAATCTATGAATTATCTGGTCTTTCGATTCAAGCTTCCCCTGACCTCTTAAGGTCCTCTGAGACCTCTAATTCAGAGCGGCTCATTCGAAAGCAACCCTGGAGCTAATCACCATTTGGTATCTGACAGATTAAGGCACCATAGAAACACAGGCATGCTCACATACACACAGACGCACGCACGCACGCACGCACGCACGCGCGCGCGCACACACACACACACACACACACACACACACACACACACACACACACACACACACACACACACACAGACACACACTCAAGGGCATTGCCGCCTGTATGCCTGTCTATTGCATGATTAACAGGAGATAAGGGAGTGCTTCAAACTCCCGAGATTCTCAGAGATATTTAAAGCTCTCCCGGAAATTTCCATAGGGAAAAAGTTGGTGTGGTGATGGAAATGAGAGAATATTTCAAATTCATTCTTAGCGGTATTTCCTATGACATTACATTAACAGGTAAAAGTCATCAACTTCACTGGGCAGAACTGGCTTCTGTGACAGACAGCCTTTCTGTGTGAAAGACTCTTGCCCAGTGCACATCAAAGCATAAGAGAGCAAAGCTGAAGATAGCAAGTGAAGGAAACCAAGAGCGAGGGGGAGACTGATGCACAAAAATGCTTTAACCTAAATACCAGGCCATCAACATTTCTAGCCTTTATCCATAGTATTTTAAGATAAGTGATGGTTTCCAAAACTGTATGCTGGTATTTTTTTCATAAAAATATCAGCAACTGTCAAGCACTTCAATTATTAAATTTACACTGTAAGGACAAACAATATTAAGATACTATGGCATGAAAAAGTTTGGCGTCGAAGATTTCTTGTTCAGCCTTTTCAATCACCCTACAGGACGAACTAAAACAAGATTTGACTGTGAGCTGAGGCCCAAAATCACTGACTTCTAATTTCATGTTTTTCAGAATAATTGGAAAAAAGATGTAAAAAAAATCTTGCAAAAAGTCTTCCCAGAAGTGCAGGAATAATGTAACAGTAACTTTTTATTATCGTCTATTTTAGCCTTCTGAAGGTGGAATGGCCCACTTCTGCCCACATAGTGTATATTAGTATAATTTAAAATTGAATGCCTTTGTACCTGAGTAAGGAGGCCTGGTTGGATCTGCAGAGGCTGGGCAGCAGGGGCTTGCGTCACTATGGGAACAGCATTCTCCATCCGCATGGAGTAACTGTTGTGCTTGGAAGGCGATGCCTGCAGTCCTGTGAAGGAGCAGAAAACAAACAAGATGTCAACAAATTGTAATACAAATGTGTACATTTAGCAACTCATATCATGAGGCAAAAATTTTGTTTTTAATTACGGACAAATAAGTCTATTTTACAGAACATAAATTAAACGATAAATAAATGTCCTTCCTTCAAAGCAAAATTGTTTTTGGGAGCAACTGTGAGGGTGTAAATTAATTTCTTGCCTTAGCTTTCAACTTATCATGGGGTAGTCTTTGATAGGAGCAAACAAAGTAAACATGCCAAAAAGCGCCCATCTTCACACATGGCAGAACACAAAAGCTGATCAAAACAGCATCAATTTTACTAGTTAAAAAAAAATAATAGGTGGAGTCTAACATTAATAGCTACTTTTAAGTGGCCGCTTTAACTTTCCAGATTTCACATAACCACATTGCAAATGTGTGGGGTTTGTCTTAAGATCTCCAAATGCCTCTCATTCTGACAGCTACGGCCTCTTTTACCTTGGAAGCCAGGAGGACAGACGATGAGCGCCTGCTGGAAGGGATCAGGCCGGGCAGCGCAGAGTTGAGGAGCCCCCGTCTGGAGGGGCATGCTCCTTTGGGCCACGGCTGCCAAAGAGGCAGCGGAGGGCTGATAGAGTGCAGATTGGTAATTTAGTATGGAGACATCGGGACTCGCAAAGGAAAGGGTGGAATTGTTGGTGGAGGAGGGAGCCAGGTTGGTGGCCTAAAGGAATGATGGGATCAAAATGAAAAAAAAAAATGAGAGGGTGACAATCATGGGAATAGCAAGTGGAATTGCTTAAAGGTGGGAAAAACAATAAAGAAAAGGAGGCAAAATCACACCTTCAGTCGAAGTTGAATTGCTAGGCATTGATGGAAATCAACAGAAATAATTCAGACTGGGATTTAATGACAGGCAATTAATGCACAAAATATGAAACTCAGTCGGCATAATTGGAGCACCACGTAGTGTTTAAACTCAATCAATATAGTGATGAATAAACATTTTCTTTTTTTTTTTTCTCAGACCAGAATAGTGTGATGCGCAACAGTAGTTCAGCTATAAATAAATTACACGATCAAATGAAGAGACCGCCCCTATACATGCTGCATGTTTCTTTTAAACAATGCAACATTATGCAAGACAAATGTTGCATTCCATTAGTTTGAACGTGTGTTTAAAAAAGATCCCAAATGACAATGAGTTTCTATAATGAGCTGCTAGGAAATTTGTCGTGGACTACAAATCAATATGGCTGACAAGAGTAATTTATCCACCTCCAACAGCCATTCATCAGTTATGTAATCTTCTTCCTCTTGTCCAGCCAATCTTGACCATAAGTAAGACATGTGGAATGCTATACATCCCTCCCTGGACACATCCCAGAATCAAACAAATAATTGCTCAGTTTGTGTACAATATTAGAGTTCCATCCATCAAGTTTTCGCCTTTCCATTATCCATGCATTCTTTGGGTGAAGAGAAATACATAGCCAGCATTTTCATGTTTCGTTTGCTCTCTTGAGTGTGCTTGATGAATACAAGGGGAGGGAGCAAAATCAATATGGCACTGTGACATTCATCATAAACCTGTGAAAGAAGCTACTAAATACAAGGCAAAGATGTTCTGCTTTGCAAATTAATCATCCCTTTGTAAAATCAAGACAATTAAAGACCGGTTAATCTGTGTAAATTAAATCAAAAGCAGGGTTGGCGTTGCGTCCTACGCAGTGTGAGCAAGATGCTTGGATCTAATTGAAAATAAAAATATCATTACAATCATTGGCTAAAGAGATTTCGGATTTAGAATTTAAAGCCTGATAAAGTCAAAAGTCAGCATTTGTGACTCCAGGCCCATACGGAAGCGGGAACGAGCCACAAGATCAATCCAGGGAAATGGAGGGAAGTAAAGAAGATCGAGGAGGACAGGAACGAGAGAGGAGGAAAGGAGACGAACCCTGGAGTAAAGGGATTCTTTAGGCCTTAAAGCTTCAGAATGCAAGATAAGCAGGAAGCAGGCCTTGTCATGTGTGCAATCAGCACTTTGTGACAATCCCGTAGGAACTGGCGGCAGACAGAAATGCAGCTAGACAGATATACAAGCAGAAAGGCAGGATCGTAGGCCAGAAAATGTGCACACACACGGGAAATAAGAGGCAAACAGCTGGTCTTGAGCGCCATCACTATGTAGCCATGTATGGCTTTAAATGACAGCTTCAAAACCATTTGCATATATAACTTGGAATACTAATAACAGCATCTCAGTCAATACTATTGCAACTCCAGATCACTGGATAGGTAATCAAGAATTTTTATCGTGTGTTTGTGTAGACACGAATGCTACTTTGATGTTGTATGCAGTGCATCCACACAAGATAACCCATGCAAAAATGATGAAGTAGTACATGGACTGGTGGTTTTGCCAGTGTTTACATTCCCATGCCATATTTAGCATCTAATTAAGTCACCGTGAGGTGTAAAAAAAAAAAAAAAAAAAGTCAATGGCCCTCAATTCGTAATCATCCTAAGTAGTGGTCCAAAAGAATATTCTATTTGAAAACAGTAGGGGGAGCCCTGGGGCTAAAACATGGACTTCATTGGCCTACGGAGAAAACTAATTGCTAAGTGTCAGCATGCACATATGTGCCAGTGGATTTGCAATACTGTATTTACAATTTGCTTATTTACAATAGGGTATTCCTAAAACACATTGCCTCAACATAAAGTACTTGTTATTGTCGTGTGACAGACAAAGGACATATAAGGCATTGTTACCTGGCTGTGCACAGTGTTGAGCTGGTTGTTGAAGGTCATGGTGAGGTTGGTGGAGGTGCTGGGTGCCACATGGGCGATGAAGGGCGTCTTGCTCTGATTGACCGTGTCGTACATGTTGACACGCCGCTTACAGATCTCCATATTCTGGAAGCATGATTTCACACTACAAAGTGACAGAGACACAGAGGGAATGAGCATAGTTTCGTGATTGGCAGCTACCATTACGCCATTCAAGAATGTTATTAGTTAAATAGGAACAAGAAGAGCTCGTACTGAGTGCTGTGCGGGAAATCGAGAAGATGCGACATTGTAACAAAAGGGTGGTTGAGTGTTTCAATAGCTGTGATTCTTTTGTCTGCGTCGATGGTAAGCATCTTGGTTAACAAATCGATGAATTCCCTCCTGTCGGCTTTCTCTGCCAGCAAGTCGCTCCCTTCCAGATCTGACGTCATGTTCACCTGCAGGCAGTAAATAATGGCACAGTCAAGCATGCATACTTGACTATATGTGGGTGGTTTCTGTCATGTTTGCAAATAGAAGAGAACCCGGCCCCCCTTACATTTTTCCCATTGTGGAAAAATACTTGCAAAAATCTGCACCCTCATCAGTTCAGGTGTCATCAGGCGTTGTGACATTATAAACAGTTGTGCTGCAATTTGTAGTGGCACAGTATATACATACTGAGTTGTGATAAAATTAATGCATGAGAAAAAAGAAAATTAAAATGTTAAGTTTTATTAGTGTGTGTGTGTGTGGGGGGGGGGGGGGGGGGTCCTCTACAAAGGACACCATTCTGTGAAAAAAAGCTGACGCGACAAAGTAAAACTAAATATGTTGATAAGCATCACACTCAATCTGTATTTAAACCTTGCAGCGAAAGTTGGGTCTGAATGCTGTAGCAGCGAAGCAGCTTGTTCCTGCTCACATGCAAAGCAACATGGAAAACATGCATTGATTTATCAAGTGGGGAACTGGTGGGTCTTGTGTCTTGCACCTGGAGCCACAAATCAGCCAGAACAAGTTGTTTTCACTGAGCGGAAAACTGATCATTTTGTTCAACTAATTAGATCTGCTAGTTCCATGACGAGACGTAAGCTCACCTGGAATTTCAAGTCAATGGACATTTTACTCTGATTTTCAAACACATGAATGTTTGTCCTCGGCTTGTCTTCTTGTCCCTTGGATCAGAATGTGTGTAGCTAGATAAACCCGGACCTTTTTTGTTTTTGTTGATAGGAGCCACCATAAAGACAGCAAGATGAAGAGTTGATCTGATGAGATGTCACAGAAGCATCCAAACATGTTTTTTCCCCTTTTGTGTTGACGTTTAATTAGCATACTGCTAAACGTGCCATCCATTCTCTGCCACTTATCTTGTTCAGAAACACAGGTAGGTCTATCGCGGTCTCACTTAGAGGGTGAGAGCCGGGAAAGGAATGACACATTTTATGATTATTTCTCACTCCACTTTGATGGAACTGTTCCCATTACATATAAAAACAAACAAATAGATGAAACCATGTCAATGAAAACATAACCTCATTAGTGAGGTCATTATTTTATTACAAATCCTTTGCACCCAGCCAACAAGCAAACTAAACAACACGGAAAAGATCGGACTTGCCGTGCCTCATTCCCTGTGTTTAAACAAGCACCAAGGTCATGATATAGCTGCTTTTTGTTAAAGCCAACAAGATTGTCAGGCAGTGTGAGGACATTGGGAGCAGACAGGCAGCCTTGTTTACTGTGACATGCAGAGGAACAGGTCTGATTTCATAAAGCAACAAGCGCTTATCTGCAGGCCTGCTTCAGGTGCTATCAGATGTGCTGCCAGTCACCACCGCAAATCTGATGCAATTCTTTTCCCCCATACATGTTATTCAGCGTATGTAGTGATAAAGGAGTAATCTGCGGAATGAGGTGGGGGATAATTGTGTTGTCCGTAACTTTGGAAAAGGTGCACATACAGGGTTGGTTAATAATATTCCACTCAGCATTGACCATGTGAAATTTCATTCTAAAATCCGTCTATTTAACCATAATATATATAATTCAATAAGATATAGATTAGCTCACAAAACAATACTGTTTTGGTGCCTCATAATGAGATGTGCAGAGTCTATTTTGAATCAAGTTATAAATATGGCCAAGATGGCCACAAGGAAGAGGAATATTGGCCTTGCGTGTGAACATCTGTTGAATGGAGCCACATCTGTGTCTCGAGGAGCACTGACATGCCACTCAGGAGTGAAGACAGGGCTGGCAGATGGGCCGCACAACACCCAAGGAGATGTGCGGCGAAGCGTGCCCCCTTGTATGCTGACCTGTATGCGGCTCGCAAGCTTGACTAAATTTGTCAAAGAGTGATGACAATAACAGAAGCATCCAGAGAACCAAAAGAGAGTGCGCATAAGAAAGCCAAAGCTTTGCATTTTTTTTAAATCTTTTTTTTTATCATATATGTGAATTAGTGAACGTTGCAACTACGTATGAGAGTTATAAAAGTTGTGGCGGCTGCTACGTAGTTGCAAATGAGCAGTAATGCACATTATTGAATGTTACATTACTGAATACATGAAGAAAAGGAGTGAGTTGGGGAGCAGTAATGTGAATCGATACCACCTCAGCTGCACAGGAAAAAGGCACGTCACTGTACGTTATTTGCATTGTTATAAAAGAGTACAAGGATCATACTTTAGGTACGGAAGAAGGAAATAGTGGCCAGTTCTACACCGTTGCAATAATACTTTCAAACTCAAAATCAGGGTTAGAAACAACAACAAATTATAGCACCAGGCATATTTATTTATTTATTTTAGACTTTAACCTGACAGAGGATTTGAAGTGACTATTTCAGCAGCCCTTCAACCCTACACTAGTTGACAAAAACAGTCATGAAATAATTCAATGCAGTGATCTATTTCAGCTGCACTATTTCTGTTGTAACTTAAAGAAAACAACAACTGAAGAGATTTTGAAGCATGGGCGCCCTGAGTGCGATGGGAGTTCCGCCTTCCCTCCCATCTGTATCAGGTCATTTCCTTTCGATGGTCTCAGATTGACTCAAGTTAGATACATGGTACTAATTCCTCACCACATTTCCCATAAACGCAAGGACGTTCATTATCTTCCTGGCATCTGCAGCCCTCTTGTCGTTCAGGGCCTTGAGCTATATCATCCATTATATACGCAGGGACAGATGTCCACAATACTGACTTGTTTATACGGGGAGGATATCGTGAGATGCTGCAAAGCAGGCAGGTTTTTCCCACATTACGCATGTTCAGTTTTATTCTCTGTGTTTTCATAGTAAGATGAGTGGGGCTACAACAGTGAGAGGAAAACGGGTGACGGAGTTCGTAGCGTAGGACACAGAGATGAGCCCGTGCAGGTTGCCTTCATTGAACTACGTGCTGCGGGGTCGTGTTTGCATGGCAACTGTGAATTTAACAAACCCTGACAGTGATAAAATCTTGTACTAGAGAGCGTGTTATTCGAGACAGGACTCAAAGCCGCCAACTGGACAGCCATAATTGTCCCCTTCATTTATGTACCTGCATGTACCCACATGGACATCTTCCAGAGGCCGCAGCTGCTTGTGCATCAAGATGAGCATATTTCAAAGCAAATAGCTCACCAGCTTTGTCGTTATCAGGGGCAGAATCAAGCAGCATAGTGATCAGACAGGACTTGTGGAGAGCGAGAGAGAGAGCAAGAGAGAGAGACAGACAGAGAGACAGACAGAGAGACAGACAGAGACACACAGACACAAAGGGGCCTGGGAAAAATATTGTAACTTTCCATTCCCTTTGTTGTATCTGGTAGCAGAAGCAGTATTTGGCTGAGTGAGAGCAAACAAATACTATCATCTCAGTGTCAGGCATGTCCTTTCAAAATGTCATGGCGGCATTTGAAGTTTCCCATCATCGTTCACTGGGATTCGTAAGGCAAAGGGACAGTATATATTAACAGGTTAAATGGCACTAATATATTGCAAGTCACTTCCTGTTCCGAAGTAAATAAAGAGGTTTCCTACTTTTTTCCATTTCCCTCTTTAGCATCACCAATCCATTTGGATCAGGATTTCAAACCACTTGGTTGTGGAGAAAATACAAACCAGCTATGGGTGGTATTTTTTTTGTGGCAAGATGAACTGAATCAAAGTCGTAGAAATGTGACGGAAAAAAAAACATTACTCAAGTAAGGTATTTGTAAATGCACACTATATCATTGTCATTATTATTATTTTTGGCTGTCATGTGTGTTACAAGTTGTGCTCTGTGGTATTGCAACCACATACCTGAGCCATATCATCCAAGCAGTTGAAGATGTACTTGCGCGCCTCTTTGGACTTGATCCCTGTTTCTCCCTCGTGGTCCTCAGGAGTCTGTGGGAGACATAAAGCAGATGTTCCTCTCAAACCCTCAACATGCTTCCCCTTTAGACCTGCACTATTTATATGTGACTCATTATAGCCTCTTGCTGCTGATGTACAGCAGGACACAGCTTGCCCACTGAGAAACCCTGGGGTCACATAAAATGCTCATCTAACAGTCCTACGACTGGTGGGGAAACAAATGCAAATGTAGGAGCCAATATACAGAATTAGTCATATATGTGTACATACAGTAGGCCATAGGAATGACTCAAGAACTCATGCAGGTTGCTTGCATTAAAGTTTGCACTGTATGTTTATAAGTGCATGTGTTGCATCTGGTAATACAGTAAAAATATTCTTGAAATAGTTGAATTATAATCTCTTTTGTATATCATGCCATTTCAAATAAAAATAAAGAAAAACATGTTTCATTTTGAGGAAATGTCAAATGGATATCTGGTACAGAGGCAAATGAAGTCATTCCTGTATACGTATCTGTAACATACAAACAAAAGACTCTTCAGACTGAATACATACAAATACATCAACAGGCCTCTTCTTGGGAAGGACACGTGAGTTCATATTAAAGCTAATCAGTGACTTTTCCCACATGATGATCTATAGGCTAAAGTTCAGACACTCGTTATGTTTCCTTTAACCACAACGATGCTATTTATATTATCAGACACATTCAATAATAAATCCCTGGTAAACAAGACAGATAATAATAATTGGGTTAAGAATTAAATAATTCAATCTGGAGGGAGGAGTGTGAGATAAAAACATCAAGTACCAGAAAGAAATTTAAACACCTCTGTTTAATCTCATGGCTAGTTACCTCTACATAACTTATTTTAACAGAACTTGGTCTGAAAAACAAAAAAACACTTCACAATGAGGCAGAATGATAAGAGGTTTTCAGTATAAGACAGCTTGCGTGGATATGAAGACCGTAACACCTTGTTCCAACCATAACAGCCTTTATTTCCCTTTTTCTAATTTAATGAGAATGAATGCACACATTGTGAAGTATTACTTCAGTGAGAATGAGACATTCTTGAGACCGGTCTGTGAAAGGACTTTGCTTGATTTGTTCATGATTTCAGGTGAATTTGGGTTTACCTTAAGTCTCCACAGAGGATAGGTGGAGTCGGGGTCTCTGTTGAAGAACCTGGTGGTCTTTGTCCCTGCGCTCAACAGATACTCTGCAGGCAGACCCTGAGTCTGTGAGATGTACCGGATCTTCAAGATAGAAGAAAAAAGGAAAGATTTCAAGGGGGATGTTTTTTCTGTCGTTTGAGGACAAATACGGACCAGTTGAGGAAACATTCAAAGGATCCGATGAACAATTCCAAAGTAGAAATGATTTACGAATGAGACATTCTGCCTAGCTTCCGTTAAATCTGGCAAGTTTGGTATTGAAGCAAAACTCTGTCACGGTCTTGCTGTTAATTCTGATTGAGGGAATTCAGCAATGTCTCGCTCTGGAGCACAGAGGCCCACTAATTGGACAAGTGGCACTGTGGCATATGTTCCTATAAACAGGGGGGGTGCAAGAATAATAAGGGGCTGTTGTGGGGATTGAAGAAAGCCATAAAAAAAAGCATTGACAAGCATGAATGTATGAATGCTTCTGAAGTGTGTGCAACATCCAAGCATGTAAAGCCAACTGAGGCCCCAATACCTGGTCTTGGTGACAGTCCAATTATTAGCCGGGTGGATTATCAGCACCTTGTTCAGAAAATCTGATAACGCATACAAGATTAATTCAAAATGTGTTAACGTTTCTATTTTTTTGTGTTAACTTCCTGTGTTTTTAAATTTTCAGTTAATTTTATATGCTGACCTTGGAAACCCTTTTTGAACAAAGTGTAAGTTTACCATTTCAGTTATTTTGAATTATTGTACTCGTTTATTGTAGAAAATTATAGGGAGCTATTGTTAAAGCTTTTATTTAACTATTTGAGAAATGCTGATGATCCCGGGAGCTCTCTGCCTTTCTTTATTTATTTATATATATATTTTGTTAGAATTATAAAACAACAATATTAAGAAGTGTTTTAAGAAGATTAAAAAAACTGACATTTTCAAAACATTTGTTCAATATGCTTAAAGACAAAGTTCAAGTGGAAGTCATTATTTAAAAAAATAAAAAAAAATAAACAACAACAACATTATTTGACTCGTTCTTGTTATTTGCGGCTCCACAAGTCTCAAGCTGGTGTTGTGTTGTATTTATTGAATAGGAATTAAGCATCAAAATACATTTGTATTCATCTCATGAGGGTGGCCATTTTGCCACTTGCTGTTGACTCAAAATGACATCACGTCATAGTTGCTCAGGGCTCAGGCAACAACCAATCACGGCTCAGCTTGCCCACTTCTCATAACCAAACTCGTAAAACCTGTCATTTTTAGTATACAGCAGGGAGTAGAATGCCCACCCCCCCCAGAGATGGACACAAACAGGTGCACAAACAGCTGCATTCTGCTGCTTAATTCATATACCAGAAAGAGAATATAAATCAGAATACTGTGTTTAGTGGGACCGCATAGAACTCATTATTGTATTTTCAATTGACTTCACCTTCAAAAGTTGGAGTTGGTATTTTTTAAAATTATAAAAGCAATACTTTCTGCTCCAAATATCAATCATCGGCCTTTTTGATTACTAATAATTGGTGTCATCCCTAAAAAAAAACTCTCATCGGTCTATCTGTACCTGATCGTACTCTGAGGCGCCGGGATAGAGCGGCCATCCCAAGAAGAGCTCAGCAATCACACAGCCCAGGGACCACATGTCTATCGCCTCACAGAACGGCAGTCCTAGGATGATTTCTGGCGCTCTGTGTGAAGAAGAGTAAACATTCATTTAGACAGACATCAAAATAACAGTTTCCTCCTCACCTATTTCTCATTAGATTATGTGTGATCACATTAGATGGAATTGGTGCTACCATAATAGAACTCTTGTTACTGACAAAAAATATGAGCTGTGTCTCAGAGACGCATGTGTGACAGGAGCGCCAGCCATGCAAAGAGCTTATTTTCACACTTAATGTGCGCTTGTCAAGAGACGCCAAGTGCACAACGTAAAAATTGAGACCAAGAAAAGGGAGCTGTCCAGTACAGTATTTCCCAAAATACAAATTAAGAGCCTTATCTTTGGACAAGGCTTAAGGTAGTGTACGTGGACACCAACATAATAAATAAATCCACAATTATTCGATTAAAAACTACACATTTAAAGCATCATGATTCAAATTTGCTACAAAATTATCTAACCTCAAATATTCTCAATTCGTACATTTGTCATTTTACTGGGTATATAAACCAGACAATAGGAAAACCAACAACAAAACGGGAAATAATGGCAAAAGGGGAATTAAAAGAGCCTCGTTACCAGGGCAGCAGTAAAGCAGGTATTTGAGCAAAAAAGGTCCAGCGAGCAAGTGTAACACCATTTCACAAAGCTACAGACACCTGAACACACAAAAGGCCCAGAGACATCAATGAGAGCATCTGCAGAGGCATAAAGGAGGCTACGAGCAGGTGAGACCAGCAGTAAGAGACAAGGCTTGTTCAAACTGAGATAGACAGCAGCATGATTAATCCATAATGTCACATGAGAGTGGAAAGCCAGCCATTGTGTGACTGACTGTGCTGGATGGCAGTGCACATATAACTATGGATCTGTAGTTGTTTCATGGCATATGTCTTTCACTCACAACCCCATTTTGTACAAAGACTGCTGTAGGTAACTGAATTGAGGGGGATACACGCAAACTCTCAGTAGCAATTGAGCTGATGTGTGACATATGTGGTATTATGTTTGACGTCAAAGCCACTGAAGCTAGCTCCCATAAATAAATGGAACATTAGGAAGTGATTAGAGTTTAAGCTTCAGTGAATTGCTTCCACGCACGTACTGTGTGTGTGGTAGAGCTTCAAGGCTACAGAAACTCTGCAGTTGTGTGCGCTGGCAAAATGTGTAAGGTAGATGTTATGCTTGGGCCCATTTCAGCCAGAACCTTCCTAGGTTATGCTCTAATGCATTGCTGAGACCGTTCAAATGGCGACACTGCATGAGCCCAGAATCTCCTCTAGTTCAGCAAACCACAAAGATTGAGAAAATGAGTGGAATAAAACAAGTGACATTATTGCTCGTAAAATCAAACTATAAGTGTACATCGACATCTGCCCATGCAATGTTACTATCACGCCTGCTGATGGAGAGCTTGCAGTAGAAACAACAGACATCATTGTTCCTCGTTTTAATAGCACCACTAGTAGTTAATAATTCATGGAGCGTCTGTGTGATATAGTTGGGACTGCTAGAACTTGGTGCCAAACAACAAATTGAACCCGAGTTCTGGTACTTCATGAGTTTTAAAGTAACAAATAATGAACTTTGGTTAATGTGAAGCCTTGTCTAAGCCAACACTACATTGTCTGGTAGTTCTCTTTTCACCTGGCAAGTCCAATACTGAAGTGCTTGGATCAAATAGCTGACAAAATTAAAAAAAAGAATCGATATTTAGCTGACATTGATGATTTATTCATCACCAGTTAACCTGTACCCGTTAAATTCATATCCCAATTGCATCACAATGTACCTTTCATTGGGATGGCTCTTGGTTGTGCAGAAATATAAGACATAAAGAATAGACCTTGTGCAGACCTTTGGTCTGTCTGGACCTTTCTTTGGATTACAATGTGCCTTGACAAATCCTTAGAGTTTAAAGTTCAAGGCATGCGACTAAAAAAATAGGGTGCATGGAAAAACAGAGCGAGAGACTGCATGCTTACATCCTCCCAGCTGGCTTGGTCATTGATAAGACCAAGTCCCTTAGGGAGTCAGAGATGGCACCAGTCATGAATGGAACCTTTCTTAGCCCCCTCACCCATCCCCACAGTCAGTTCAGCAAAGCCCTCCACGCACGCCCCTGTTTGTACCTCACCCCCTCCCTCCACAGAACCTCCCTGCCAGATCAACTCCCTTTCAAACCCCTTCGAACTAGGGCATAGAGGGCCAGACTATCCCTTCAAACCCGCCACTCCGCCCTCTGCTCTGCTGAACCGTGCCTGCGCTTGGCTGGCCTGCCAGCCCACGCACACAAACTCACACACAGGCGGACACACAGCTGACTTCACAGGCTGTGTGCATGTCAGGATGTATCCATCAGGCTGACCTTCCTTTAGCTTAGGTCCAGACGGGAGACTAATGGATCCCTGGAAGCCTAAAGCATTAACACACCTACACTATAAACTCACAATCATAAGCACACACACACACAAGGCATACAATCTATGGTAATGGTTTACATATCTTTCATTTCAGCTTCAAAGACTTCATCATTGGCCCTAATGTAACTATGTTTTATTCAAATAGCCAGTCAGGCAGTCATAAGTGAGTAGCGTGTATACTGGATGTAAATAACATCAACAAAGCGAGAGACAGCTAGCCACCAGTAACAAGAAAAAGCACTTCATGGGAAAAGAGGCCATCATTCCTTTGCAGGTCCTCTCGAGTATTGGCTTTCTTTTTTTCCTTTCCTCCCCTCGCTTTGACTCTTAGCCTCGCTCCATCCAGCGCTTTCCCCTGCCTAATGGAACAAGCTTGAGTCTGTGCTATGAATGGCTTCCTGGCTCTCCCAGGGTATTCATCTACATATCCATGGCTCCAAAGGTTCCTTCGCAATCTTACTGAATGCAGACCATGGAGAAACACTTTTACTAGCTATACTCGATGGTGGCGGCGGACTGTGAAATCAATGTTTGGCCCTCCATCCCCTACTGCGCACCTGTGGCTTCCAGGAACCAACTCCATTCCCAAACACTTATTCTTCCGCTCATTCCAACTGCTCCACCTGCTCTCATCACTTCAGCAATTGCTGTAGGAACTGTGTACGTGCCAAACATTAGATGCAGGGATCATGTAAATACACATTTATGCGGGCAATTTCCATTCTGAGAGCATCTGCTCCAGGTGGCTGAAATGGGTAATGGGGTAGGGCTTAGTCTGGGCAAGGCAAACTTTTTCACAGAGACCTTGAGAAATGTTGCCTCACTCTCTTAGCAGGAGCGACATTCCCGATCGTCAAGGTCCTGAAAACAAGTCCTCTCTTTCCTATACCCTTCCCGCACTCTGAGAAATACACAAAAGCCAAAGTGCTGACAAGGCAGCTGCTGCTTTACCTGAAAAAGAACAAGCAGTCTCAGTGGAGTATGCAATGCATTACAACAAGACGAGTTAAAGCATGGGAAAGAAAGGGGAGCAGGGTAACAGATTGGCACATCACATTAACTGTGCAGCTGTCATGAAATAGCAGGATAATTGCAAGAAGGCTTGCAAAGATATTGCAGTTGTGTCAAGTGTTGAAAAGAAACTGTTAATACATCTAATACATCAATATAGGCTGGTGTAAACTATGAATTATTGAGCTCACGTCCTTTCATTGGTTGTGCCAACACAGCCTGACATACAGTCCGAGTGTTATGAAGAACAGTCAAGTACTGAAAGTACTGAATGCTCTTTCCTTGATTCTCTTTCATGTAGTTAAAACAATGAGGTATTCAATCACGCAGAGAGCCAGCAACTGTAGAACAACCTGAAGCGCTAGTGTCAGTAAGAACTGATAATGGTTTACACCTGGTGGGCTTTCTGAAGCCCCCTACTGGGAAAAGTAAACATCACAGCCACTTTAAAATCTACTGCAGGGACTTATGCACTTACTTCTAAAATGATTTTTGATTTGTTAATGATGGCACTGTGTCACAGAGCAATCCTTGAACATAGACGTAAGGGACACAGAAACAACGCCTCCAGCCTTTTGCAACATTACGATTTTTGTGGACTGACTGTCAGACAGGATTAGCCCACTCTGTACTGGCCAGACATTGACCAAACCCTGAGGCAAGTGTCCAGCTTTGTTACACTTTTGTCTGCATAGACAGTCGGGCTTCTGAGGAATCAAGAGCTGAGATTTAAAAGTGCAGTACAGGTATACATTTTTAGGGTTTGGAATCAAGGCTTTTGATTTGATGCTTCAAAACGATGGCCATGCCCCTTTCACACAGTCACGATTCACTGTCAGTAAGTCTTGAGGAAATGCAGAACAAAACAATTAGTGAGCTATTGCGGACTAAAGCCCAACTCAAAAGCGGGAATGCAAACAGATGATAACGCATCTTCACAAACAGTCCGTCAACCAGCCTAACCAGCTGGTGCGCCTGTCAGGAAGGCTGAGATGTATCACCAAAGCAGGCGGTGGGAGGAGGGGGCATCTTGGGTAGCGAGACAGCAGGATGCACTGTGGGGATGGCACAGGCGGTCAAGTAAGGCAGATGGAATTTGTCTGTTTGCAAAGGGAAGACGTGAAACTGAGGCCTTGATCACTTCGGAAAATTCAAGTGTGTGACACATTTAGACATATTTGGCTCCGCCTTCAACAAATCATCAGAAGCCAAACGAACAAAAACAGCCTCAGATTAAAAAAAAAAAAAGAAAAAAAAAGAACACATACAGGGAGGGGCAAGACACTAAAGACCCTTTTACAAATTTGGAAAATAAACTTTCAGGTCTACAATATTGGGAAAGGGAGCTATTATTACTATAGGGCATGAAAATATGATCCAACCCTTTGCAACTAACGGCTTCCACTTTTGCCAACTAACGTCTGCTTTCATTCATCTCAATACTGTTTTATGTGGTTCAAGACAAAGCTCTCAAGTTCAACTGCTCCCATAAACTTGGAAGCAGACAAAGTAAGGGGTGAATTAACTAAATTAAGAAGAATGTTTTAAACTTCTAGAGTGCACCTGCAACCAAAATGCATCAAAGCATCTCAGACACAAAGCGGGGGAGGCACTTCAAATAATGGCCTAACTAAACCAAATCGAATACTACTTGCTGCTCTGTGAACCCCTTACTTTTTCACTCAGCAAGCTTAGAGGCATTAGTGTGATTTTTGTCGAGTTTCTTTCAGGCAGAATGGAACAGGTAGGGAAGGAGAAAAAAAAATCATGTTACTGCAGCAATATATCCAATTCTATTGATTTAGAGACACTAAGAAAGAGATCAAATGATACCAGGAGAGAGTGGCCCAGTCAGGTTTGATAGTACAAAGGCACTTGGATGGTTGGTAACAGAGCAAGTGAAGATCATGAGATTCTATTTGAAATGCAATGCCTGGGAAACACGTTACCCGTTTATTGGTGTAGTGACATAGCATGCAAGGTCAGTACACAATATGCACGCACACGCACAAACACAATCCAATTTCATTAATTCATGTTGCTGCTGCTGGCCTGTCACAAAAAACATGTTGTTTTTTTTGGACGATGTATTTTCCCCAAAATTGTAACGATAAAATGATAAGATTTTCTCACACCAAGATTGTTTGTAATGGTTGTGTTTTGAAGTTTGTCATGTTATGTGTGTGTGTGCGCACATTCGTGTGTGCACGTGTGTGTGTCTGTGACACGATGCCACATGTTACGGTAAATTAAGTCACCGGAAAGTAAAAAAAAAAAAGAAGCTGACTCAGGGTGCTACATTTAGTCTAAGGCTTGATTATACGTATACTAACAGGCACTAACAATTATGCAAAACCCTGCTATAGAATTTTGTGGACGTAGACTGGTCAGTTTTTTATGCTGGCAGTAAACAGTTTTATAATGTAAATAGAAAATATGCTTTTATACTGGGTGTGCCCATAAATTAAACCCTAAAATGTGTGTTAAAGGAATAATTCATATTTAATTTGTAGCACACTGCTTTGATATCAAACAAATACACACTTTTTACTATATTTTTTTATATGAAGTATATATGAATTCTCAGTAGCATTGTTGAAAACTTCACCTGGCTCCCATTGTTAATTCCAATAGGTTGAAGTCTGACGTAAAAGATCAATTGAGCGATGGTAAGTTTTAAGGATATATATTTGTGGGACCCCTTATACACGGTAAACATAAATATAGCAATACAGAAGAGAGAGGTATAATGTCTGCATAATAATGTCCAGTATCTAGTGAAAAGGTGTAATAAATACTATTACAATGTGCCTATTTTGTTGTTCTAGTTGTGCAGTGTCACCTCTGCTGATCATGAGGCCCCTTTTCTTTCAGACCCATGTCCCTCTGCCTGCTGCTTCTTGAAACATACACTGCTAAATATTATTATGCCAAGAAACAACAACAGGATTATTTAGGCTTGATGACAAAATCTGGGTGCATTCTCAGAAAACATTCTGTCTGCTTGAGGCAAATAGTATCGCAAAGGATGTGCTTAAGAATATGAAAAAAATGCCCAGTAGAATAGACTAACAAGCAGAAACATTTTCAAATTATCTAATTAAGTCTGAGACATTCTTAATAACTGTCTGCTTTTGGTTTTATTACGTCTAGGATAATATTCAAAACTCAAAATGGATCTTATGAATGAATCATTGAAGGGAAGCTTTGAAGTGCTTCAACTCTTTTTTACGGGTAAAGAATGAATAAACTCACCTTCAATGAGAAAATTAAGATTTACAATGGATTTGGTGTTTTCCCCCATTTTGGTTTATTATGCGATTGCGATTTCCAAAAATAAACCCACGCTACATCAAAATTATAATTTTATAACATGTATTAATTTGTTACAGTTAAATTCTCAACCATTTTTACCCCAGTCTTGGCTTTCTTTGACAAGAGGGAACAGCTTCACAAGCTACGCACTTTCTTGTTATGGATGAGGAACCTTGTACAGTTTGGTGCAAAGAGCTCTACTAGCGGCTCACGTCATAAATTATAAACTACTGTATGTAGAGCTAAACGTTCACCATTCCAAAAGGTGGGAAATCAAAACACGCTGAAGACTGGGGACTTTTTTTTTTCTCTCTTTTGTGTTTGTCTCCCTTTTCTTCCCTCCAGTGTGCACAGTGGAGGGTGCTGCTGGATGAATTCCAAAAGGGCACAGTGTGAAATGAGCACAGCTTTGACCTCGCACACCCCAAGCGCAGCCACTGAGATCCCTTCTCCCAGACACGCTGGGCAGTATTGGCTGGTGGAAAAGAAATAGGACCAATGGGGATTTAAGTGGCGGGAAAAAGGAGACTGAGGAAGGGGAGAGTGGTTGAGACAGCAAACAGGGAGGGGCACAGCAGTGGTGCCTCCCATGATGCACTTTAACTGACCCTTCGCCTAAGACTGCACAGGAAATCTTGGCGACAAACATTTTCTGTCATCTCCTTCTGACATAGCAAATGTGACCACACCTTGACAGAGGTTACCGGTACTAGTCAGTTCCAGTTGCATACACCAGATGCAAGAGTGTGCCTTCAAAGCGGAAATAAGTCAGAATGTTATTGCTTTTGTTGAGTTGGTGACTCGTTGACAGGGTGGCCAAGAGAGAGCCACAACACGCACCTAGAAGACACAAAAATTTGAGCCTTTCCACAAGTACATATGAGCACACCCATCTCTGCTAACAGCTGCATCCCTGAGGGTTTTGCTGTCTCCAGCCCAAACACACGCTCGCGTCGGCCACATTCCACAGTCCTCGCGGGCCCTGAGGGCAGCTATGCAGCTGGGCATCCACTGAGCTGCCTCTGCTGTTGGGGCCTGCTTCCATCCTTGTCTCCCACCCTTCTTCTCTTCCTCGTCATCATTATTGTGCACACCTCAAAGCAGGATGCATCATTCTCACTGTCCGCTTTATGGTTTAATGGAAATTATCAATAAAATCTGATTAGAACAAAATCTTCTCTATCTGCTATGTGCATTATAACGAGAACTGTAAATTGGCCAGATGGACAGAAAACCTGAACCCACACAAACAACCAGTGATACATTTCAGCATTTGAATGTCAACGTGTGTGCAGATGCCTGTGGATTAGAGTTCATTCATGCGCGTCTGTAAATAGTGATGGCAATGTTTCATCATTTCAGCAAATGCCAAGCCAGTCTAACTGCATACGCCTCGGGCCATTTCCAGATCTGCAAATAGCCCATCTCCCATTAAAGAATATCCCCCTTTTTGTGGCTGGAGAGCCCAAGTAACCCAAGTGTGCCCACAAATGGGCACATTACATCCTTGATAAGTTGACAAGGACAACAAAATGTATCAAGTGAAGCAGACAATAGAAAAGATGTGTGTGCAGATGGACGCGCGTCTCGCACAGTGTGCAAAGTGCACGACCATTCTGAAAGAGGCCTCGGTCACAAAATCCTCAGCGGCATGCAAGCCTATATCTCAGCAGATCCCCTGAAATGAAGCACAACCCCCAAAGAGCTTCCTGATGCTCAAAGTGCCACATTCAATTAGTTCCACAAAGAGAGTCTTCGTCCACGAAAAAGGAAGATGGGAACTCATTACAGAATTCCTCTCGAGTAGCTGCTTTGAAATATAGATCAGGAGGCTATGTTAGACGGTTGGGACCCGTCTCGAACCACGCCAGTCAAAATCAGCTCCGCCTGGTAGATTAGACTCTTCTCAGGTTTATCAACACAAACAGCTTTACTCTATATCTCACCATTAGCGACCCTTTCTGTTTTTTGCTTTCGTCCAGCTTTCGCCCTCCTAAAAAGTCCCCCCTCTCAACACTAAAACACACAAATGGGAAAATACCAACACAACCAAGCTGATCAAAGCAGGGAAAATGTGAATAATGTCACTCAATGATATCTGCATACTGTAAAGTGAGTCACACAGATTATTTCTGATATCACCTTATGTCTCTGAGATAGGTTTATTTATGGCAGTTATTTGCATTTATGAGCGACGTATTCCCGTCCATGCCAACATAATGATTCTATTTCAGCAAGTGACTAAGAGTAATTTTACATCATACCCACTTTGCATTATGTATTTTCTCACAGAGTGGTCAGGGGTGTTAATTTACTCAACATAGGTGTTTATATTTACAAACGGCTATCTAAGGGGAGAGTGAGACAAGTGTGTCCATTGATTGGCAGACAGAGAAGAGTTACTTTCATCTTGCAATGGAATTGTAAAGCATAGCTGGCTATTCTCTATTCAAATGTTGTTGTTTTATTTAACATTTATTGTCTGAGGGAAAAAGGGAGGCGTATTTATTAAAGTAGTCAACGCACCGGGTGATTTGATGCACAGCAACTATTTGACATATTTAATTGGAAATCATGCAATAGTCAGTGAGAAAATAAATTCAACTTGGAATCACAACAAAGGGATGGAGAGGTAGCGATCTTTATGTGGAGCCACTGCGGTCAAGCAGTCAAGGTGAATCCATCCTCTTATCATCTGAGTGCAGTAAAAAGGAAAAAAAAAAGCTGTCACTATACAAGCTGAGCTAGTTAATGATTTCCTTTCAGAAACAAACACAACATAGCCACCATCATTAAGCTGTTTATCTTTTGCCTGATCTTGTCATGAACTACACACAGACAGAGACACTTAAAAGACTACTAAGACCGAATATGTGGCTGGGTCTCCCTCCACACTCGCCTTGATGCTATGTTACATTTCATGTCTTGTTAACTACAGCCCATTATCTGAACTGAAAAAATGAGCCATGAGCCACTAGACACAGAAGTGTCAGACAGAGGCTAAAGGTTCATTTGCCCCATCGCTAGTGGAGATTGACTAGCAAAGGTGAAAAGCGGTGTGGCTGTCATGGTAGTGAGAAAAGTCTTGTTACACACTGATTTGCTTATTACCGTATGCAAATCTAAACAATCACAGGAAATGCTTGGCCCTTGGCACCACCCAATTGCTGCAACAATAAGCAAGTAATGCTTACTTTGAGCACAAAAGAAAATTAAACATTAGTTTTTTTTTTGTTTTTTTTTTTTTTTTTAATTCCTCCGCAAACAAGGGATGTTACTATAATTACCCAGAAAACAGCACATCCGCACTTTGCATGCCTTGTGACCCACTCTCACTGCCTGGGAGAAGAAAACAAATCTTTTTCATATTCTTGGAGCAAAGCGTGTATGTAGGTGGACTAAAAGGGATGGGGGCAGTGAAGGGCATGGGGAAGGATGAGAGCAGAAAGCTGCGGCTGGGGGGGAGGACAGAGATGGAGAGACACGCAAGGGGGATAATGTGGGTGGGGAAAGGTGGAGAACGCTAGAATGCCACGCTTAACACTTCATGCTGGGAGCAAGACATCAAAATGTACACCCACTATTATCATATTGACCCCACCACTCTCCTTTCCCCTTTCCCTATCATTTTTTAGCAGACATGCTGCATTGGTAGGGAGAAAGACAAACCGATTAAATGAAAACCAAACAACGAAGACTTTGCAAATGCTTATGTCTGCACTCTGCATGCACTTCATTAATGTGGGCCTGTGCAGTCGAGCATGATGCAGGCGGAACAAACAAGGCTACGGCTGTGGCGCGACCCTCCCAGCCTGACGAGACGTCCTTGCGTCTGCTCTCCTCTGCGGGAGCGAGACAGAGACCCTGAGCCAGTCAGGAGGGCCGACAAGAGCCCTTGAGCGATGTGACGCGTCCTGGATGACTGCTGGGCTCTCTGCTTGATCTATGTCTGAGGACAATCACAGGGCTGGACACATTCACCCAGTCGGTCTAACCTATATGTTCATTCAAAGGACCCGTCCGTCACTCCCTGCAGCCGGATCCGGTCTCTGTCTGTCCATCCATTCTTTACAATTTGTCTGTCTTCCCTATGTGAACCTTTGTGAATATGTCTGGCTGTTTGTAGGTCAGCTTGGTCTGTCTGCCTTGTAGCACATTGCATGGCTGTGTGAACACATACGAGTCACTGGCCGTGTCCTGGAAATCTAATCACCCAGCACAGTTGAATGTTTGTGTTTATCCACACAGATGTGAATACAGCTGTGCAAACAGTCACTAATGTCAACGCAATCTCATGAGAATTTGGTGGGAAATCATCCGAAAATGGGAAGTGCTAAATATATATGGTTTTGAATGCGACTACTTTGATGCAAGTCACTGCACCTGTACTTCCAAAACAACAGAGTAGTTCCAAAACACATACCTTAATAATTCACCAAAAAATATGCCCGTTTATGACTGACTGATGTGCATTTTATATTCTTTTTGTACACTTTTTGGGAAAACATATATACAGTTTTGGCCCAAATTCTTCATGTGCAGGTTTTTGGTAAATTGCCACATTTTAATGTACGACACAAAAAATGGCTGAACATTGCATTTGTTAAGATATTTTTTCTTTGTGGAGCAGTTTTACATTATACATAATAAGCCAAAAGCTTTCATACTGTGCAGTGTCGAGTGACATTTCTAGCCATGAGTTTGGTACGCAACAAAAGATGTCAGGTTTTGCCTCCGAGCCAATTCAGACACTATATATTCCAACTTGTAGCAGCACCAGACTGTACATCCACAATAATTTTTTATACATTCACTTAAATGTCTGTGTGTTGCTTGAGTTGTACACATCATGAGATGGTTTCACCAAAGCTCAAAAATGTACTAAAGTACAAAAGTTTTGGTGCAAATCGGCGCAAAAATACACCTTATTGAATTGCTCTTCTCTTTTAATTATTTAGGTTCAAAGGGACTACGGAATGATGCTCATGTTAATTTGTGACATTATTCTCAAACTACAAGCAGGACACAGACATCAACGTTGAATTTATGTTTTGCAGGCCTGCTACTGAGTTGGTACAAGAGTGTTCCAGTGGGTGGACGCTCCACCTCAATAGTAAGCCTAAACTGTTCCAGACATGCTGGAACCCACAGAGGATATCAAAGCTTATGTGATCTAGTGGCTGTTATATCATCCCTGCCTGCTACCCACCACACTGTTACGGTTGAAAATGAAGACACCAAATTCTTTTATCAGGTCCGGTTCACGCAAGAGTCCGAGTTGGTCTCGTCGCTGCTAATTTTCTCCTTGACAGCCACATTTCAAGTCATTTCTGTTCGTTTCTATTCAAGACTGCACGCTTGTTTGTTTTGTGCTGAAAGCAATTAATCAGCGAAAGCATATGACTCACAATATTGAGTTTTTAAAATTAATGTTCCAAGCCTTAGAATCTAAGGGGTAAACATTGCTGCAGAGTGTAACATTTAGTTCAACTGGAGTCCTGCTGTCCTCATTAGTGATTTGTCTCTCTTGTGTGGGTTTGCGCAGATGAAGTGAGGAGACAAGCATGATTCGACTGCTTTCTTTGCTCAGTGGAAAGGCATCTCAACAGGGCCTACTATTGACCACATCAACCATGGGGGGGACACGGGGCCAATGCAACACAGAGCAGGGGACTATTTTGGGCCACTTAACTATAATCAGTAAATGCACCTCGGTCGCAATTAGCGCAGGCCCACCCGGTAAGCGCTCGTTTTGCTCACAGCTCGGTCTGCGTTTTATTGTGCTCCACGGGAACCCTGTAATGGAAATAGCACTTGTCATATCCCTGCTTAACAATGGCGCTGTCCTCGCTTTGTGTTGGTTTCAATCAACACTACTCGTTCCAACAATGTATACATTTTTATGCGCCGGTAAAATTCTCACAACTGCCTCAAGTAAAATGAGAATCCATCCTAATCTTCTGAGCAAATGGATCAAAGGACTTGTCTGCACCTTTACAAATGAACTGATTCAAACATTGGCTGGATTAGATGTGCACGAGAGCAACAGAAAAGCAAGTGCAAAGACTGGTTTGAGTCCATTTGTGCTTACTGACATTTTTAATTTGTGCAATGCAGAATGAATTTAAACAAAAGTGTGGAAGAATAGCTATTTTCAAGACAATTTGTGTTACAATGTTATTTTTTATTTTGGGATATTTTTATTTTGGGGGTTTTGAGTTTGACCCAAAAAAGCTTATAGATTTTATCATGTGCTGTACTTTGTAGCTATGACATTTCAGAAATAAATTGTATGGTAGTGGTAGTGGTAGTTGTAGTAGTATTAAAATAGTTGTTGAATAATTTGCTAATGAATTAGCGATTGATTAAATTAATTTTGACACGTCTATTTTGCATGTTCTTATTTTGCTTGTGCGTCCTTAAGTCCCAAAACTAGGTTATCAGAACACCGTAAATTACCTGTACAATTTGTGAGTATGGCACTATGTGTTAACCTGGGAATGACCTATTCAGGGTGCTCCCCAAGTCACGTGGGATAGGCTCCAGTTCCCCTGTGACCCAGTGAAGACTATGCATATATCTTTGTAGGGCTTATAAATGTAAAGATTGGAACTCAAGAAATAAAGTGTTTATCCCCTTTGAAATTCCCTGCACATTTGGATGTCAGAGTACCAAGGCAGAAATGGAGGCATAAAGCGAAGGGCAGCCTCAAGATAGAAAGGATGAGATGGGAAAAAAAAAGAAGTAAATAAGCAAAGTGGCAAAAAAAAGAGGACACAAGTCAGGGGTCACTAATGAAAGTTCCCTGCTGCTCTTTTTAGTTCCCGGAGCAGAGCAGCATAAGAGGCCAGGGACTGTGCACATACTCAATGGACCCCTCCCTTTCTCTCACAAACACTCACATAGAGAGAAGGAGCTGCACACTTGCAAATTTCAATGTGGGACACCTTATGTCAAGCTTCATTGTCACCATGGCGACAGTTACTTTGGGACATTTTATGCTCCTCCGGCCTCTGTATGAGTGTTGTATCAAGAGCATGCCGTGAGTATTGAACCAAGATAGCGGAAGGAGCAAGCCTCATAAAAAGCTTCGACTTCGACATTTTCCAACAACAGGGTGAGGTCATGATAAGAATAAAATGTGAGGTCAATTATGGATTGAAAAAGAAGTGAACATTTCTGTGTAGGGAGTCAAGGCTCAAAGCAAATCAGATTTGACATTTGTTTCTTTTTTTACCAGCCAGGGTTGGAGAAAACCACAATGTATATAGCCGCTAACTGCAGATGAATACCAATTTTGCTATCTTTGTGTAACTGAGAGCTTCAGTCGAACAACAGGCTCCTGTGGAACAAAGGACAGAGGAAGCCAGGGAGGAGCAGTATGCGATTGGGTATGAAAAAAGAACGAGAGGTGAGGGAGCGGGATTATGGGGGGGGGGGGGGGGGGGGAACACACGCCATTTGGGCCCACCTGGGCAAACAATAACCTCGGCCCATGTACACAATTGTCAGTGACGGCTGGCGACCACGACTTAATAGCTCCACTCTAGTTCCGGTGTTGCAGCTTTAACGAGCGTGAAACACTGGTTGCCGTACCAACGGTTATCAACAAATTCGTTTGACAATTTGCAAAGTGTTGCATACATTTGAATGCAGAAAAACAAGTTAGAGTGTCTGAATCACTCGCAAGGCCAATGATGACGAATACAAATATTAGACTTTCAAATTGTATAGCTCGTCAAAGAAGCCTGCTGGATGCCTCTTGATGTATGTGTCATGAACAGAACATGAAACGTTCAGGAAACGTGTATCATTCACAGCACTTCCAAGCAAACCACTTCACAGATGAAGCATTTGAAACAATGAATTGATTTTATATATATCCATAGTAACGTGTGCTTCGACCGAGTTTGTCGTAAATCCCCACAAGAATCAACGCGGCAGAGGTAGAAGTGCCAACGGTTCTCATCTGGCTAGGTATTAAGGACAACTATGTCTTTGTTTGAAGAGCACTGAGCCTTTTGTTTGATGACATATAGATTGAGGCTGAAATGAAAGATGGTGTGTCCCAATGTTACTGTGTTTTTAAAGGTGATGTTGGCTACGTTAATGCCAATAAAGTACAATGTGATGACATGTTCTCTGGCATCATGATAAATGATTTCACCCCATATGCTGGAGCTTCGGCAGCATATGTGCAAGTGCTTTTCCGATACATTGTGTATGGCTCGATTAAGCAGGGCAATTATGGACTGTGGACGGCAATACTAAAGTTGTACAGGACCATAAAGCTTTTATGCTTTCTCGATGGAATTTCCGCATTGTGTTCTTTTTGTGGGTCTTTTGTGGGTTTGTATATACATCTTAATGCTTACTGGACCCTGAAGCTGAACTCAACAGATGATATGATGCACACATAATAAAATATTGGGATTAGTGCTAAAAACTCAAAAGCCTGGCACACACAGACATTACACTACTTTGCTTTTTTTTTTTTCCTGTCTTGAAATGTAGCAATGATGATTTGAGGAATAAAAGAGGAATTTCTCCTGTCGTCTGATGCTTGGCTGCTTCTCTGCAGTGGAAATTTCAAAAGGAACAAATTTGCTCAGCATTAAAAAACCCTTGCCCTAGTCGGAACACTAACCTGTTAAATATTTAACCAGAATCCAACACAAGAGTAATTATTTTTCCATACAAATTACATCTCAAGCCAAAACCGACTCAGTCCCATACACCTCAGCAATACGTTTCTCTGTCACTAAGAGCTATTAGTCATTTTAAATTATTTATCAAGCCAATGCAAGACAGGATTTGCTACAGAAAGGTTTTTTGAATGGTTCTTCTCCAACACCATCTTGACAGCCAGTCCTATTCCAGAAAGCAATCTATTTAAAAAGCTGGGCTGGCATGTGACTACATGTTTGCAGTTCACAAGGTAAAAAATAAGTCAAATACTACTGTCCGTAGCCAGCTGGGATAGGCTCCAGCGCGCCCACGATCCTTGTGAGGTAAAGTGGATCGGAAAATGGATGGATAATAAAAATAAAAGACTATGCATACGTATTGCTTGACAATAGATAGATTTGACTTTGTTTTCTTGCCATCTTGACTAGAAATAAAAACTCCACACGACAATATGTCCTTATGCTTCAAAGCCAAGTGTCATAATTGTCAGCCACATTTACTGGCTTGATGAGTGTTGCTGAAAATAGCCCATGCTGTATAAGAGCAGAACCTCATTCAATTCTGCCACTGACAATGGGAGGAGTAACGTTTTTAGAGAGCGTGACAAGAGCCACCCTCAATTTGAGCGATGGGCTGTACACCAGCACTAGAGAGATGGGATATAAAAAGGAACTATTGGAGAGAAAGCAAGTTATTGTGACGCTGTAAGGTGTTTAAACAAAAAACACAGAACAAAGCTTCATTTGCTTGATGCATCCAGTTTGCTTCAAACTATCTTAATCTTATGAGTCCCTGTTGTTGTGTTTTAAAGCGCTGCTAGTGTAGTGGTAGTACATGCTGAGGCCTTTCGTGCAGACAGTGCAGGTTGATTCTGGGCCAGCGTCCAAAACTCAGTCACTATCGGTCCCTGAGTGAGGATAAGGGCGCGATTCCGACATAAAGGGCATCTGTCATAAAAACTCAAAAGTAACAACAAGGTTATGATGCTAAAAGTTATTTTAATGTTCATCAAGTCTGTGTATGACTTATTAGGCACCCATGGACAAAGAAAATAATATTACTAAAGTTTATGGAAAATCGTGTATTTATTTGTTTATTCATGTGTGCTTTTGTACATTGTTCTTTAATTATTAATTTTCTACATATTGAATTGTCAGCACATGTAATTTAATTTGCATCTAAGAGCATCCATAGCTCTCTTCCCAAATAAAATGATCTTTGATGCTCTCCCGTCCCCCATCCAACCACCTTAAAGTCATCGGCATAAAACTGGTTTTCGTATCTCGACCAAGCTTTCTCCCTCTTCTTTCCTGTATATTTTCTACCCTGATTTTTAAATATTCATGCAAGTGGATGGAAGCGGTGAAGATGGGTAATGGAAATTGGGAAAAGAAGAGAAGCAATAAAATAAGGCAAAGTACATGGTGGGGAACTACCGGAACTTTCTGGAGGCTCCCTTCAGACGAATGGCGGGTATCCTGGGATGGCGGAGAGCGGGTCAGCAGGACGCCTTATGATTTATTTACACTTGAGGGCTGGTCCGAGCCAGCGATTGATGACAGCCAACCCACCTACGCTTGATTCTCGACAAGAAAGACAAACGCGTCACATGTGAAACCTTTGCTGTGAAAAACCCACCCAACTAAAAAAAAAAGAAAACATATTTTTTGCAGCAACATTTTCATGTCAGCTTTTCATCCACAGAATGATGTCAAGCCTGTTCTGACACTTATAAGGGATTTCGAGGTCATACTGGTGTGCCCGCCGCACCGCAAACGCTAAGATGTTCCAATCAATACAGAGCAGAGTGACTGCAGCCTCCCGTGGGCGGATCCCTGAATTTTATTAGGGCGCCTTCATTTCATTCAGCCTAATGACCTCGGGAATGTATGGAAATTGAACTGGGAGGGAGAACAAAGATGAGTAGGTGAATGAAACAAAGAGGTGAAACCCACAGAGCTCTGGCACTTTGAAGGAGCATGCACACACGCGTATATGAATCTGCAGTATACAATTTATACAGTCGGTGCCGCATACTGGTGTCTATTGGTGAATAGATGCTGGTGGGAGATGTCTCTCCAATGGAAGACAGCTGCAAGAACCCGACAACTGTGTACATTATGTTTCATATGCTTTACTACCGGTAGTTAATTAGCATAGCTGCAACATGTCTCCTGCTTGCTGGTGGCCCTGTGGAGACACATGCAATAGCTGCCCAGAGGCACATTATAAATGAAAGAGGTTATTAAGATTCTGTCATGCATACTAAGGTATTATGACTGTCATGAAGAAAGCACAGCGGTGAATACTGCCAAATTTAATGATCATTTTAGCTGTCTTGAGGTTGGAGGCCAGTGAACAATGGTAACCCGGGGTCGGTGCCCAACTTGAGTCAGAGTAGCGATTCACTCACAGACCATATCGAGAAGAATGTCATTGGTTACGGCCAGGTAAACAAGACGCACAATCTAAGTGCATAGGTTTGCTGTATTTTTTTTCTCTATATTGCAATGACATATTTGGGCACGTGTTTGTTGATTGCCGGGTGCAGTTGGTTCAACGTGAACTAGTCAGGGGCTATGGGAGGAAGTTTACATCTTTGTCTGTGGTAGTTAGTCTCTTGTCTGCTTGTTTTATTTACTCCTGAATGTAAAATGTATTAACAAGTGATTTGTAAATTATGATTGTTTTATGTGATTGGAAAATGTAATGAGATTGATACAAAGCATTTTGAATGTTTTTAGTTTCACGGTTTTGCACCAGAAGAACGCAATGCTGTTTTTATTGATGCCAAAGGCTGCAAAACAAAGGGAGCACATTTCCATGTTTGGGAAAGGATTGCAAAACAACGACCTCCCACACACCTGCGCTCCCATCGCTCTGCTGTCTCCTCCCACTTCACTTTCCTCAGACTCCACTCATCAACAGCATCACTGCTCTCCTGCACCTTTTTTACTTCATCTGGAGTGGTCCCCTCGTGACGCTTAGCGAGCTTTAGCACATGTACACATCAACAGATGCTTCTCAGAGCAGTAACTAACACGCAGCCTCCTGCATGATGATGCCCCTCAATGTTACTTCTTGTATTGGAGAGTCAATGTGCTGGAAAGCCTGCTCTGTGTTCCTAGCAACAGACGGAAAGGCAGGCAGATAGACAGGTGGGGCACAGGCCTATATATATATATATATATATATATATATATATATATGAAAATTAACTGGCCCATAATGTTAAAGGGCAGCACCATAGTTTTAATCCTGTATATTTTATGTATGTGCATTTTGGCCTTTTGCTCACATGCAAACTCCTTTAAGGCCATGTGAATACTTCTGGCGAGGATGAATGATTTGTCTCCTTTGTGTGTGGATACTGTTATTCCCTATAAATCTTGTGTGGTTGTTTTTTTTCTTTCATCCTTTGTTGACATTCAGGTGGGATGTCAAGGAGACCATCCACTTCACTTTGACATTTTTATTTTAACATATCACTAAATCATTATGATATCATGCAAAGAATCAATTCTGCTTTGCAGAAGTCCAGAACATGAGTACGAGGGATTATCATTAATAAGATTATTATCACTAAGAATAATCAGGCATATACTTGCAACAAAGCAAATGTTTATTTTGTAATGAATGTAATTGTGTCTGATGTCCAGACAATGTCTTGTTACACTGAATAATCTGCACACCTCCTACACTCAGCAAAACTGCTGACATCAGGCTGTGAGGATTATCTGGAATAATTGACTTGAAAGCACCACATTCATTTGCAAAATTAATTCCTAGCAAAAGGTGGCAAGTCTCCGGTGGAAATCACGGTGACGGACTTCTAAAAATCTATACCTGAGATAAAAAGCACAAAGCACATCACATTTCTGACTAAAATCTTCCTTCCATCATCAACTGCCACAACAAATTTAGCTGTCTTCACATTCCTCAGAGCATGTCTCTCTGTGTTCCACTCATCTCAAGGACATTTGGCTGATGAAGTACAGTATATCGGACAGACACAACTGAGATAAGACAATAATCCTTTTACGTGGAGAGGTGTGAGCTTGATGAGAAGGCTTGCCTGTTACATGATCTGGTATAATCAGGGAAAGGACAGGAGGTACAAATAGGTGCAAGACTGGGTCACTAGATGAAGTAGCAGGACATCAAACCCACTATATTGTCACTAGTCCGCCAACATTACATTTGCATTATTTATTGAGTTTCTCAATATGATACAATGCAGTTCCACACTGCTCGAAACTATGTCAACAATGATAAATATTTTGTTGAATTTACAAATTTCCCTCAGTCAAACTGATTATGATGGTTGTATTAGATTGTGTGGTTCACTAATGAGGTGGCTGAAGCAAAGGCAAAATATCAGGTAATATTATAATTTTATCAGCGCCACAACAATGTAGTCATGAGAAACTGAAGCAAATAAAACTGACACTGGAAGGAACCCTGAGACTGCTCTTGTAAATAGCAAGCTTGAATTTGTCTTTTTTTATTTGCATAAGTCAATGTTGTCAAAAATCTATAACTCATTTGGAAAAGGATCTTTTAGCGTTTACATGAACATAAACAAGCTATGTATGTATGGCATACAAAGTACAAACATCTATCACTGATGGGTCTAAAAATCTCAAATGCAAATGGATGCAATGGATATAAAGTCACAACAGCTCTGAGTGCAGTATCCCATTAATGCAACTTCACCTCATCAATCCAAAACAACATTTGGCAGCGGAAAATCAAACAAACAGAAATGACAGCAGTGCACAAAGACATTTAATTCCACTAGGCTTAAAAAGATGAAAGAGGAATGTTTTGGCTAATGTGGGGGAAATAAAGGAACACAAAACCAGTCTTAGCTGAGCTGCCAAATGATAGCCGTGTGTAGTCAGTAACCTGTAATGGAACCAAGCAACGCACCAGCAACCTTCCTGTTATTTTTTCATCTGAAGCCATCGGAGACAATTTAATAAGATCAGTACGTAACTTTGAACACGCTGGGAAGTGTACCCGCAGCCATACAGTGTTTGTTGCCAAAACGTTGTGATGCGGCGCTCATGAGCTTACTTGCCTCAGTCATCACAATTACCCAGTAGCTCCTGTTTTGGACATTGGGTGTTATATAAAGTAGAGGGCCTTTCGAGAGTGACTAAACAACACAAAAAAGTACATTTACATCACATCAGGGTCACAAAAATGTTTGAGTTGGTTTCTAATTTGGGGATTTCCCTTCCCTTCTGTAGCTTTTCAAAGAGGAAATGAAAGAATGATCTTGCTATTCTGCTCCTCTCGTCACTGCCTCACAAAACAAACAAGAACATTTTACGGCCTCATTATTGACCTGCAGTACCGCTGGTGCTGGGGAGCCAAAGCAGATGACTGGGAAGAAAGTTGAGTGAAAGTTGAAAAGATTTCTACTTGAGCTACTGTAGTTCCATTTTAGTCTGTTAGTGGTGGGAATTTTTCCACTGAAGGAGAAGTCTGAACAAAGCTGTCTCAAGAAAAGACTGACATAAATAACCAATCACAGGAGGAGGATGATACATGTGGACTGCTAGAGGAGGTGCAGTGAGTGAAGCAGTTATTCCCACCAGTGTGCTTTATCGTGCCTTGAGAGATCATTGTGTTTTTGTGAGCAATTATCTGAATGCACTGAAAATGTGTTATTTAGTACAAAAAAATATATTTTTGCTATGTCTACCAGCAACATGCACAACAAGACAGGCAGAAAAATGGCACAAGATGGCATTTATCTATATTTTGAAAAAAAAAAAATTGGTGGTGAGCAGTGTTTAATTGTTAACATCGTCAAAGCGAGCAAGCTATTCAAACACTTAAGACTGGTTAGTAATATTTGTAAAATAAGACCCACACGTAGACTGAGCAATAGTGTATTTGTAGAATTTTGAAAAAAAATACTAAATTGTGACGATCGGCGCAATGCCAACTTTATGTACGATGGGAAATGCTGGAGTAGCGTGACCAGGTCTCGTTAGAAACCTTGAGACTTTAACTAAAAACAATTTAAAGATGCTAATTTATATGCATTTCAAAAGTAAACAAACAGCCCAAACATTACTCATTAGAATTGACAGTCACAGCCTGTGGTTTTGTATTTTGAGTAGGCATAATCAGAAACTGCATGAGGAATACTGGCGCGCTGACACACCTGTTATTTCCTCTGCCTCAGCTTCGGCACCAGACCGAGTCCCCGAGCACAGCTCAAGTGTCTCTTTGTGTGAACATTAAGACTGCTTGATTCCAGGACGCTGCCTCAGCTCAAACTGAAATACTTTTTTTTTGTGTGTGTGTGTGTGTTTTTGGCTTTGGTTAAAAGGGATGTGTGAGAGGTACAAGAAAGCAAAATCTTCCAGAGAGTCATCTGGTTCTAATGCAGGGCCCACTGGTGTGGATTACAGGCATATTACAGGAGAACTCGGACTGACCCCTTCATCTTTATCTCAGGGGAAATGGGAGACGTCCATGGTGATGGGGCTGAAGTCCAGGGGGAAACCCGGCAGTGAAAAGGGGTGCCGTATACAGGCCCGTGAACGGGCTCCATGATTGGTATCTTTTTCAATGAGAGGAGGGGATCCTATAATAAAATTCTTAACCTGACTGTCAAACAGACCTATTTTCCTTGACATGGCTGTGATAATAGAAGTGATTCATCACAGTATTCTCGTCAACAGAAATGGTTCAATGTGAACTTGGAGCATGAGCACACACACACGCATCTACATCCCCATCCCACAATGGAAGAGATTAGCAATTCCAAAAACAAAAGCACAAAGAGGGTTGTTGAAGACTTCAGTGTGAATGGCTCAAAATTCTGCTTTGCTTTGAAAACGTTGCCATGATTGCAAGAATAATTCAAACAAAACTAAGAAAGATAACCATTGCATCAAAGACAAAGTGAAGAACATCAGCAGAATGTTAATACTTTTGAAAGGCCCAACTCTTACCTGTAGTATCGGGACTGTAGATAGGTGGAGCAGACAGCTTTGGAGACGTGGCTGGCTGAGCCAAAGTCAATGACTTTGACTCTATAGGGCTGCCGAGAGGGATCTACAAGCATGATGTTTTCCGGCTTCAGGTCAGCGTGAATCAGACCGAGGCTCTTCAGCTTCATCAGCGCTGTAGCCACCTGCTGCAACACGGGTCTGATGTATTTAAGCGGCAGCGGGCTGAACTTATTTTGCTTCAGGAAGTCGTACAGGTTCTGCTCCAGCATCTCAAACACCAGGCACGTGTGGTTCTTATGCTGGAAGCACTCGTAGGCCCTCACAAAGTTGAAATCATCTGCGCTCTCTGTGCTAAGACGCGCCAGGATGCTGACCTCGATCTGACCCTGCCTCGCATAAGACGGGTGGTTTTTTAGGATCTTGATCGCAACAATCTCGTTGGTGCCCCTCTTCCAGCATTTAACCACCTGTCCGAATGTACCCCTTCCCAAGAATTCTAGCACTTCGTACGTGTTGGTCATGGAGCAGAGCATCTCATGCTGCACCAGTTGGTAGTCCCCCTCATTGTTGGAGCCGCTGTTCTTGGATGTTGCCGTGGAGCCGGCGGTGGCCACTGTAGGCACCGTGGCGCCACTGGCTGCTCCGTTCTGGATCATCAGTGGACCGTGCTCCTCAATTATCTGCACACTGCTGTTGTTGTCGAGCTCCTCGCTCTTGCGTTTAAGCCCACATCGCTGGTAGGTGTCCAGGAGACTGACTGTGCTGCGGCGAGTCAGATTGTGAACCCCAACGCTGCTGCCACCGCCTCCCCCTCCGCTCCCGGTACTGCCTCCACCTCCGCTGCCCAGCAAAGAGCCTACGCCGCCCGAAGTGCTACAGGCCGACGCCACCACAATGTGGCCTGCACTTGCCGGGAAGATGAGCGCCTGCTCGTACGGCAAGGTGGAACCGGCGACCTGCAGGGAGCTACTGATTCCGAGGGGGCCGCTCACGGCCGACACGTTCTTGCTGCTGTTGTGGCTGTAGACTTTGCTGTGTGTTCCGTACCCTGTCATATCCCAGTTGCAACTCTGCTCCACCTTCAGTTTCTTCACGCTAAAGAAGGCACTTGACTGAAGTGTGTGTGGGGAGAACACTTGCACGGCCATACCTGTGACAGGGCACATGAAGGGAGGGGCGAAGAAGGAAAATGAGAGGTTAGGAATTTCAGAGTCAATGAAACATGAGTGCTAGCTTGAAGCTTAAAATAAAGACAAGCTTGGGTCAGGGCAGCTCCTTGAAGCACCAAGCCTAGACTGGATGTAGAAGCATCAGCATCTTAACATCATTAATGTCACACTAAAGGTGAGTATCACATATCCTTATCCAAATACATTGGAATGTACTTGGAGCCAAATGCTGTTTGCCGCATTTTACCGTAATTCTCCTGGGTATAGACTTCTGTATGCGCAAGTAAAAATATGTACATATACGTATTTTAAGCATTTGGCCTACATTATACCGATATGTTAAAAAACAAGTAAACCTGTTTATTTGTAATCTTAGGATTTTATTGTGCATGAATTCCGTTCTGCATTTTTTTTTCCCCTTTAATGCCAGGGCGGAAAAATGCTACATTTGTAGCATTTAGCTCCAAACTTGTTTGCAGGCACGTCCGAATGTATTTACGAGTGCATTCAAATGTATTTGTGAGTACATTTGAACATATTCGCGAATATGTTTGAATGTATTTGCCACTCAAAAAATTTTGACTCCACATTGGCAGCACCACACTTCTGTACAAAAGAACACACAGCATAGACTTGCCGATACAAAAGCGTACAGTACGTACAAACGAGGCAACAAATAAATCCCAAATAATTATTGCAATTTTATTCTTCACTGTGCAGCCCGGGTGCTGTTTATTGGGACACAATAACTCACTTTGGGGGGAAAGACATTTTCCTTCCAAAATCTACAGTTCAAAGGAACTGAACTCTATGTCAACCACAGATCCTGAAGACAACAACGCAAAGGCAAAACTGCACAAGTGTGCACTTAACTCCTGGGAACAAGATGCCTTAGAGTAAGCAAAAGCTTCTCCAAGCAAACAACTGCCCAAAAATAGTCACTTTTTTATCTCCTTCCTTAGCAAACAGGCTTGTTTGTGACATTGAAATGATTATCACAGCACAGAGAAGATTATATGCAGCTTGCACTTGCTGCGGTCTTTTCAGTAAGCTGTGCTATATAGGTACACTCAAAACAAAATAAGTGTTTCCACCCGCTTGGCCACAGAAACAAATAATTAATTACGTTTCAATGCTGATGAACTGATGCCTGATGGCAACTCTTAATGGGCAAGGAGCCACACTTGGTGACTTAAATTGAGCCCACCCACATCACTATCAGGCAGCTGAATATCTTTGTCCCTCCAATGAGGAATGCAAATAATATGCTAAGTAAAGCATTATAATTACATTATTGGGAAAAACATGTTGTAGTTGACATATACTTGAATAAATAAATACCAAAAGTTTTGTCTTTGTTACACAGTTCTTTATTACTTTATGCAGATTTCATACAAAAAACGTGACCTGTGTCCAGGCAATTCCATTAAAATTCACGACCAGTGAATAGCAGTAGCTATGTCTGCGGTCTTTGGTTCAAGACACTACAGATAGAGACCAAAATATAACTTCAAGGTGTTCTGAAGCAAGAGTCCAAACCTCATACTGTTTTGGGGTTGCAGCCCCCCTCCCCCATATTTATCATTGCATGTCTGTGAGATCCAGTTATGTCTGAGGGTATTTCTGTCCGGTGTAAAGGTCCATCCTTCCATTTTCTGAACCGCTTCTCCTCATAAGGGTCACGGTGTCTCAAGTAACGTTGGGCAGTAGTTGGGGGACACCCACACCCTGAATTGGTCGCCAGTCAATCACAGGGCACGCATACGTAGACAAACAACCTTCCGCACTCACACCTACAAACAATTTGGAGTGCTCAATCAGCCTACCGGGCATATTTTGGAATGTGGGAGGAAACCGGAGTACCCAGAGGAAAGCAAGCAAAGGGAGAACATGCAAAATCAACACAGTAAGGCCAGCGCCAAAATCAAACCCGCAACCTCTGTGAGGCGGACGTGCTAACCAGTGTCCCATCGTGGCATCCCTGATGTAAATGGATTAAAATATAAAGAACATTTTTGTTTATCCAGAAGGACTAAAGGTTGCCACTTTTTCATCAACGTCAGAGGAAAGCATGCATACAGGATATATGGAATCGATGATATGAACAGGACACAGAGGCCAAGGGTAAATAGTCACTTTGTCTTGAGTGGTGATCAAGATTAGTTCTGTAAAAAGCTATCCGCCCTATGATAATGTACTTTGCCTCATTTGTATTTAAACAAACGCTTCCTGTTCCATTTTCATCTCTCCTCTGAATTTGCTCGGACATTGCCGCTATCTCTACAGTCATCTGGTCTTAGTCCTAATGCTATAGGATTGGTTTTGCAGTGCACATTAGGAGGTTTACAGTAAGCCTGACAAGTGTTACAGCTCATGTAGCACCTCCGTGTGTCCTACATTGCATATTAACGCTTGTTATATGAATGTCTCTGCATGATCATCAGGATGTATTTTTATTCCACTTAACACTGAATGGTCTGCAGGTATGGATTGTCCAAGCGAGGTAATGAAGAACGTCCGAGAGGCTATTAGGGGCAAGGCTCCCTTGCTAATCACATAAGCTCGGAAGGCCAGATGTCACTTCTTGGATTACCAATTCCTGTGCCTGTACTTTTTACTAAATATAATTTGAATGATGGCTTGCGTCACTGAGTGGCGTCGACAGAGTGTGACTGAAAGCCAGAAAGGATAATCACAAGCATGGACACTAAGATGCATGGATGGCTACAGAGATAGACAGTTCTTTTTCTTGCAAATTCCAACATATCAACCAACGTAATGAGGTAAATGTTTGGACTATATAGGGGCCCTGATCTGAGTCGCTCAGATGCAACACTATGGTCAAAGAGTTCACTTGATATTGGGTACACGGTGCAGTGAACTGAAGGACACACATGTTCCCTGAAACCGCTTAAGATCTGGAATTAGAAGTGGATGTTTAGAAATCCACACAAAAACAGGCCTGCCTTGTTATGAATTTGTGTCCAGTTGCCGTGAATGTAAGTACAAACAAAAGTGCAGTGTTGTGGACTGTGGAGCACAACTAAGTCATGAAATGAACCAACAGTAAGAGGTCAAATGGTTGGAATGTTATCTCATGACAACACACAAACAACAATGTGACTAATTATACTGCAGTGGCTAAGCACAGTTCCTGAACTTCATGAGAAGTGCGCCTTCAGGAGGCGCATGCTTTTCCTTTAAGCATACCTACATAAAGAGACTACAATTAAGGATTCCTGAGACTCATTTTCCACAGTTCTGAGGCAGCATGCTGAAATGGTAATAGTCTGTGTTTTCAGAAAGATTACATCTCTGTCAGAGGGTTGTTAATCTTCTTTTTAGGAGGATCGGGGCTACATACCATGTGAAGGACGGCCTGAATATGAGGGAAGGAGATCAGAATGTGAAGTGGCCCTGACTTTTTATTCAGTGACCTGCTTCTGTTTGCAGACTTTTATTAAATGTTTTATTAAATGGAACAATGTAAAAATATTAAATTCTCATCTCGGCCTACAAAGAAGCTTTCGTTCACCAGCCCCAGGATTTGTCTACAAACACGTTTTTCATCAGTTTATGGTTGAAATCCATAAATCAAGCTATCACAATAAATATGAGCCATGCAACAAATGTTCCATTCCCAGCTCGCACTGTATTGGATAGGTGCAACAAGAAACAACAGACATCACCAAGGAAATGATCCACATAGAGAGTCCCGTTGAAATGGTGACTGCATAATATTTGGACTACTTGTGGATGCCGTGTGGAGGAAGGAGAACTTGACTTCTTGAATTGACTTCTTACTGTCTAGAGTCTATGTCACGGAATGGACCAAGAGTTGGCAAACCTTAGATACTCAAAGAGCCATTTGGGATATCTACTACAGAAAAAAAAAAAGCCATAAAACCCCTTTAGATATTTGAAGTGAGAATAACACTGTGTATGCATTTATGAAATCAGTGAACTGTATGCATTTATGAAACCAATGAACCTCTAAAGGGAACAGATTTTTTTCTTTCTGCATGTAACTAAAGCAAATTAAATATTTTCAACTATGATTTTTGTTCCTGAACCCCAACACAGCATCAACACTTTAGATGTCACATTTCAAACATCATTTTAAGTTGTCATCTGTGAGGTATGAACAATGCTTGTTTTTCAACCTACTTCATGGAGGGCCAAGCTCTTGTATTCAGAAAGTTTTCTTCTCTTGGAATTATCTATGGTTCGTCTATCAAAGTTCTAATAACTCAATAAATCTTAGCACCAGTACAAAGTGTGCTTTTATTCATCTTAGCAAGACATATTCGACAATTGATTCATCTTTATGGGAATAATGTGGATGACATTTTTCTGCACATACGTATATTTTGACTTAGCAATAAAGCACTTGTGGTAAAGGTAGTGGCAGGCACAATAGCAACATTGGGGGTTCAAAAACCTACCCTGAAATAAACCGAACTCTATAAGGGAGGGTCATATCGTCCATATGGAGCAGTGCAGTTTTATGATGAGGTGCTGAAGCCTGACACTGCACAGGCTCTCACCCTCGCCCGTGGATACTATTGACCATCCTGTTTGCTTTTTTAGCCCTCTCATCTCTTGCTTATTTATAGAGCAATGCATCACACGAGCTTGCAGGAAGATTCTGACATGTTGGCTCCTGCTCCATCAGGCCTAGCAAGTTCCCTCATCTCTCTTAAAATCCACATAAAGGCAATCAGATCCATTTTGCAAAAGGACATCCGGCAAAGCAATTATCAATGTTGTTGTGCAAATGTACACGGCTCGTAAATCAGCTGCTCGCTCGCAATAAATGCGACACTTGGTCAATTCAAAGCAAAAAATATGCCATACGTGAAACCTTTTACAACACAACAGTCAACAGCTACAGTTGGACAGCAGACTCTCACTTGGGTAGAAGTGCAAACATTACATTTTTAGGATGTTCCTGAGCCATGCTACCTCCACCCAACCTAACAAATGTGGCAAGATAAGGGCGTTGCTTGTAACGTGTGTGTGTGTGTGTGTGTGTGTGTGTGTGTGTGTGTGTGTGTGTGTGTGTGTGTGTGTGTGTGTGTGTGTGTGTGTGTGTGTGTGTGTGTGTGTGTGTGTTTGTTAGTGCGTGCGTGCCCATAAAACACCTAGGTGAGGGAAAACATTTGACTTGTTTATAATGCGAGGTCAGCCTCACCAGGCACGCAACCAGTGGTGGCAGAGCTGGTTGCTCCGTTTCAGCTGGATTTCTTATTAATCAGATCATGGGGTCAAACGTGTCCAAAGAACAACCCTTACTCATCTCTCTGCTCTCACAGAAATAAATAAATAAACAAATAAAAGAAAGAAGGAAAGAGAGTAAAAGAAATTATTTTAACACAACGGCTTTTTACAAATTGTCAGGTTTATGTTTGTTTGTTTGTTTGTTTGTTTGTTTGTTTGTTTGTTTGTTTGTTTTGTCCATATGTCAGCAGATTCCTTCCTGGTTCATGAAGGATGACATGTTACGAGCAGACAAACGGTACTATATTATTTCTGGTTCTAGGGTTGGTGGGGCAGAACTCTATTATGTGCATTGTACTGTGGGTGGAATAGTTCCAATGTAACGTAAACAGTAAAAAAATAAGTATTGTTTTTATTCGGATTTACACCAGAATGCATTGTGGTTGAGCATTCCTAAACCAATATCTTTTGCTTTCATGATTGCCCGCTGGATGGACGTCATAACTGCAGTTGGTGTAACAGCAGAAACAAAAATACCAGCCTAAAATGGTCAGCATGTTTTAGTTAAACAAATGTAAAACGCACCTGCTCATTTAAAACTCACCCACTCCAACAGCGAGCCTCAATAAAAACATTAAATAGTGCACAGTCTTAATTACAGTGGCTCTTTGGGCCTAGCAGGCGCTGACACCTGATAAGCAGCCACACTATTCCCCTTATCATTTCCAAACCATGAGAAACAACTCCCTATATCATGCTTCCTTTCAGGATCAACAATGACAGCTTGCTTGACACAGTCCACAGAAAAAAGTGCATTGAAAAATGGCATAACGTGTCGTATTGTGTGACATAAGCCACTGATAGATCTATGAGTTTGTATTGCGAAAGTGAACACAGCATTTCAGGAAGTCAAGGACAAAAGACTACGACACCCAAACAACGTGGCATACAATGATGCTGATAGTCCTACAAGGACACGCATATATATATATATATATATATATATATATATATATATATATATATATATATAAATATATACTGAGAAAAATAAAAGGTGCCATTTTCCCCTCGGTTAGGCCTCTATATCAATGAGCTGCGAATGTTGCATTCTTGTCAGAGTTCGTCGTGGTTAAGTTACAGGCACAAATGTTCGCAAAAAACTTTTGCCAACAGTTTTAGTGATTTTTCTTTTGGCAAGGAAATTTTGAACATTTTCAGACCCTGATGAAATCATAATCTCAATCACTGTGGAGGGTCTTACCAGTATTATAGGCTATCAAATGACACAAGGGACAAAAACAAAATAGGACAGGCCAAAGTTTGAGTTCTCTTTCACATGGTAAGTAATAAGTGATGTAGTGGAAAATGGAAAACGATATGAACAACAATAAATGTTCATGATAAAAAAAGCTGGGGAGGAACAACAGCTTCTAAAGTGCTACTCAAAGGCATTAATGAAAGACAGTTAAGATTTGTTCAACTTTCTTACTATAAACAATAACAACAGTTACTAACTAAAGTATAAAACACTTAAAACCACCCATAAATTATCTACACCACGGTCACTTAAACAATATGTCTACTGACCCAAAAATTAGATGAATAAAAATAATATGCAGTTTATTTTATTTTACAATTCAGTCCAACAGCAACAACGTGTGTGTTTATTTTTTGTTGTATTCATTTATTCATTCGCTGACCAATGGAAGAGTCGAGTGAGCGTTGTTTTGGGTGTGTTCATAAAGTCGGGGATCAAAGTCTTGTTGCTGCAGGAGTATCCAACAGTGGCAGCTGGAAGAGTGTCTGTCCTTCCAGTTCACCTTCACTGGCCTCACCAATTGCATGCCCTCTCAGTAGGTGAGGCAACACACCCCGGCGTCAATTACGTATCGAGTATGTCAAGAGATGAGCTTCTCGAGCACTCCTCAACGACAACATATGTCAACATTCTGATGTCTAAACATTGGAGCAACTTTGTGGATTAAAACATCACCCATCCAAAACATCCCCCAGGGGAGTCATAGAAGGCCCAACCCCCTCTAGAACCTTGCGATGAACCCTGAAAAGCGAAGAACCGGTCCAACCTGAACAGGAGCCTTGGGGACCATCCACTCACAAGACTTTCACTTCCTGTATTTCACAGCAAATCAGTGAAGAAGCACATAATAGACACGACTGATCTGTCTGGCGCACAGGTGCTTGCATGCCTAAAAATGGGATATCTTCCAGAAAGGCTACCACATGTTGGATCATGAGAAATGCTCATGCTGGGAAAGTGAATTTACAAGCAGAGAGCCACACAAGCGCCGTGTGTCTCACACCACAGCTTGTACACTTTATCTGTCCCTGATGTGGTCTCTTGGGGCACCCCCTCCACCTCCCCTATGCAATCAAATACAAAGCAGGGACGCTGCACATGCCTCCCCAGGCGACAAGACTATGTGATATTTCAGCAGAGGGCGTGAAGAGCTTTATTTGGGTCCCACTAAGACTACAAAATAGACTATTTTAGACTACTCATGTCACGAGATGTTTCATCTTGTACTTCCTGCATCCTCCCTGTAGGTAGCGATCCACATGCATGTATATGAAATTATCTTAATTTCTTAATGTTGCTTATATTTTTTCTTTATAACCCTCCCTCCTGTCATTCTGCTAAGTAAAAAAGCCCATCATGCATACACTTTCAACAGCTTTCAGCAGATTACACCACACATTGGCAATTTAGCCAGGCATATGTGTCCTTATTTCACGTGACAGTGCGTCATAAACATGGCATGGAACCAAAGCACAGGGAATAAATACAGCTTGCTGACTAAGCACTCTGATTCAGTCTGAGGATCATACTTTTGCTGCATCTCCTCAAAGAGTCAGTCACCGTGTATGTCGGGTGGTTGTGCAAATATATTTAACTGTATCAGTTACACAATATAAAAGGAACAAGCTCCAGATGCATTTGCAAGTTTGGACCTGCTTATGTGGTCTGACACCTGACCCAACAATTCCAGTTCCAAATGGGCTGAAGGAAAGACATTTTCCAAGACTATTAGCATGATCAAAGGAACATAGAGGTGCACATGTTGCCACTTAAAGTCATCACTAACATTCTTTATTACTATCATGACATGGATAGGCCATGAATTGTGGTTTCAAGTTAAGTTCTGGCCTTTTTTGTGGGTCAGCCTCTTCCACAGTAAGGGTAGAAGCATGATTGGTGTGAGCAAGCAGCTGCTGGATTCCATCAAAAAGGCATAGGAGATGCTATTCCAGATGTAGGAAAAAGACCATTTGACCACGGAGATAATAGGGTCGATGACCCCAGTGGCACCCGACCACCACACCCCCTTAAGCCCCCCGCCAGTGCCCCGGAAGCCCACGGGCCCCCGGTAGAGGGTGTTCATCTCTCCACCCCACTCCATTACTGCAGTCTTTTTATTTCTGCGTACATTTTAGCCCGTGTCACTCACCATCTCGCAGCCTCGTTGTCTCTGGGGTTGAATGGGGGGGATCAGTTCAAAAGGCTGTCTAGCTGAGCGGCTGGCTGGCCTCGATGGGCCTCCGGCTTTGAAGTGAACACTGGCTCGAAGGCGCAGTTCAGACCTGCCATTAAGATGCATCTTGGGTGATCCGATCCGCCTAGGTTTCAGGGTGTCGCCTAGAAATTCACCCCGGCGAATTTGCCCATAGAGCCACAAATGCGATATTGTTATGAGGCAACAGTTTGGCCAAACAAAATGACCTGGGGACACACACTGAAATGTTTCAGTGGAACTTCTTCCAAGACAATGTGTCATCTTTGTTTGACAAAACCATGCAAATAAAGTCAATTGACTTGAGTTGGGACAGGATGGGTGTGGCTAACTTCCAGCTTGCTGTAAATTGCCAACAATGTCACCTTTGATTTACTGTATATTTGTAAATCCAGGGCAATACGTTTTTTGAACACGAGCGACAAGTGACACGCTTGACTCGTACGTTTCTGAGCAGATCATCAAAAGCAAATGGTGAGGCAACTGCTGCTTTTTTTGCCTGAATGCTGTTAATTCTACACAGAATTTAGTATATGGAAATGTTATGATGCCAGAATTATTTTCAGGCTGCCTACCATGAGCACAAAGATGGAAATACCCAAGTGAATTCCACAAGCATTCTTGATACAATTATCCTGAAATAATCAAAACATTTTGTAACACAATGACAACGCTACCAAATTACTTATACAAAAAAAATAGAGACGAAACATTGTTATCTAAGGCACCAAATGTTGAAGCTTTGATATACCTCCTATTTACCATGGAAAATGAAACTCAATTATTTTTAACAAGATGATAAAAACAACACAATATCAAAAAAGAAATATGAGCAAGAGTTGGACAGAAGCAACTGGCTCTGTGTGTCGGTGCTATCAGAAACAAAGACCAAAGTTGTTCTCGAAGCGTGGAGATAATATTGACAGATCCAAGTGCTCATGTTGCTGTCTGCCTGATCTCCTGGCTTTGGGCAGTGATGAGCCTGAATAATCGTCTGAGCTTTGAAGTTTTTGGTTATTAGCCAAGCATGGCGCTGTACCTTCAGCCATCTGTGACGAGGCCGCAAGCTGCAGCCCGCCCTTCCACTTCCTTCATAGAGGGCAGCTTGAGCTTCGCTCACGATGCAGACACTAACTGTTGATCTTTCAATGAATGACATCTCTTTCCTCATCTTACCATTTTTTGCTGACTAAATAATTACACTATCTGTCTCATATTTTCACTAAAACTGTCTAGATCCTGGAACGCGAATAAATTGGCGAATCGATTCATATCGGATAGTAATTCATTTTTAGGTCATCGTAAGATTATAATGCTTGTCCTTAATCTTTACGTACTGTGGAATTCCTCTGTTGGGTCGAAAGTGTCTCTTTTTTTTTTTTTTTTTTTTTTACTTGCTGTTTTGTGAAACATGACTCAAGTGGACAAGACCGAATGTTGTGATGCTTGGTGAAGCCAGAACACCTCTTTCAGAGAATGACACATCTTATGAAAAATGGGCCGGGAGCGTAACGAAAAACAAAGGGATTATGAAGTGGGACAATACGTACCAAAGACAAGTTTTGGTATGGGGGATTAGTGACGGAACAAAGCAAGCGGACTAACCAAGGGTCGCTGATGGTGGGAAGTTAATGGATGGAGGGCATTTTATCAAAACAGCACACACACACACATACACTCACACACACCATGTGTTGTACAATCTGGCAATCGGGTTTCTGCTAAAGTGTCACATGGGCACCATGTGTGCTGGCCAATGGCCTCTCAGCTTATCAACAAACAGAGCAGGATAGAGGGACAGATAAAAGATATGTGGAGGGGGTGGGGCAGGCAAACATCATGTGTGTGTGAGAATTGAGAGGCTCACTGGTGGCTGATGGGAGACAGCAAACTGAGCATGCAATGTGGAGTAATTAAAGTTTATGCTTAGAGATTTGGAAAAGGGATGGGTGGACATCCAGGATATACCCTCAAAACTGTTTGACATGTTCTGCACAGAAAAGTGACCTTAAGGTTCTGTCAGAGAACAATTAGCAATTAATTGGTTAATCATTTATTTTATATTTGAAACAAACAAGAAATTGGTTTTGCAAGAAACCAGAGTGCCATTGATTGCACTAAAATTGTTACCATGTTCACCATTACTGAAAGTGGCCATATTTATGTATTTATTTTTTTACGCTTAGAGACGATCATGTCTGTAGAAAAGACCACATTAAAGAGGTTTGATAGCACAGTCGAACGTGAAAATTGTGCGACTAAGACACTGAACTTTTGGTAGCACTTATCTGTCAGAGCAGACAATGAAAATTATTAAAACGTCATATAGACGTTGCCACTCTGATAAACGCCTGCGGTTCATCCATGAAAGTCTTTGCAGCCCTCAACCTCACCCCAAATCGATGAACTTGTTGCCAAGTTTCAAGTTTACATTTCTGACAAAATGACAGCATGGACGTTTTTGATTTGTATTTTTTTATATATATAATTCTTGTACTTTTGGCAGATTTTTATTCAAAGCAACACGTGTTTCAAGTTTAATTTTAGTTAATTTTGGAACAACCCCCCGCCTACTGGCCGAAGTCAGCTGGGATGGGCTCTGGGACCCTTGTGAGAAAAAGCGTCACGATGGATGGATGGATGGATGGATGGATGGATGGATGGATGGATGGATGGATGGATGGATGGATGGATGGATGGATGGATGGATGGATGGATGGATGGATGGATGGATGGATGGATGGATGGATGGACGGATGGACAGATGGAAGTAAGGATGGAAGTAAGGATGGAAGTAAGGATGGATGTTATTCATCTTTTGAATCGATTCCCATAAGATCTGCTTTGAGTCTATTCAGTTAATTTGTATTCATTTGGCCCGAGACCTAAAGTGTGCTATGAGTTTTGGTCTTCTGTAGCACTGGGTTTGACACCTCTGCTCTCGGAATCACTGTGTAATTATTGCTTAATAGGCCCAACAAAAGGCCTTATTCACTCACTTTCACGTGGTAACATGTAACTCTTTGTTTGAACTGTGGCTCACATCAAAGCACAGGATGTTTCAGACTGTACAGAACCTCCTTCTTTCGTACCTAATTACACCAGTGAGCAGTTACTGGCGGTATCACATTTAGCAACAAAGAATAACATTCATCAGATATTTCTTTTCTTATCGTGCTGATGCCTGAACTACAAAGGGGCACGGAGAAGAGAAAATAGTTTGCTAAATGCTACAAATCCATTTCAACACAAAGTATACACAAGTAAAGGCAAGCAATCACGCATAATCTTCTAAATCCCGGTGGGCAAAAAAAAACAAATGTGTTTTCAGTTACTCTTATGTACACAAAGCATTGTTCTGTGCACTTCAACTCTTGAATATACAGTACTGTACTGTTGGCCACAACATTAGGTACACTTGCACAGTTTAATGCAATGCACGGTCACAGTGATGTACAATTGAACCCAATTCTTTCAACTGTTATTTTTTTTTGTCAAACAACAGACTACAACTACAATTCTTCACCGAAAGCATGATTATCTTTGGGAAGATTATTATAGAGATTGTGCAGAAGAGCTACTACAACTGTATTAAAATGCATTTTTGCAGATTATTATGCACTAATTACAGCCAGGACCGATATACCTCCCCTCTTAACTGGGGGCCTTTACTTCTCCTCAGAGTCAGAGGCAGCTGTTCCCAACTGACACCATGCATCAACAATAGTGCTAGAGGAGAAAGGGGGCCTTCAAAACATTCACTCTTCCACTTTGATCTAAATTAACTGTCAGCAACTGATGTGGTAGAGACAGCCACGCTTTCAGTTTTCCAGAGGTCTGCAAAACGTGTCAAGAGCGCTAAAATAGGAGACAAAAGTGACAGCGGAGAGCATGAGAAACAAAACTGGAAAAACAAAGTATTTCAAGCCAATGCCGAGGCGTGTTCGACAATTATTGGGTTGAGATATTCAAGATAAAAGCCAATAAATGGAGCCTATTGAAATAGCCAGTGCTCACATTCAAGCGTCCTATGGCACTACTTTCTGTATCCAAAACCCTCAAAGCTCATTTTGAGAGCTCAAATAGTGCAAGTCCTCAGCGTGTACATGTAGCAAATCGGAAGCACAAAGAACTGTGGGTTTTATTTATTTTACCTTCCTCGGTTAGATGAGATCGGTGTGGAAGAATATGAGAGATGAGATCAAGCACCTTTGGGATGAACATCAAAATAGGCACAAAAACAGTTCGCACGGACATCAAGTCTTCCCCCAAAGAGTGGAAATACAACAACAAAGGACAAAGGAAGTATACAAAGAAGAACAAATTTTCCTGCCACATTTTGGAAGTGGTGGGAAAGCTAGGTGAACATGGCACCTAAACATATGCAGAGCAATGACTGCACTTCCCTGCAAGGTATTTACGCATCACCTCATCTCTCTCCACCATTTAGGTTCTCCTGTGTCCTCAGGCCTGAACTCAATACACCACCCTGAAAGATTGGGAATACAACCCCCCACAAGGTGCGGCTTGGCCGTGGACTGCAAAAGCCCGGAGAGCTCTTCCTGCAATTCTAATCAAGGTTTAAAAAGGCACAACCTTGGACTGTAATCCTGGGTCGCGGCCTATGAGGAAGAGATCAATCAAGCGGCTTCCAAACAAGGGTGAGCGGAGGAAGGAGGGAGATGGAGCTGGGAGTCATTTCTGGGAAAGTCGCTCTGTCCTATGAGGAGAAACTTCCTTCCAAGTCAGGGCAGTGTAAATTCCCTGCGCCAACATTCCCCTTTGTATATATCGCACAAGGGAAGCGTCAGTGACTGTTTAGGAAGATTAATAAAATATCAATCTGCTACAGACACCGCAGTGGCAGTTACCACCTCTCTCCTCGACAGGGTCCGAGTCACACTTTGCCCATCTGTCAGATGACAAAGCTTGTACAGTTTGGTCAAAACCAAAAAGTAGAAAGCAACAGGAACAGAGAAGAAAATAACTAAAATGCCAAATTTGAACAGTTAACAGCAGTAAGAGAATCTTCTATTGCATTTGTCCATCTGTGTGTTAGCAGGCTACTTCCTGATTTGTAAAGGCTGGCGTAAAACGAAAGGAGCAATTCAACTGTAACTCAAATGGCAAACAGAAATAATCAAAACAACAAAAGACGGGGGGAAATGTAGAGCGTCAGCTTTGCGTATGTTTGCCCCTGTGGTCGTAGGCCACTTCACGGTTCATGGAGGATCAATCACTGAATCAATTGTACCATTTATTTGATTCTGGGGTGAGAGACATGGTACAATTATTTTCAAAATGGTCAATTCCTCCAACAAAAGTAATAAATTGGGGAATGTCACATTTGTGTTTGCTTTTCTGTGCGTATGTTTACATGTGACAGAGTATTGGGAAAAAAGAAATGACTGAACATTTCGGCGGGGTTCAGTTTCAATTCAAACGGAGATACAAGCATACTCCTCAAAAAGGTTAAACGTGTTGGGTACCCGGAAGAAAGAGAACAAGCAAACTCCAGAGAGAAGAGGCTGATCCAAACCCAAAACCCTGGACTGCACAAAAGACAAGTTCACCACCCCATTCTGAAACTACCAGGCAAAAATTTATTTTGTTAATTAATACCTCTCGCAGCCCTTTTATCGGAATTTGTACCTAATCTTATTAAATTCATCCTGCAAACTGGCATACCAAACAAATGTTACAAAATACTCACATTTATGCTTTGCCAAAAAAATAAGTATAGTGGGGCCTCGGTTTTCGAACGTCCCGGTTCTCGAACAAATCGGTATTCCAACAAAAAATTCGAGATTTTTTTGCTTGAGATGTCAGACGAAATTCGGTTGTCGAACCTCACGAGATGAGCCGAGAGGACATGCATGCCAACTGACTCCGTTCGTTGTTACATTCTCATGACTCTGAGGATTGCATCAACTCCAATCATGCCTCCAAAAGAAGCAAGTGGGAGCAGTGAAGCCATCCTAAAACACAAAGACGCTCCTAAAGCAATGCGACAGTGAGCGCCCAACGCGCTGCGGTTGCGTGATCGGACTAAATTAAGCTCCCTGCGCACAGAGGTCCACTTAAATTTTGGAAAGTACATCAGGACTTTAAAAAATATTTTCTAAAATTTAGCGACCAATCTGTCACAATAATGCGACCAGCGCGGTGCAGTTGCGCGGTCGGCGGCGCGCTACGGTTGCGCGTTCGACCGCGCGCTACCGTTGCGCGTTCGGCGGTCCGCTGCTGTTGCGCTATCGGACAAACTTAAGCTCCCTGCGCACTGAGGTCCACTTAAATTTTGGAAAGTACATCAGGAATTTAAAAAATATTTTGTAAATTTTAGCGACCGCTCTGTCGTAATAATGCGACCAGCGCGTTGCAGTTGCGCGGTTGGCGGCGCGCTACGGTTGCGCGTTCGGCGGTCCGCTGCAGTTGCGCGATTGGACAAAATTAAGTTCCCTGCGCACTGAGGTCCACTTAAATTTTGAAAAGTACATCAGGACTTTTAAAATATTTTCTAAATTTCAGCAACCGCTCTGTCACAATAATGTGACCAGCACGCTGCAGTTGCGCGGTCGGCGACGTCCTACGGTTGCGCGTTCGGCGGTGCTGCAGTTGCGCGATCGGACAAAAATGTGCAAATGAAAAAAAGCTTAAAGGCGTTTTTTTTTTTTGCTTGGAGCGGATTAAATTTTCTCCCATTATTTGTATTGTATAAACATGATTCGGAATTCTAACGATTCGCTTCTCGAACAGCCTTTCTGGAACGGATTGTGGTCGAAAACTGAGGCTCCACTGTACTTATGCAACCCCTGCCTGACTCTAAACCTGTAGTCGAATGCTTGTTTGTTTTTAATCATGATCTGGACCTCTTTCGAAGTTTCATGTAACTGGGTATGTAGTTTTTGCATAACCCTTTCAACTAACCACTCCCTAACAACTACCACTCCCGTTTGCTCTTGTGCAAATCTCCCCTGAATATATTTAGTTGAGACAAGACGTGTGTCTGCTGTTAACTGACAAATTCAAGCATTAGCAGGAATAGGTAATCACAGTTGAGAATAATAACATCATGGGCCCGTACTCTTTTTGAAGGCCCCCAAAAGGAGACTGGTCATTTCCATGACGGCTGCACATAACAACCCTGTCCAACTCTGAGGGGGAACAGGCAAGGTAATTAATTCCCCCGGTGTCTCTTTTCCCTCCCTGTCTCTCTCCCCTTTTCACTGGCAAAGGGAAAAGCCGGGAATGTAATTTGCACTAATTACCTTTTGCATGGACGTCTCAAATTCAACGTTTCTTTTTATGTTCGAACACCGAAGCCTCAAAGCTTCATTAAAGTGAATGCAAAACACAGCTCAATCTTTCTATAAGGGACAGAGATGATGCTTAACACTTTGTGGCCATGCACCGCAATTTAGTTTCAGGAAGATCACTTGTACTTTTCAACTGCGCTCCTTGTGAATGGTAATAAAAACGCAGAGATTCGCTTGGAAGCCAGCAGAGGGACTATAGAGTAACTAAGGGAAAATACTGAGCATGAGGCTAAGCAAATATTGGAGACATCAGGGGTTATTATTTGCTTTGTGACGCATTCTCATTTGCATAATGCTCCGGTGAGAATACGGGCGTTCTACACTTGGTTAAAAACACACGAAGAGGTGAGAGACCCTTGACGTTTGTACATCCAATGGGAATCTACAGGGTGCAGGCTTTTCCTAAGATTATTAAGACTGTAGTGACTCAAAAGCAATACTACCTTTTCAAATTACAAACAGCCTCCTGTTTTACTATAAGCATCGCCAATTGCGGCTCACATGAGGAATTTGAATGGGCCGATGCACTGCTTTCCATTTTCTACACATTTGAGTACGATCGCATGCGCGATTGAATCGAGGTTGTCGAGTTTACTGTACGTGAATATACAGTACACTCGTCACGGTGTTGGAGAATGTTAAATTTGCAATCCAAGTGACAGCAAACGGCTGAGCAATAAGGGGCGGCATCCAATTGGATTAGTCGCGGGCACATCGCTGCAGACGTTGCGAATTAATGTTTTATTTTTACAGTGGAATCAATACAGACAGCAACACCTTATGTGCGTTGCTTTTTGGGTTCAGCTGAACACGAATATGATATATAACAAGGAAATAGGCGATTGCAATGTCAGCAATTGTTGAGTGTGCATTTTGTAATACATTCGAGCTGCACGGATTGGATCTTTTGCAGGTGTTTTCATAGATAAAGACTCTTCTATGCAAAAGCATGCAGAATAGTCTGACAGTGCATGCAGATCGTCTCTCAAATGGGACTAAGAGAGCACCAAGTAGTGAGAACAATTAGCCGAGTGTCTGAAATAAATGCAAAAGTAAACACAGCATGTTGAATGATTTGACAGACAGACAGCATAGATAGACGCGAGCGTGCAAACTGCAAAGCATCCCTCCGCTTCGTTTCAATGGGAACGTTGGGACTTACCTTCGTATACAGGGGCCATCGGTGCAAGGCTTTCTGTTATTCATGGCAAACAATAAATAAAGGCGTCTGCTCAAAACTCAATAAAAATCTGCCATCTTGAACGAGAGATGAGAGCACCGCGTCGGTCTCCTGCATTACTGGCACGGTTCATTAGTGACGAAAAGGCTCCTAATTCCCATCCGGTCCGGGGCGTCTGTCAAGCGGCGGTTCCGACCGCGATCCAAATGAGCCCACCTGCGTGGCTTGCTCTCTGCAAGCTCCCAGGACGAGCCACGGTGACAGGTTGACTTTCAGCTATTGTGCGACATGTCTGTGGAGTGAGGACTCTGCAAAAGTTGCAGAGGTCTGTCTGAGCGCAGCGAGTTTGGTGTGCGAGCGAGGGAGCAAGCCGAATGTCGAGCCAGTCGATGATAGAAGATAGAGAGGGGAGGGGGCGACGCCAGGAAAACCAATCGTTACGATACATAAATCAAACATATCAATCAAACAATGACGGAGCCCATCAAAAATTCCGATTTGCATGACTCTAAGCAACAGAGATGGATGAACAGACGGATAAATTGATAGACAGGTTAACAGAGAGAGAGAGAGAGAGAGAGAGAGAGAGAGAGAGAGAGAGAGAGAGAGAGAGAGAGAGAGAGAGAGAGAGAGAGAGAGAGCGAGAGAGAGAGAGGGGGGGGGGACAGACGGAGAGAGAGAGAGAGAGAGAGAGAGAGGCATGCATGGATGGATGGGTGGGCATATGGATGGATGAATGGAGGTCAAGAGGTCAACATTGTTTAATGGTAGTATAGAGGTGCAAATAATGGTAGTATAGGGATGCAAACAATTCACACACCATTACATATCTGCCGGAGCATGTAGTATGTGTTACGCAACTGAGAATTGGTTCTCAATTGCCTTGCCCGGATAAATAAAGGTCAAATAAATAACAAAATAAACGAATTGGTGGCATGGGTTAGCACGTCCGCCTCACAGTTCAGAGGGTGTGGATTCAATTCCACCTCCAACCCTTCCCCATGTGAAGTTTTTATGTTCTCCCTGTGCCTGTGTGGGTTTTCTCCAGGCACTCCAGTTTGGTAGGCAGATTGAGCACTCCAAATTGCCCGTAGGTGTGAGTGCAAGTGCGGATTGTTGTTCGTCTCTCTGTGCCCTGCGATTGGCTGGTAACCGGTTCAGGGTGTCCCCCGCCTACTGCCCGATTACAGCTGGGATTGGCTCCAGCACGCCCGCGACCCCCGTGGAGACAAGTGGTACAGAAAATGGATTGATGAATGGATGGATAGATAAAAGTGCAAGTGTGTGGCAAGAAAGTGGTTTCACGATATTTAAATTTATCTACTGCAATTAAATAAATAAATAAAAATAAGATAAAAAAAACCCCACACAATTACTCACGTCAGTTTTGATTGACATGTTGAAAGAGGTATTTATTAAAAGAGATATTGTATTTGCATCGTGTTGGCCAGTTAATAATGTATGTATTTTTTGTCATTTCAAATTTTACACATTTGCTTGCTGCACATTTTATTTGGACAATGCTGTGTGTTTGCTCATATCTGTTAGTCTGCCTCGAACTAAAGCCTACTCTGTGATGACGTGAAATTTGCCTCGAATGAATTTGAATGGAATCGGATTACATAGGCTCACAGCAGTGTGATTAATCTGTCACCAATCTCAAAATTAAATGCGTCGACTGAGAATTGTGGGTGGACGTTAGGGAGTGAAGAATTAGTGCACATCAACCTCAGTGTGAAACTCTAATTCCACATCAGTATAAAGTCTTTTATGCACGAAAGCATTGAGGTCAGGTAACGATCATCTCGTCACGTAATCACTAGCGATGCTCTGTCATTAGCATTTGCCAAGCTTTGCATTGTGTTTTACAATAATTTAGGACGAAGTATGTCACACCAGCCTGGAGCCTGACCACACGTTATATAGAGTTGATCATTGGCCTCTAGTTACGTAGTGATGTAACTAGAGGACAGGCGTCAGATTAGCGGCCCCAGGGTTTGCGCAGACCTACATTTGTTTAGCATCAAAACACAAACTGATGTAATTCTCAACTGTTATTTGATGCTGGTCTTTCTCAGTAGACCTGCATTTTTTTTTTTTTTTTGTATTTTGAGCCTACCAAAGATTGAATTTTGGCTGTAATTTCCATCAAGATTAATAAAGTACCATATCTCATTGCCTATTATGTCACCACATACAAACAAGCAAATGGAAAAAGTTCATTTACATTAATTTGCAAATCAGAAAAATATCCTTTTTCACACGTATTGAGAGTACCTCATACCTGCTGAGCTGCGTGGAACAATTAACAATTGATATGTGCACAAGTATCCTAGAAATGAAAAGAACTATGTGCTTCTTATCAAGAACTTTTGTATTTTAATCACTTCATTTTTCTGTGGTGTCTTAAGTGCATCCATAGAAGGAGAAAACGTATTTTATTTCACACTAATATTTATGAAGCATTGTTTTCCTGAAGCATTTTATTCTCACAAACATCACTATAAAGGGTATTTTATGGAAATTAAAAGAAGCCTATTTCGATATGATGATTGGTCAAACTGATGTAATAATGTGAGCTTGTTTCTGATTTTTCATTTTGAGTTCAATTCCATGTGTGACAGATTAGAAAAAATTGACAAAAGATGGACAGACAGGCAGATGGCCACTGACAATTCCATGGGGTTAATCCATCAATCCATGGCTCTTGAGTTCGTCATGATAATTATGACTCAAGCCAGAGAATAAAATCCCAGTGGGTAACTGATTATGTGGCGCATATGCCTCCACAATAAGTACTAGAGGTACGCATGAGACTAAATTAGGATCCTATTTGCGCACCTCCTTGATTCTATCCTTCATAGTAAAGGTTTTGAGGTACTGTAGAACCTCAATTTAATAAAGGGGGATAGAGCTCATTCGTGAAAGCCATTTGTCCATTAAATTGATACTTTTTTATGGCCTAAAATGCCCAGTACAGTGCAAAACGATTGCAGCTGGTTGCTCTCATGAGTTGTAAGGTGTACACCTACTATATACAAAGAGCCGTTTCGAGTGGACTGGACACTATTTTCTTTTTATTAAATCAGGCTCTGTTCAATCAAGGTTCCACTGTATGCTTACGTGTACACAATCGTGGTAGTGGTCTTTTACAGAAATCCCAAACCAAAATATTTCTCTTAGCAATCACAACACACCAGAGTTCTGTGAAAGAGAGGAATAGTGATGTTTATAGTCATTGATTAATAGTGCATACTGTATACTCAGTACATGACTTATAAACAGTTCAAAGATTTCTCCCTCAATTAAAATGAATACATTAATATGTTAGGTGGAGAAGTATACTGTGATTTTGAGATGTCTAAATTTTGTGTACAGTACATAAGTGCCCTGTGGAATGCATCATCATGGGTCAGTGGTAAAAATTATCTATCACTAGTTAATCATTTGGAACGTATGAAGCAAATAAAACAAGTCATCAGTTTTATAACCGTAACATTTTTACTTTGTTGCTAAATTGTACGAACAAGCCAATGATCCTGTTTGAGTTGAGGGAGTACAAACAGGATTGAGAATGTGAAAGCTGACACCTAATTAGGGGAGTTCCTGTTTTTACTCAGAGGCTGTGTAAAACAAATCGTATTGGCCAAAACAACTGTCTCACTGCTTACACTGAAACTCTAATGAGGGCTTAAATAATTAAAACTGCAGAAAGAATGTTATGTGATTAGAAAAAAATACATACATTTTCTGAAGTTACAGTTACAGTTTCTCCCCTACAAATTCAAACAATTGATCAACTGGGACTAATGATTCCACTTTTTGTTTTTGCCAGGGGTCGTATAAAAAGCTAGATATGGCATCAGAGGCCTGTTGAGCAACTGAAATTGTACATCATGCAAGAAGGGGAAAGAATTCCACATACTCAGCTTCAACAATTAGTGCCTTCTGTAAAAATTGAAAAGAAGAAAAGGATTTGCAAACAATTATATCCTGTTTCTATTCACATGCATTTTACACAACGTCCCAAATTCATTGGAACTGGGGTTTGAACTTGTGCTACATATCCATGCGTACCTCTGAAATTATGTTTAAAAGATAAGAAGCACAAATGAGTGTCTTGTGTCTGTCTTTTTCCCCCTCTGAACTTTTTATGTCAGTCAGAAACCTTCTCAGTTAACGCTAACCTTTAACCTGCTTTTGTGCACTGAAATAACTTTGGTGCTGCTGATGCAACCCAGTCTTGTATTGTTTTTTTAATAGAATAATTGTGAAATGGTCTGCTTTTGACCTCTTCAATATATGATTACAGTACAATTTTTAGTAGAAAAAAATTCTTAGTTACCTCTCATACTCCCTCTTCCTTCTCCTTTCACAAGCGCAGTGTGTTTCCTCAAAAAAATAAATTGTGCAGGATCCTGTTCTGCACCACTTTGTGCATGTTCAGGGATGTTCGATCCTGTTTGTGTTCGGGTTGTCACAGCCTTCAGTGTCTCTGACATGAAACGACTGAGGATGCAACAGGCACGAGCTTCTGGAGGGGAGTTGAGGGCACGCTCAACTCCCCTCCAGAAGCTCGATCTAGTGTGTTTCCTTCTAACCCAACAAACTCATCTTTATTAGACGTGTGACTTCGTAACAGCCATTACTTTTTATTTTATTTTCTACTGGTAATACCTGATTCCCTAAACCTCTAGCGAGTCTGACAAATACAAGCCTTGGACCAATAGTAAAAACTGAGTTCAACTTTCCTTGTATAACAAGTGTTTAAACTCGGAATGAAAAGCCAGAAAAGTTAGTGTTAAGTTGAAAGGAAATGATCACACCTTTTGTTCAGTCAAGGTCAATTTTAAGCATTTTGAAGAATAAAGACCACAGTTTGCAAGCTTTTTTTAGGACCCTAAAACCATGGCTAATTGCATATCCTGCTCAAACTGGGTGTTGCAGTACTTTTTTTATTTATTGAATCTGTATCCACAAGAAAGCACACACACACACACACACACACACACACACACACACACACACACACACACACACACACACATACACACACACACGTGATCATCATATGTGTGTGTGTATATGTGTGTATATATATACACACACACATATACACACACACATATGATCACGTGTTGCTGAGTAAACGGTGTACTTAAGGGCTAGAGTGCAAGCCTCACCATTGAAACCAGCAGTATGCTCAATTTGAGGAGATCGGTCAATAGAGAGAAACTACACCAAAGCCCGCACAGCATCGAACCGAATGGCAAATTGCCACAGGGTTTATACTTACTGAGGGATAGAAGGCGGTCGGCTCATTTGTCAAAAGCCAGTGTCTGTTAAATATGTCGCAGCGCTCCACCTGTTTCAAGCATAAAGGTCAGATTAGTCATCAACTGGCGCACTACTCTGTTGGCCAAAACACTTTATAATGTTTTTTTCTGGTTGCAGGGACTGGTTGCTAATGGCTATAAAATATCCAGGATGATGACATTGTCAATACAAGACATTAGGATGCCCATTGTAGTCATTCACAAAGAGGTTGATTTCCCAACTGTGTGCGGCGTTTAAAAGATGAAAACACAGAGTAACATCCAAAGCTGAACGCTTCTTTGGCCATCAAATTCCGAATACAGCTACAATTGGGGACCTCTTATGTTGCAGAGTACAAAACGTCATTCTGCTCATAGCCACGTGAGATGACAACGTCTGCCTTTTTCACGTCTGTCAGCTGCACAAGGATTCACTTTCAATCATCCCTGAGTAGGATGAGCAGGATAGAAAATGCATGGTGGATAAGGCAGAATTTATATAGGTCGCGTGTTATTTTAGTTGTATGTATTGTGAATTACTGCAAATTAAAATATTTTCACAGCATCAGTCACAGAATTCCCCCAAAAGAAAAACAAACATAGTTAAACAAACACCAAGGCAAGACACTTCAGTATGTTTGGAGCATGTGAGGTAGTGTCTGTTTGTGAAGTTGCTGCTATAAACATTCAACGTTAATGATGATTTGCATTTCATCAAACTAACCATATTTATGGGTGGCAGTGCACCGCCTGAGCCCATCATGCACCCAAAGTGTTGTTCTTCAATTCCACAGCTCAGATGAGGTCAATCATGCAGACAACCGTCCCGAAAAAACGTTTTGCTTTTCGGTGCCGTGCACTACTACTTCATGTCCGTTTGACAGGATGAATGGCACAAGTGGCGACACTATCTCCCTCCATTTATGTGACCAACTCTGTCATAGTTTTCCATGCATCAGCTAAACAAACCACTAATGATGATGATCTCATCATGTTTTTAAATGCTGCACACCAAAGCAGTAAAGCACACTAAATACTCACGCTGTGCACATGCACGCGTACACCAAGGCGAGGACAGAACATTTCCTCCTCTTGGGGCCTGAAGTTCATGAGCTCAGAATGTGGCAGGGCTGGCTTTGGCACTTCTCTGCTGGGCAGAAATGAACCTCTGGTGAACTCTATGGAGGAAAAAGCATGGAAAACATTTCATGACCGACAGAGCCCCACTAGACAGTCTTAGGGCAGGTCTGGGGGCGGCAGCACAGAGGCCACAACACAAATTAATTTCCATATTTCTAGCATGACATCTGCTGGAGTCTGCAGAAATATTTGTTTTTACATGGGGTGGTTATATTGTAGCCCTATAAATTCTGAGTAGTAATGTGGGGCCTGAACAAGCATATTACCTTGAAAATAATAAAAGTCTGTCTCTGCTTTCTCGTAGGACAACTAATTGCATTTTAGTTGCATCTTATGTAGAGATTTGCGCAGATTGTAAAATAGCACAGACTTCTCCAGAAAGTTGAGTCTTTTTGTTTTCATCAGAAGAAAAAAAAAAGTCCACGTGTGGGAGTTATTTCTTACAAATTATTGACCTATCTTATGACTCGTTGATGATGCCATGCAATGAAAAGTGTGGATTGTGTTGGTATATAAGACTTCTGTCCGACAGCTGATGGACGGTACTCGCTCCTAGATTTAATGTGAGTGAGCATTACATCAGAGTAGATTTTCAGAGCTAGAAACCGCCGCTTTTATAAAAGTGGGCAGATAGCTTGAGCTTCTGCAGTTTCCGATTGCGCCTTCTCACTGGTGATAAATCCCTCAATGTAATGTCCAGACTGTTAAGGAATGTTAGCAAGGAGCTCAATGATGCATAATATTCTTTTTCCACATGACAAAACTATCTGGACTCTTCAGGACGACTGTCCATGTTTACCTGAAAGTGTGCTGTGTTGAAACCTGAACCAGCAGGTGAGAAAGTGATTCCACTAGACTGTAAAATCTACAACTAAATCTACTAAATAAAGGTTGGTGTGCAGGTCACGCTGAAGAGACTCCTGGTTGGCCCAGGAATGCCTCAAAATTAGCCCCCAGAAGGACTAGATGAAGAGGGAAGTCCGGGAAGCGATCCGACCCCGGAGAAGCGGAAGAGGATGGACGGATGGCTTTTCTGCTTTTCTAGCAATAATGGAAAGAACTCACCACAGGAGGTATCTGGAAATTCAGAAACGGTGGTAGAAGTGCATAATACAATAGGTAAAGAGTTGATTGACTGGTTTTGCACTTGTGTTGAATATGTTTGCAGAATGTCCTTAAGTGGGAGGAGCTTCTGGCATTTAAAGCTTCTGTCATGATTACTGCTCACAGCAGGTGAGGCCCTGACAAAATTCGGCAGCTTTGTGTAGGGCGCCGAAGGAATTACAAAGCAAAACACTCCTTTGCATGTGCGCATGAGCAACCCCACACACACGATAGTGGACGCTTGACAGGTTTGCTGGCTGGGCAACTTTGTTGACCTTCTGCTTCCCATGTTCAGTTTGACGTACACTGTCATTATTGGCCTGGCAGGCACATGGATTAATGACGGTGCACAAGACAAATGAGGAGCATCATGGCATCCGTTAATAAAATAAAAACTGTTTTCACAAATGAGCATCATGCAAAATATGAAAGAAAATGGCACCCACTTAAACATTTGCATGATTTTAATTAATTAAATTTTTTGTCAGATTCAACACCAAATGACAAGAATAAGAAAATAAATACATGTATAGTTCTTGACTTCCAGTCCATCGAGAACATTCTCAGTCATGACAAGCTAAAGCACTCAGATCCTTCTTACAAACAAGCGTGTCGGAGGTCTTTGAAAGCGCCTGCTAATCTTCACCCTTGTCTAATTTACTACCCTGCTGACGTCAAAGGCCAGGTCCCTGTTACAGATCTCTGAGAACTCCCAGATTCCCGAGCCTCGGATGCAAGACTCAGACCGACCTTGTGCTTCCTGTTGAAGTCCAGTTTAATAGTAGTGTGCGTTGAGGCACAGCGTGCGCTTCATGACAAGTAACTCGGCCTCCCCGGGGGACATGGCTGTAAATATCACTGCTGTTATTGTTGTTGAGGTGGATGATCTGCTCTGTGGGAAGGAATGCACAGTGATGTGTGTGTGGGCAAGATCACCACAGATTGCAGAGGTAGGGGGGATCCATGTGACCTGGCTAGGGAGAGGCTATGGATTAAGAGTCACATGTACAGAGGCGAAGGTAGACAGGAAGGAACGGTTTGTCTTTCTCTGTTTGCATTCCATAGCACATCTGACCTACAATGTTGAGTACATGAGGATTTTCTTTATCCTTTGTTTCCCTTATTTTCCCTGTATGGTCCGGTTGAAATACAATAGCTTGTCTTCCGGGTCATAATCACAGACACACTTTCCCCCTCATTGCTCCACCACTAAGGAGGTCATTTTATTGTATTTCTTTTTGTCTGTCTTACATTCAAATGGGAACAAAAGAACCTATATAGCCCGAACAAGGACATGACATGAACAAATAGTGGAGTTCCATGGAAGTCCACCTCTTGCAATCGGTGGGAGAGCTAGACTTTTGGAGATGTGAATAAACGTGTGTGTGTGAGTGTATATTTATTATTATTATTATTTAATTTTTTTTACAAACCCCCAAAATGGCCCCCGCAGAGTCTCTAGCTCATCAGTGCTCACAATAAATAAAGAAAATACATCAACCCGATCTATAAGAAAGCACTAAGAAAGAGGACCCACAAAGTGCTTTAAAATACAGTCACAAACATTATCCAGTAAACACGAGAAAAATACGTCAATCAAAACAATAGTCCCACTGAAATGCCTCTTTAAATAGATGTGTTTGAACTGATTTTTAAGATGTCTGCAGAAGCGTTAGCGGAGGTGTAAGGGTTAAAAAATGCTTATTTTTCTGTCTGCCTAATTTTGTTAGACCTTGTCCTGTTTCACATGACTGCACCTTCTGAATGAGATGAAGTCTTCGCACCAAATAATCAAATATTGGAATTTTACTGGGCAGGGTTTGCCACACAAACTCACAAGCACATAGTCTAATGTGTTTTGATAAACGTTTTCTCCCTGTGACTCACACATACAGTAAGTGGTATAGAACCTGGATGAATGGTATAAACCACACATATCCTAAACATGCAGACAGTTAAATAAATGTTCTCCGGGATGATGCCATGGTACAGGAGACACCATTTATGATGTGGAAACATAAACCATGAAGCGGCAGTCGTCTTTCCCACTACAGGGCTCATCCATTTTATCTTATATTTTTATAGAAAGCAAATATCCCCATGTGTTCTGCCTCAGTGGTTCATTTCTCTCTCGTGTTGTTTATGGCAGCTCAACGGAGCGTCACTTACCAGCCCCGTCACAGATTCCACATTACACAATTCAGCTGTGGCAATAGAGATGGCATCACTGTGCTCCAAATTACTTGCTTTGATTATAGTATGAAACAATGATCTTGCAAAAAAAAGTAGGAGAAAGTCTGGTGATTGTGTGTTAAGTGCAAAGTGTTTCATCAGCCCAGGATGACATTTGCTCTTGGGTTAATCGGCCCAGACAGCGGAGAGATACAGCATGTTGTCTTAATTGGAATGAAAGCAAGTTGAGGGATGATGTTACTGATTGAGTCTTCCATGTGTGATGTTTTTATTATTAGTTCCACCCACCGCTTTCTCTTGTTGCGTCTTTAGGGGATGGGAAGGAAGGTGAAGGAGTTAGTGCTGTCGTTAAGAGTGTTGACTTTAAAGAACAGTAACAACAGCAAAAAAAGAAACAACTAATCAGTGCAAGTATGTGCTTGTCACATTTTTTGGGGTCATAATTGGGACACAAGAGACAAGTGTGGACATCATTTTCTTTTATGATGTTAAGTTTGGTGCTATAAAATTGGTAAAAAAAACATTCAATTGGTAACATTCAGTAGTCTGGGGAGAGGGTTGCTGTAGAATGTACAGGCTCAGTTATTGATGCAGTACTTATTTTTCTTTTTCTTTCAAGCACAATGGGTTGGTTCTCTTCATTGAATGATTGATTGTGCTAGCCGTAACTCAGAGGATAATGTACTGTACTACAGTCCTAGACAACAAGGCCCTATGACAGTAATGAACAACATCTCGTCTTTTATGGTGAAGAGATTGGCCCTTGCTCAGTCAAAACAATTAATATTCATGGTTGACTGGAAGAAGAAGAATAACGGAATGTCTCAACAGAGCCCCAGTAGGTTTTTGGTGATAAAGGACTGAATGCAGCAGAGGGTTTTCTTGGCGAGCTTATTTTGTAATAGAACTTGGCTCATTCCAGGAAACCAAAGCCACCGTGGTCTGATCTGGTCCCATTTTTGAAAAACAACATGATCAAAACAAAGAATAAGATCAATGTTCGGTTTACTTGTTCATTTTTGGGCAAGACTGCAAGCGAAGCAGATAAGAGTGGATTCTTTTGGCACGTGACTCGTGTTGGTTCTTCTTGATCAGAGGCACATTCTGTTCAATATGATAAGTTGCCTATTTGTTTTGTTTATTTACTCTATGGAAAGGGATGAAACAAGTAAAAATTACAACTTCCTTCAAATAGTGGCTTTTGGGAATTTGTGCCCATGTTTATAATATTGTGCACGTACCTACAAATGGGAATATTCAGCATCAAGGCTTACAATTCAACAAAGCCACTTTCACAAGGCCCCTAAAATGAAAAAGCAATAAACCCTGATATAGAAAATCTGCTGGTGTGACACAAGCATTGAATTACTTCATATCTCTCGGGCTTTATCAAGAGATCACAGAAAGATTTGCAATAAAAATGTCATATTTTTTTTCTCAATTCATCTACTGCTATGTTGTATCTATTTCGGGTTTTAACGGACACATGTCATTATTAACTTTGTTTTTCCACGGAACTACCCGCAGAGATCTGTGGGTGTGTTTTTGAACTGTCAAATAGCACACTTCATGGTACATTGCAGCGGCTATACTATACCACTAATATTAGAACAGCCAGGTGCCACTTCATTACTTGTGGGCAGATCACGTTCTTTGAGGATTTGCACACAAGTCGGATTTAATAGCAGATTATTCATCAATTCTGATTGCAGGGAATTACTTTGATGCAAATTACTGTAATTACACCCTAAATCATTTTAGGTGGGTGGCTAAGATATGAAATTCAAATGAAAACAACATAACTTTATTGTATCTTCTCTCTGTACTCTGCGCAGTGGTAACTTGGTAAACCATTTTGCCCAAGGCGTACTGGAATTCTATCATTGTAATAAATACAATATATAAACATTTATTGCTGACACACTCATTCAAACTATTACCTCCCTCGCTCAGTGCCAAACCAAATCAAAACGGAACTTTATTATACATGTATAATGAAAGAATATACAACTCTTTTAGCAAAGCGCATGCGAACCGCCATTAAGAAAGTCAATTCTGTGATTGTATTTTCACTCACCGAGGCAGAACTTCTTCGCCGAACCACGCAATATCACAATTTAAACATTTTCTGATGATGGATACCTTATCAAATGTTACTTTAAACATTGCCTCTACTGCTAAAACAGGGTTCTCTTTTCTCCGCTGTGTTCTTTTTCCTATCAGAGCGTGACTGCAGAATGTGTCCATCCCAGTGTGGTTTGTTATACCTCATTCCATCCTGTGATTGTTCCACACAATTTTCCACCGCCTCTCCACTCCTCCCCTCTCAGGGTTTTGAGGGAGGGATGCGCTGAGGTAAACTGTTCTTTTCTCAACAACTGCATGGCTCCCTGCGGTGAAGTGGTGTCCTCCACCATCACTCAGTTATTCCCCTCCAAAAAGACGTACTGATGAGTATGGAGTTACGTGGGCTTTGCACTTGCACACACATACACAAACACAGCCACGCTACCTGAAAGGCGTTTGCCATGCCCATTTTGTATTTGATATGATTTGATTTTTGATGCGCTTTCCTCCTCCCGGAGATGAGGAACGAAAATCCCAACTCTGATGATTTTTTTCAAGCAAAATTTTGTTCTCTTTGTTTGCACTGTCTTTCTCAATGTTATGCCATGTTTCTATTGTTGTTTTTTTTCATACTGCAGCCCCCCCCTGCCCATCCCCATTGTTTCTCCCTCTCACAGTGAGCATCAGGGGTGGTAAATGAGAGTGCCGCAAAAATGGGCTTACCTGCCTCCCTTTTGCCTGTGCTCACCACAGAGTGCTTCAAGTATGACAATGGCTCACAGTTCGACTATCAAAAAGCACCAGAGGGGGCCCAAAAATACAGCCGCATGCGTACATGACTGGACTTGCCTGGTGATTTTCTGTGACCATGCCAACCAACATTGTCGTCTCATAATAATTTGCCCAAGTGGTTATTATTCTGATGGCATGTTTATCCACAGCATATATTTTTTTATACAAGCTTGGAAAATCTGAGATTCTACCACCAAAGAAACTAATTGATTCTTTTGTTTGTCCAGCAGCCAAATTAGAGTGAAAATGTATCTTTTCCAGCTCCAGATTTTATAACATCGAACCAATCCTAACTTCAACCATTGACTAAAAATCGACTTCAACCCAATTGAATCAAATCCCGACTTCATTCACCTGTCTTTATATTTGAGAGTAACCTGAATCCCCTGAAGCGAAACACGTCAGGCTGTGCATGAAAGCTACTTTACAGAGTAATAATGCATTTGACATGCAAGGGCGAACTGCCTCAGGCATGGTCTCAAAGGCACATTTGGATGTTTGTTCATGCTCAGTAGCCAGGCAATCATTGAAGTTCTATAGTGAAATTCAAGAGGACCTGAGACAGGTCCGTCTGCTATGGGATATCTGAACTATGCGAACTTTGACTTTCGGACTCTGCAGCCTCATAGTGATGACAACAATAAATGTAATTGCTCTTGAATATTGACTTCATTGAATACAGGGACAGTAGTTGTTTCACAGTCTGCTTTTTTTAAGCATGAACCTGAAATATGTTGACAAACGTATTGTCAAATTACACTGATGGTGCCATGCAAAAAAGTTCTCTTTCAGGGCTTCCATTTCTATCCTTGGGCAAATAGCATCCGGGCCACAAAGTTTAAGGTTGATAAAGTAGAGAGAAAGTTGATATGAACAAGAACAGCATTTGTCTTTTGAAATTTGTAAAACCATTATCTGATTCATCTTTCACAATGCTGTAATCATGGTCTCAGACACATGCTACATCAAAGAGCTGTGATCTCTTCAGTGATAATCGCCTTCATTCACGTTTATCAACCTTTATCAGGAAAAACAACAGTGTGTGTGTGTGTGTGGGGGGGGGGGGGGGGGGGGGCTTTTGAAGGACTTCTCTGTTTCATGACAGGAATGATGTGGTGTGTGAGCACTGCTTATTTTGCCCTGCCTGTCTGCACCAAATACCTTCATATGTCACACATTTTGACTGTTGTCTACTGTTGTCATAATGCCCCGCATTTTGTTAAATTTCTCAAGTATGGCACTTGTGCATTTTGTTGGAATGAAGAAAATAAAGGATCACACTCTCACACGAGGATGCATTCTTTATAAAACACAGATTCTCTCTCTTGTATACAGATCAAAAAACTTATACACAGATCTCTGAGCTCCAGCAACAAGGGAAACAAACATGGTCTCTCACCCGTTCTTCGGTGTTTACACTCACATTAGATGTCGACTGCTGTGTCACTTATAGCCTCTGTGCTACACAATCTATTGAGCACAATAGCAGCACAGTATGTGACATGGCAACACAAATATTTGTAGGCTACCTTACATAACATTATGGGGTGAAGGGGATTAAAGCGTAATGATATCTCCTACTGTAAGAATCACAGATCAAATTGTGTTTCAGCAAAGGGATCTGCATTGTTCTGCATAATAACACGTCTTTCTTTTATTTGCGAGGCGCTTTGGGTGATAGCAGAAAAATCTATTTGCATGTTTTATTTAGCAAGACTGAGAAAAAGTACTTAGCTCCAGGGGCGTGAAAAAGAAGGCCCAACAAGTAGAGCAGTGTGCCAAATGCCCAACCACAGTAAACCAGACTTAGCTCAGCACGTGAATGAAGATGCGGCAGATTTTACGCAGAGCTCACGTCAGTGTAATGTGTCTTGGATTCTTAACTTTTGGTCCAACTGGAAAATATGAAGTTTCGTGGTATATAACCTTTCAATTATAAAATTCCTCAATAGTTTAACAAGGTTCTTTGTTTAAAAAAAAATATGGCACCGTATATATAATCCTTTGCTGTCACCTTTGCAGCCACCATACCGTGGGGAAATGTTTGGGGAAAGGCCTTTCCTGTTCTAGCGTGACTGTACTCCACTTGACAAGGCACAGTCGTTAAAGGTCTACATGGATGAGTTTAATTTGGAAACATTTGACTGACAGCTTCCTGATCTCAACCCTATGCAAATTTTGTGGGAATAACAGTAACTACAACAGAGATTGTGAGTTCTGTTCTTTGTCCAACATCAGTGGCCTGTGACCTCACAACAGGAGGTCAGTTGAGGCCGACGCATAGGAGAGGAGGACAGACAGTGCGAGGGAGTCTTGTCCATCTCTTTTGACAAACAGAGTTCTAATTATGCCCCTGTCATTAAAATGACTCAGTGTGAGTGCATGCCTCGTGGGCTGCCTTATTGCTGGATTTAATCTATGACTGGTTCACATCTCATTATTAATATGGTAATGGAGCTCCTTGAAGAGATTAGGGAATGGAGTGGTTGATGGTGACGGCAAAAGCTATTTTGGATTTTAGAAACAGAGAGCGCTTCAGGGGGCTGCTGCAGACAAACAACGCCATTTAATTCCGCTTAATTTCTAACTACAATGTTTTTTCACTTACGTATTGTAACGAGTCGCATGATACGTAAATGTGACGGATACATTTCATAAGAAATATTTTAATGTCTATGCTGCTACATTGAATGAGTGACACGCTATTGCTCTCAATCCCAGAGGCTCTGATTGTCTGAGGCTAAAATTCCAAAAAAAGCAGAAGATAAATGTCACATTACATGATTGAACGACAGCCACCCACATCCCATAATTCCCCCCAAAAGTCCTCCGCGGAAGTTCGACACACATGTTCAAGGACATTCACGTCAGCAGAAAACAGCTTGCTGGTGCGCGTGAATAATGCATGGCAGCAGTTGAAGGAGGAAAAAGGGAGATTTTGAAACTCCCCTGAGCAAATAAATCACTCAACTGCCATAATGTTACATGATTATGTGAGAGGCTGTGTGTACAATATGTCGCAGGAGATAAGACGGTGTAACATTTGTTGAAATTTCTACTTCAATTGGCATCACTCTTAATGTAAGGGGAATTTGACGTTTTGTGTCAGGCATTCGTACATTGAGGATGTTCACAGATTTCCCTTTTTCCAAAACAACAAAGGCCTTTTTTTATTTTCGGGGGATGTCATACATATACATACGGATTTAGAGAATTCATGCCTCCAAAATACTTGTACGCTTCATATGAGCTCTTCATTTGAGAGGCATCAAAAATGATGGCTACTTAGAACCACGTACGTATTTAAGAGACTGGTAATTGCATTAGTTTTATGATGAATATGTAAAAAGGGAAAATTGAGCTTGGGCATTGAATTCATTATGTTTCATTTCACTGACCCTCCATTTTCTCATAATGCTTGTCACATTACTGTTGTATGCAATGGATGGATTTACAGCATCAGTCATAGAACAATACATTTTAATTAATGACCGCAATATTTTATTATAATCAAGGCATGCACATTATGCTCATATTGGATTTCATTACATTGGAGTGTCATCGGGGTTTGGGCATGTACTTTTGTGGCACTCATCCTGATGCAATCCACCAATCAATACTTGGTGAATCACACACAACCCAGCATGTTTTAACCATGTTGGTTATGACAAACGCTTTTGACGTGACATTTTCCTGAAAGCCTTGGTCTTTCACTTAATCACTGATTCTTGTTTTGAAATTTACTTGATCTGTTATTGATTTTGATGCATGATGGGGAACAGTGGAGAATTTTAAACAGTGGCTTTAAATATTGCTGTTGTAAAGGAATATGGCACCTTTATCTTTCCAGGATTCAAAATTCTGTCAGACACTTAACCCAGTTTTACAAGTTTCATCTTTGTTATTGGTTGTTGTCTTATTTACAATATAGCGTGGACATTGACTAAAAGATTTATTTTATTTGTACGTATGCTACGTAAAGTTAATATTTTGTTTTATTTATTTGGCAACACATTTTATATCATTGCTCTGACATTGTTTGCCAAAAACAAGCATTATTGTTTGAAAAGTCAAGCTGGATTCTGCAGGTGTACCTAATGTTGTGACTTGGTGGTTATTTCTGTAAATGTAATGTTATTTTGTGATGCCAGCAAGACCCTCTCTAAAAGTCTAGACACAATCAGATGGACTGAGCTTCTTTTACAATTGAAATTTGTTCCATAAAACGCTATTAAATTATTTCCAACACTCTCAATTATTTAACTAATCTGCACCAAATTAATTCATAATCAGGCATGTTGGCTGGTTAAATGATGTGTTTCATGTGAAGGAGGTTTTTGTCATGCTATTAGATAGCTATTTGTTCAAACAATGCATTCTGCACAGTTTGGTGCTGCTGTGTTTTATTTTTGGCAGGTAATGAATGGAAGACCTTTGGTATGCAGCCTACTGGTTTTGTTCCTCGACTGTAGTACAAATACAAGATCATTTTTCAGTTGGAGCTCAAACACGCAACTCTCATACATTTAGTAAATTTCCTTATTTAACTTGTCAGTCAACTGTCTCATATGACACTGCAATAGCACATCCAAATAGAGCAGCCAAAGGAAGCTCTGACATGTAGTCCAGGACAAACCGAAGATAAAGGAACAAATAATGAAAGAGTTGTCTTGTCAGAGGCTTTTGGTGCCATACACACAGCAGTGTCGCCCCCTCGCTGTGCCAATGCAGAGAAAACAGCGACTGTGGCAGACTGGTAACGTCTTGTCGCTTCGGCTCGACACTTTCTGAGTCTATCACTGAGGAATACACTCCTCCATCTGGCCATGGAGGAATCTGAATCATGATACAGAGGAAATAATGACGAATAAAAAATAAATATCTTCAACCACTGTCAATCAAAAAAATAAAAAGTACTTGCTGGAGAGTGAGTCAAGAGGGTGGGTTGCCAATTGTGGTCTTCCATCCACCACACCCCTCTGTCCCCCAAATACCCAGCAGTACATTAGCCAGAAAGCTACTGTTACAGTCTTCCAAGTCCAGAGAACAGCAATGGGAAGATGATGAGTGTTACAGAAAGCCCCCACTGGTTTAATGGCGTTCGACTTTTCTCGATATAACCAGCACGGCTCAGGAGTTGCATTAAAATAGAGAACACAGTTAGCAGTGTGCAGCAGTGGACAGTTATTTCTATCTTAAAGGTCCGACCCTATGTGTGACATAATGCAAGGCGTCGCCGCCTTCGAACACAAATGGAAGGACAAAATTGAGCACACGCTGGATTGGGCAGATTCAGGACGACGATATTGATTTCCTCTGTCTGAGATTAATTCATAATTAGAGTCCCGGCAAACCACTGGGGAGTCGGTCCCCTGTTCGAATGAACCTGCCCGCCTTGCCTTCATGCATATAGTGTGTGGATGAAACATTAAACATGGGAGCTGTTTCATTCTAGGGAAGGGTTGGAGGAGGAAAGAAAGTGACAAAATCAAAAATGCAAAAAAAAAAGAAGAAGACACAAAACACTGGGCTGAATGTGTAGTTAGAATTCATGTGTCCACCAACCTGTGCCTCTTTGGGAGCCCTGACTACTCCTTATGAAACATTCAAGTGTTGAGCAGAAATGATGGTGCCAAAGTTCAGGCGGGAGGGGGGGGGGCATCCTGCCTAAAGAGTGTGTGGCTTAATCAAGTGTAAACCAGGCAAGCTGCACGCTGCCCCATCGCCTTGCATATCAACGATCTGAGTGGCTTTCTAAGCACCTTAGTGGACAAGTCCCCCTTTGTGAGCTAGAAGAGTCTATTCAGTGGTGGCCGACAGAGCCTGAGGTGCTCCTCTCGTCCCTCATCTCTAAGATGGGCTTGCACAAGAGTTTTCACATGAACGCTGCTGTGAGCTCAGCCCCGATTTACTGCTCTACATCTGTGTTTTGTCTCACAGCATGCACAGAAGCTCATGTCGTAATGCACGTAGTAAAATCGGTAAAAGACAAGGTCTTAATTGCAGTTGAGCGACTCGGGGTTTAATAAATTCACAGCTCTGATTACATACAAAGTTGTTCGGGTATTGCTTGGCATTTAAGTATGTTAATCTGTTTTCATCTGACAGAAGGCCAACTATTTTCCAGTTCACTGCAGCCATTCTATTCTACTCACCATGCTCATTAGCTCAACTGACCACTGACCTCTAGTGGGAAGAGGAGGAATGAATTGCTCACCCAAAACTAATTAAGCACTCCTAAAATGGGATGGAAATGAATTTGATGGTCACGGTGGCCCTGTTTGGCATTTTATATTCAGAAGCATCCTACAAGTGTGCTCAATATATATGAGTTGTGTCTGACAAGTTCCAGATATAGTGTCAGGAATTCAGAAACCAAACTGCAAACTACACATTTTTCCCTATCTAGTCATCCCCCTGAGCTCCAATTCACTTTTGCAGCTTTGTCTGACACACCTACAAGCCCTGGATGGATTTCCTTCTGGGATTTTCCACAGCTCCACCCGAGTGAAACCTTTCTGCCAAACCTCAAATGATCAAGTCAGAACAGACACCAACAAGAGATGACAAAAGGTTCAGATTGAGACATTCTGCTGCAAGTACATTTGCACCTGAATGGTCCCTCTAAATGCGTTCTAATACATTTGCATCTGATTGGTCCTTCTGGCTGGTTTAATTGCTGACCTTGAGGTGCTGGCTCGGTGGTTGGACGTATTGACTACAACTGCTCTATAGGAGAGTCCGATCGATGAGATGTCTGTCCTTTTATTGCTACTTTAACCGTGAAGATTTGTCAGTGCTAAGGAGAATTTCAAAACCTAAAACTTGCAAGATGACAAAATCATCGGATGTATACAGTCTGATATTCATGAAAGTGGTGAATCCTAAACCCCTCCCTTATCTAGGAAAAAAATGTCAGGCATGATCATGTATCGTGACGGAGTACCATGCAATATCCGTTGGTGGGAATTCTCACGTCAAAGTACTCTTTCACATTCTCCAAATGTTTGGCCTTATCATTCCCGGGCTGTAATAAGTCACAATTATAAAAAGCAAGATTTTTTTTTTCTTAAAAGCACATCAAAGAAGCCGCACCGGCTCACTTTCCATCTTCCACGTGCTACGGAGACAGCGCAGAGACAACAAGAAAAGTTGGGAGGAAATGCAGAAATTGGGTTTGCCGTGGTAAAATTTGATGGCAACAGTGGATGATCAAAGTCAGAATTCAGGAAGATACAGTATGCCAAAACAAATTACCATAGCTTTCACTGAGTATAAATCCTTGACTCGGAGCTGCGTATGCTGTATGTTCTTTTCTGTTCACAGCCAAAGAGCGAGCTGCATCTATGAATTTATAGAAGCTGTCAGGAACCACTAGTCAAAATTTTAAGTTTTACAAACTGCTATTTCAAAGCAAGGGTGGGGGATTCATTTATCGCTTTTGAAGGTATGACATTTTGTAAGAGTAAAGTACTTAAATAGTGCAGGTAGTCTTTACCATGAGAGCTCCTTTAATGTGATGCCACAAAAAGGAAAATGTGCCCCCCCCCCCCACACACACACACACTGGAAGTTGATGAAATATGTTGCGGATCATAGTGGATTCTGATGCAAATGTGTTAAGTTTGAGGAAAAATTGCTTTATCAGCCACAGAGGTACAACACACAATTTTAATGGATATTTGATTGGGTTCGTGTAGGGAATCAAAGCAAAAAGTATCAACTTGGGCATTTGAATATTCTATTTCCCCCTACTGTGCTGCCATCTGAAGTGGATTTTCAAACAACGCCCCGTGGAAAAAAATATCACTTTGAGCTGCACCACTTAAATTCCACAAAGTAAAAATGACAATTTTCTGTCCAAAAGTCACAATTTGTATCTTCCATATGCGAGATATGAAACAATTAGGGCTTTCTATCAAAGGCAGGAGGGTCAGCCGCGTGAGTCCTGTGTTGCTGTGTGTTTTCTCTGATCTGCTTTTGCTTTGGGGCTTTGTTGTCCTCAGTTCCTTCTTGTAAACACGATACAGGCAAAAGACCACATCAGTAGTCGAAGGGCACCAGAAAAAAAAAGCTGAGTGTGGCTGTCGACATGAACGAATATTTCAATAGTGTCAGAGGATTCGGAGCAGATCGGTGGCAGCTAATGACAGACTGAGATGAGCATCAATTAGGGTTCAGAGGTCTCAAGGCTTATCCGACTTTAATCATCTGGGTTTTGTTAACTCGCAAAGTTGGACTGAGAAAACTATAAACATGTTAACATACCTGTTTGGACAACAGTATTTTTCAATTGGATCCATGAGACTCAATCTTCTTTGTCATTATTTGCACAAGGATTAATGTGTTGTAAAATTATTCGGGGCAATGTAAATTTGGCCTCACTCACTGGGTGTTTGTGCCTCGCCCACAAGCACATCTGCAATCTGGTGACAAAAAGTTGACCAAGCAGCCCGTTGAACAATTGCAATTGCCAATATTTGCCTGTAAAATACCTTGTCACAAGGTTGAAAATGAGAACTTGCAGTCAAAGCCAAGAGGACTATTGTCTCTTCAAAGCTCAAAGCAATGTCATTTATATTCTTCAAGAGTTTTGAGCACCAGTTGTATTTGAGATCCTTGAGCCATGTGGATGGAGCAATTGAGGATTAGTGGATCCTTGGCATGAAGACATGGAGTAACGCAACTGGACAGATTCTCTTCATACTTCATCCCTCGGCAGGGTGATTTTAGTGTCTGGGGTGATGAAGCCAAAGAATTAAATAATGAGCCTAAGAATTGCCAAAGGGGGGGGGTGACAAAGGGGAATGTGGGATGACATTTTTTCCATTTCCCAGCCTTTTCATTCCTTGGTGTAAAGTGGACACAATTAGGATGGGGAAGAGCATCTCTGGACAGCTTTACTCTCCATCAGGACCAGAAGAAAATGAATAGAGGAGCTCTCTAAGCCAGCAGAAGCATTTTATTTGCATTTCACCTTTCACTATCTCCACACTTTCCCATGTTTGACCTCCCAGTTACTTGTGTTATTTTATGTTCTAGTATCTGCTTAGCCGAACCTCCAACCCCCACCACCTCCTGTCACTTGAAATCACTGATATGTTTCACTCAATCCACTGATCTCCATTTAAATGCATTGCTGCACATGCAGTCAAAGGGTAATGTGATTCTTACACTGTATGCATGTCCAAATGATCATCATTTTGTGCTTCATTTACATTTGGAAGGAGCTTTGGCTTACAGTGGTTTGTCCTTATGGCAAAATCTACATTTTAATATCGGGGAGGTAATCAAGCAAAGTGTAGGTGACAAAAATGGTGGCACATAAAACCCCAAACGAGCTGTGGCGATTTCGATGCCGCTGTTGTTTTCTGACATGATCATTAGTTGTAAAATAAAAGAGGCCAAGGTCCTTTGGTTTAGCTGTGCAGAAGGGTCTAATTACCCAAGAGACACAGGGGGGAGCGGAAAGTACTGGTCATTTAAATAGGAAGTTAATTGTAATTACTGTTCTGGAGGGATATCGTCATAGCAACCTTAACCCCTGATAGTGTCAGTGACGGATACATACAATATGTGACCAAAAGGAGACTTCCATTGATAATTCCTTCTACTTTGAAAAAAAAAACTGTTGGAAAGAAAGGTCACTCTTATTTGTCTAACTCGTTTGCTCCATCTTTTTCCATTCTCTTAGACTTTCATCTTCATCCATTGAGATCATCCCACCCTTTGCACACACAGTTTGTTTCTCCTGCTGTTGCACCATCATCCACATTGACCCAATGTTTTCCTTTCTGCCCAGATGCTTCCTCCTTTCATGTTACCCGCTAATTACATGCACAAACTGCAGCGTGCATGCGTTCTTCATTTTATGGCGTATCAACCGCCGGCACTTCTGTTTTCCACATGCAGTAAATGGAGCATAAATGTGTGTGTTTTAGCCTTCAGTGTGGCAAGGTCAACTAAGAACACTGCACATTTTTACAAATCATAACATGTATAATGCTAATATTTTGTTGTAGCAATTTGGCCAATGGTCACTTGGAACATGCAAGTTTGCCGCTCGTATTTGATCATACAGTATATTTTCATTTGAGAATCTGAGACCTGACTGCTCTTGTCAGGTCTCATCTGCTCACCTTTTCTTCTTCATCCTTCCATCCCTTTAGTCTGCCCTGGCCTCTAACCTGGATGGCCTATAGTCGTGGCCGAGTTGCCTTCCAGCATGTCTCGTCCATCTGAAAGTGAAGGAATGGTACTGTACTTCAGTTGGATGGATCACAGCAATAAAAGTCATGCAACAAAACACATTATTATACAATGTAAAAAAGAAGGACAGAATGGTAGATATCTGAAGGTTGGCAAGAGTATGAAGCGTTAGTAATTTGGTATTGGTGTATAAGAGGTCCATAAATGGATACTATACAAACTAAAACCTTGCTCTCTTATTCTGTATTCCAGCATCACATCAGATGTACAAGTCTGATCTTAGGAAACAACTTTTACCACTGACGAAGGGGTCGACATCCAACGTAAATATTCCCAAGATCTTGATTTCATCACGGCTGTAGATAAATAAAACTGATACAAATGAGCACATGACCCGGTGTGCTTCTTTTCTTTTATATCATGACTTTTTTTTTTAAACTGTTTGTATTTCATTGTTTTGTCTCCATGAGTGTCATCCATAAAGCCGTCGCTCTTAGTTGATGTGCATTAGCGATTCATATACGTAGTGACAAGCCGGAAACTATGCCAACATCTGACCATTTTGTGTAATTTAGGCATATTTAGGCAAGACACTGCTAATGCACTTTCTGTTTTGATTACACTGCACTGACCGCCCAGGCACGACAGCTGCATGTTAATGAATAAATGAATTAATTTGAGCCGGTTTGATCCACCACCATCAGTCGGCATCTCTCTCTTGGTAATGACCTCAATAATGGTGCAGACTTTAATGGGATTTTAATTGATTTAGCTTCTGTACGTGTCCTGTACTCCCCAGACAAAGGTAAGCAAAGGAGCTGATCATTTATTGCTTGCACTTTTTTTTTTTCTGTGAGTTAGTTAAACCTAAGTTACCTTATGATAGCTTTTAACATCCATACAGATGTAATACAAGATTATAAAGTCACTAGTGTGGCCCTGTATTCTCATTCATTCCCCTATAATGGCTGAGACTATCCTGTGGTTGATGTCCATGTGTCATTAGTTCCGGTGCTACCGATAAGCCTAATTCAAACAGGAATGATTTTGAGCCGGTCATTAAGAAAATAAATTAGCACAACTGCAGCTACACCACAATAAACTATCATGCTGGTGTGCGTGAGTGCCAAGTATTTAGGATGTTGGAGAGACATTACTCAGTAAAACTCTTAAAAATGTACCAATGTGGGTGTTGTATTTTTTTTTTGTTTGTGTTTACAAATTATTGATCAACCATTTCAGCAGTGTTTCTTTATTGAGATTGGTGTGATGAATATTTATTATACCAGTTTATGTCCGCCCCATGTAATAGAAATAAAAATCAGAAAAAATACTAAATGCTGTGTTATCGACAGAATGATATAGCACAGCTCGATTGGTTACTTGCACTGCATGCATGTCACTGATTGTGCAACGGGAGTTACACTGCCTTCTATTTTTTAGTAAATAGTTGTTTATTGAAATGTACTAATCGATTCCGAATTGTTGACATTTGCAATACAATGGATCTAAAAATCTAAAAAAGCAGACGTAGCTTTGCAGTGTTGTGTCATCTTAGGTTCAGAGTTGGTTTGGAATGGGGGTTGGCTGATTTATGCTTTGTTGAGGTGGCTTTAAGTTAATTCTTGTATTGTGGTGTGTGTTTTCAGGCTTTGGAAAGTTACAAGGAGATTGTAACAGCTCTGTTAGTATACAATTCTTTTTCTGCTGTATGTAAAATCTATATACTATGTGTGTAAGTACAAATACTGCATGTATGCCAAAAGAGAAGCTATATTTTCAATGCAGGAATTTGATATAGCATTGACAAGATTCAATCAGAATCAGAGTCATCTTGATTGACCAAGTATATATAACAAATTTGGTTCCGGTAGTTTGTGCCACACGAATACTGCGGTAACATCTTTACTTGGTTTTAAAACCACAACATGGGCAGCATTTGTTTATATCTGACTGATTGTGTATTTCTCTGTCGGAATAGGATGGTAGTCCATGAAAGCCAAAACCGTCGTCTCTTCAATCCCAATGCCCTGACCGAGGTCCTGGTAGTCTACAACCTTTCCGGGGAGCATACAGACCGGAGGATGGGATCAAACATGAGAGGAGGAGAGCTCGGTGACCGCAGTCAGATGTTCTTTCATCTCTCCTCCACCATTCTGGCGCAGAGACTAATTCTTCATTCACCCTCCCACTGGCTGAGGAAGTCCACACAAAGAAAGCTGTCTGTGAGAACTCTCTATGTGGTCTACCACTAGGTTTCTATTATACTGTAAATGATTTATCCTTGGCAGCAAAACAGATGAAAACAAACTTAGTTATGCAGTCAAATTTTTTATGCACCCCCCCTCCCCCATGAATAACATACGGCGTGCATTCATGTCAGCATTTTCTCTCTGGAGATTTTATGAGCTCACACAAAGTCTGATTTCACATTGCAACAAATGGCTTGATGTTTTCCTTTAAGTGGAGATGATGCCTGTATTTTCCCCCTTTTCTTTCTGAGAGGCGTATTTACGTACAAAATTTGGTCAGGGCATCTTTAACTACAACTTCTTGTTAAATTGTTTCGCATTACCTTCCAGGTTTTTCTGGGTGGAATGTACATGATGGATTAGACAGGGGGATAGAGAGTAGAACTAGGGCTGCAACTAATTATTAACTATGTAATCGATTTATTTGTCCATCATTTTGGCCATTAATTGATTAATCAAAGAAAAAACTGGTTTTAATTTCTCTCCCTTTATTAAAAAATATCTTGACGAGATGAAATTCTGACAATTTTCAAATGAAAAAAGATATCTAAACAATCATATTACCGACTCATTTAATGATCTATTAGTCGTTGTCACAAAAGCCCTTTGCATTGATTAATCGTTGTACCTGCACACAAAACTTGGTAGAAGTGCCCATAGTTCTTTTCTTGGTTATTGATGTATTTTACAAATATAAGTTATGTATACATATTTGCATGTAACATGAGCCATAAACCAAGCAAGTGAGCATCAGTGGATAGCCGCAGTGAAGGTTATTGAGTATAATCTGAAAGATCAAGGCCATCATTATAAATTAGATGACAATCATCAATATCAAAAATGAGTAATGAGACACCAATGAGGACATGACAAAATCACCTTCCCGCCGTTCCATCTCATCACGATGACGGCTGGCCTCTCCTCTCTTTTGCCACTCACGCACCAGCCACACCTCCATGGAAAGACAAAAGAGAGCACTGCATCACACAGATGTCAGCCCCGCATCGCGCGAGACAGTCGGATTGAGAGTCGTAGCTGATCTCTGAGAAAAAAGTGCAGGCTGAGCCCTGCTCTCTAGACCAGCTTCATGCCCACTGCTACCATGAGGCCCAGACCTGACGTCAGTGTTATTTCTGTCCATCTCCAAGCCAGGAAGGGGATATCATCTCTAATGCATTATTCACACATATAGTATCAAGACATACAGGTCTTATCTGAAGAGGACAAAGCAACCATAAACCCTGCCTGGCCCACAAAAGCCCTTTCTGATGAATGCTCCTGAATTCTGACTTGAGTGAGTATTTGTATTTATCCACACACTCCTGTAAAATAACGAGCAATACCATTTTCGACCCTTCTGAGTAGTAATTCTGCAAGTAAAGACATGTGAAACACGTGCTGGGTCCTTACGCAGTGGATTTGAGGGGGTTTGAAATTCAGAAGTATTACATGAAGATGACCCCAAATATAGCACACATTGCATTGTCACTGACATTTCACGTTAATTTAACGCGGAAGTAATAAATTAAAGATACCTCATCAAATTAGGTGTTTTTTCATCATGCATGGTTAATTGTATTTGCATTACCACTGCTCACTGCCCTCGAAAGTGAGGAATCACCTTTCATTTGTTGCTTCTCTACCAACTCGTATCAGTAAAAAATTATTTTCTAAAAGCTGTTGGAATGAACTTGCCGCTGAGAAACAAAGTGCAACCAAATAAAATAAAAAAAATCACCTTTTCATTTTCAATTGTTGTGATGCCATTCACCTTTATGAGATTCACACGAGCTGGATGTTCAGATAAGAACTAGAGCAAAGTAGGCTTTCCTGCTATTCAGTAAAATATTCACTAAAATATCCTCAATGCCATAGCCATATTGAGATTATGCAATTGAATTTGATTTTTTCTATTTGTCCCCAAGAGGCACTGATATTAGGCTGAAATTGCTGAGATTTTTTTTTTTTCGGTAATTTAGTATAACATACTGTAATTCAGTATTTCTTGCAGATCATGGCAAATTGGTGGGTCAACTCCCGTGTCCTCTTTGTACACGATCCACGGGAAAAAAAAAACCCAGCTGAGATTGTCAGTGTGCTTTGGAAGGAAAAGAAGTGATGCATTCTCTGCAGAGAGCATTCGATTGAATTAAAACTGTAAAGCCTAGTTAATAGTAGCACTTATGTCTCACGGTTCTGAAGTTTAAAACTCACCTCCAGCCTTCCTGTGTGGAGTTTTCATCATGCGTAGGCTTTTGTCAGGTGGATGTTATGTACGCAATCACTCTCAACTAAAGACAAACAAATGAAAACCCGTCTACGTGCACAATCTTGACCACTGTGATCCTCAAACCGCAACCAGTATTTTTTTTGGGGGGGGGGGGGGGGTGCATCATATTTGTGTGTAAGTTTAAATGCAAGATCCAAATAAAACAGATCCATTGTTGCACGTAGAGCAATACGTTCAGAAGATGACCTCCACGGGCCAAATGAGGAACTGCAGACTATGATACCATTTCCTTTCTTGGAAAATGAATTGTTGCCATTAGAAATTAGATTTACTTACTTACCAATTAGATGGCAACCGCTGATAGACATGGTTCATGGTTGGTATTGTTTAAATCATACAAGTAGCTGAAGTAAACAATCAGATGGATTTATATATATTATTTATATTTCTATAAATAAGATGCATCACAATCGTCAAAACTGCTGATAACCTGCAAGAGGACAGGCACACACTATTTATCCTGATCCAACAATACACTATTGAGGGTAATTCATTCTGATGAGTCTGTCCAGTATCAAACAACATGGTTGTAATATTAAATTCATGTTCCCTACTAAATTGGCCACTGACAGCTACTGTGACTTTTGTACAGATGCAGTTCTCGTACTTTTACTGGTACTACCTACCAGATACATTTTGGTAACTGTTACTGACAGGTGATGCTGCTGTTTTGTTTTTAAGTGACTGCCGTTTTGTTTTTAGGTGACGCACTAACTGCAACTATTTTTTTCCCCATCGCAAACTATCCAATCAAATTGAACGAGAATGATGACGTCACCGCACCGCTCCTGTGCTCTTATTTCTCACAGATTTTTTTAAAATTGAACATTAAGGTTGACGCTGAAAATTTGATTGATACGAATTTTGTTCACACGTACACACAATTTCTTCTGTTTTATTCACGAGTAAGTAGAGATATTTATTGCTTTTATGCTTATTACGTGTTAAATAAACTACCTGATCAATTTATTGTACAGTGCAAGTGATATGCATACGTTCTACTACTGGAAGTTGATTGCTTTAGTATTTTATTTTTGACAAATCAAGGCGAGCGTCTTACTTGACACTCGATGGCAGTGTTTTCCATTTGTCGTTGTTCGCTTGCGATCCAATAATAAAACGAAGAAGACCGAACGCGACTGACAGCTTTGCAGAATCCGGTATATAGATGCGCGATTAATATAAATATACAGAGCAGGTACCTCTGTTTCATAACCGGACGTTATGATAATCTGCATTTCATGAACGTGTGTATTTATGCAGACTCGTTGCAGGGAATGACCCCTACGCGCTCAGACTGGCACAGTCATTCAAGATTCCAGAATTTATGAATGAGATCTAATACAAGTTTCAGTTGACCGTGTCAGACAAGTAGGTATAATTTTAGATTTCTTTATAATTGTTCATGATGTGGTTGTGGTTTGCAGTGGTCTTATGCGTCTAACTAAGCATTTTGCGCTGTGTATTGGTTACATCACAACAAACAGCTATTGCGCAATAACATCATAACAAAAAAGAGCGTTGTGGTCTTTTTAAACGCTAAATTTAATATGTTGAAGGTAATTCCACAAGTGCATGCCTATTTAATGTGTAAATAGGTTTATAAAGATGTTTTATGAAGTAATATTTTTTTGCTTGTGCAAAACTATATACGATATTTCTGTATTTTTGTTTGATACTTAAAATGTATGTGTTGACAATAAAATCTGTTTTGTTTCAGAAACATTGACTGCTTGTGGCTGAAAGCTGACAATTTTAAATGATCTTATCATGGAGGCGATAGTTGACGTTCTTAATACATTCCACATAGAAACCAGCGGATTATCTTTGACACTTGGCCTCCTCTTCCTGCTTCTGCTTTACTGGTGAGAGTGGTTGTCATATTTTGACTGTCTCCACAAATGTCAGTGTATATAAGGAAATATTTGTTTTATTTTGTATCTCTTTGATTTTTGTATTTTTTTCCCCCACAGGTATTCAGTTTACCCCTTCTCAGTCCTCACTCAATGTGGAATCAAACATCCCAAACCAGTTCCCTTCTTTGGCAATCTTTTCCTGTTTCGTCAGGTACAGAAACATTTTTAGAGCAACTCCTCAAGGATTTGGATGGATGGTAAAACTGAAAATACAACAAAATGTAGAAGGAGGCATGCTGCCATCCATCCACTTTCCCCATTTTTATATCCAAGCATAACATTTACACTTATGGATAATTTAGAGTCTCAAACTAAATTAGTGTGCATGTTTTATATCATTTGCATCTTTTGCATGCAGCTCTTATAATTACTTTTCTTCTATCATTTCAGGGTTTTTTCCGTCCTGTGTCCGAACTCATAAAGACATATGGTCGAGTTTGCGGGTAGATACAAAACATTTTGTCCAGCATCGTCTCTCACATACAGTAAATCGGAGTTCAGTGTCAAAGACATCACATTTTGCTCGCTGTGTTTTAGGTATTATTTGGGAAGGAGACCAGTGGTGGTCGTGGCAGACCCTGACATGCTCAGACAAGTGATGGTGAGGGACTTCAGCAGCTTTCCAAACAGAATGGTGAGCACATGACGAACATCATGTGACATGTGATGTCTTCTCTTGCAAACTCAATGTGCTGAGCTGGTGTTTTTATTTTCCTACAGTCATGAAATTAGGTACAAAATGAGAGCCAACAAAAAACTTATCAGTGTTCTTTTTTAAAAGATAATTCTTAGTTTTAATTGGCACTGTCAGATTCATTTTGAGAACATTTTCACTTTTGTGGTCGTAGTTTGTTTTGGAATATAGAACTGCATCACACTGAGAGCCAAATCTTATTTGATTGTGAGGAGCATGATATAGTGTCTGGTAAATGAGTGTACTTTGTGTGTTAAGTGCTGATGCCACTGTGAAGTTAGTCACTCAATGTACAGTGGAGCCTCGGTACAATTCGGTATTCGAACAAAAATACTGAGTTTTTTTTTTGCTTGGAACGGATTAAAAATGTTTTTCCATTATTTGTAATGGGAAAACATGATTCGGAATTCAAACGATTTACTTCTTGAAAAGCCTTCTGGAACGGATTTTGTTCGAAAACCAAGGATCCACTGTAATTGATAAAATGTTGTACCCTTCATTACAGACTAATCGCTTTGCCAACAAACCTATGAGCGATTGTTTGCTCATGTTGAAGAATGAGCAGTGGAAAAGAGTCCGCAGTATACTGACTCCGTCATTCAGTGCTGCCAAAATGAAAGAGGTAAGGTTCAAATGAACATTTTGAATACAAGGTGATACCACAGGGAAGAAAAAAGTCAAACGCATTTGTAAACTGAATTAAGATACACATCTTGGCATCTAATGCATGGCCAAAAATGTTCGTTAGTTGTGAAAAATTTTTATGAATTATAGTAAGTCTTGCTTGCTCCGGTAGATGGTTCCACTCATCCAAACAGCCACAACTGGCCTAATGAACAACCTGGATGTCTATGCGGAGTCAGGGGAAGCCTTTGACATTCACAGGTAGATGAATGCAAATGAGAAGATGGGCAATTCAGAAAATAAGATTGTAATTTCTCTCCACTTTTCATTCCAGGTGTTTTGGCTGCTACACTATGGACGTAATAGGCAGCGTGGCGTTTGCAACTCAGGTGGACTCTCAAAACCACCCAGACGACCCATTTGTCCGTCATGCTCAGATGTTCTTCTCCTTTTCTTTCTTCAAGCCCTTCATGCTTTGTTTCCGTAAGGAAATCCTGTTTTATCATGTGATTATAACATTAAGAGCACACGTGTGTGTACTGAAAAATTAAAAGGGGTTTGTAAGAACATATATATGCCACAAGATGGTGGCAAAGCAAAAAAGGAACAGAGCATGTGCAGTACACAATATGGACCCATGGTACTTTACTAATTGTATTTGGGAGTTAATTAAACATAAACAAACCTTCATCACAAGAGGTTCCCCAATGCTATTAGTTAGTCACCCATGGGCAAACAAATCTGGACTCTAGGCATTAAACTCTCCATTTGGCACTTGTATGCAATTATAATTTTCTATCCAACCAGTATGTGAAACTAAACATTTCAAATGTTTGTAATTTATGAATTTGTGCAGTTGCTTTTCCACACATTATGGCTCCTCTGGTGGGAATCATCCCTAACAAACGTCGCTTCCAAATGAACAACTTCTTCATCAACAGCATTCGGGGAATCATTAGACAGAGGGAGGAGCAACCTCCTGACCAGGTCTGGGAAGATTTTCTAAAATGAACTGTCACCATTATAGAAGTAAATTTTAAAGTATTTTTTGTTGTTGAATGAATCAATATGTAGAGGCGACGAGATTTCCTTCAGCTGATGTTGGATGCACGCAGCAGCAAGGAGGCTGCTGTTTCTTTGGAACACTCTGATGCAGCAAGCCACAGTGCTGAGTCAGATAGTCCAGAGTCTAGCCTTCCCCTTCTAGAGTCATCCGCCCGGCGTCCGTTGAAAAAAGTGATAACAGAAGATGAAATTGTTGGCCAAGCTTTTGTCTTCCTGCTGGCTGGCCACGAGACTAGCAGCAGCACGCTGGCCTTCACCTGCTACCTGCTGGCAATCCATCCGGAGTGTCAGTGCCGAGTCCAGGAGGAGGTGGATGACTTTTTCAGCAAACATGTAAGCTTGTTGCCTTGCGTGTTGTTCGTATTCATGCTGAAAGTTTGGTCATTCATCACATGCTCCCCGTCACTGTAGGAGTCCCCTGACTACACAAACGTCCAGGAGTTAAAATATCTAGATATGGTTGTATGTGAAGCATTGCGACTCTATCCTCCAGGATTCAGGTAACAAAGGGCAAAATAATACAGAGAGAAAGGAAGTTGATTTCCTTTTTTTTTTTTCTCTTCACAACGGTTATCCAGGTTTACACGAGAAATCGAGCAAGACTGTGTGGTGAATGGAGTGTGCCTCCCAAAAGGAGCCTTATTGGAGATCCCAGCGGGTTTTCTTCACTATGACCCGGAGCATTGGCCTGAGCCTGAGAAGTTCATCCCTGAGAGGTAGGTTTAAATGAACACAGCTGGGCAAGTTACTTCCTACATGTAAATATTACTACTCACTCATGTATTTGAAAGTGATTAAGTTACAGTTATTATAATATAGTCGTATACTTGTAGGTTTGAATTTGCGAAAGGTTGTCTGTTTTCAGATTGAATAAATTGTGTGACTGAGAAAAGTAATATCACTCGTTCTGAAGACACAGTTTGTTTTTTCGAGTGAGTGAATGCTAATCGGTTGAGAAATAATACAAGTTCAAAAGCAATGTAAGTTTAAATGAGATCAGTTTGATCTGAACACTATCATTTGTTTCACCTTGACACCCAGTGTGATTCTATGACTGTACAGGCCTAGAGTGATTGCTCATAAATAATTTGGGTTTGAGTCAATCCAAGCCTGTGAAATGAAAAGTGCGCATCTCTCCTCTAGATTCACCCCCGAGGCGAAAGCCAGTAGACATGCATTTGTGTACCTTCCTTTTGGGGCCGGGCCCCGCAACTGTGTGGGCATGAGACTGGCCCAACTTGAGATCAAGATGGCTCTGGTCCGTCTCTTCCACAGGTTCAACATTATACCCTGCTCTGACACAAAGGCGAGTTGCATTATATCATTTGCATCTGATTTTAGTCTTAAATATAACAGAACATCTTTTGAATTTTTTCTTGCTATAGATCCCGCTTGAGTTGAAGTCATCAAGCACCCTGGGACCAAAAAATGGCATTTTTGTCAAGATCACAAGAAGAGACATTTGAAAAAAAAATTCATCTTAGGAATACTTTGTTGCTGCTGCTACAATAGTCTCGATAGGGACTAACTCTATGCCGCTAAAAATATATAAGCTTTTCAGAAAACAAGTGGTGATGACTTATCTTTGTTCAGGAAGCAGGAAACCTATGGCAAGGACGGTACTTTGGGGTGTTGCATGTAGGATTTCTTTTCATTTTGACTTAAGGTGGAAAAAGTGAATACTCCAGTGGCACTGTAAATTTCATCTCATCATCAATCCAAAACACAACATGTTTTGGATTGTTGATGAAATGTGTTCTTAATATGGATCTTTAACAACATCTGACAACTGATTTACTATTCTTGATGACTATTATCCATTTTGCAAAGTAAAACTCAACCAGTTTCTTTATTATCGGAATTTATTTAACGGTCACATCAAATGACAAGTTGAAAAAGGTCATGACGGCGTTTCATTGAATATCTGTCATTAGAAATAAAGACGTAAACAAAACCAAGTAAAAGTAAAGCAGCAAGTGTAATTCAACAATGTAGAAACTCAAGCTGTGATTTCCCTAACATGTATTGTAGACATACACCCTACGAAGAACCTTAATTTGAACAGCCTCAGCACCACCAAACTAGTGTCAATCAAGAGTCAGAGGCAAACTCACCCATGCATGCTTCACAACGGTTAACATATTGCACTAAAATAAAACAGCTCTGTAAATATTTTTCATTTGTTACTTTGACCAACTGTTCCAAACATTGATCATGTGAGAAGCAAAGTTGTCGAAAACCTCTTATCACACTTAAAGCAACAACTGCTACTGCTACTCACAGTAGTTAATAATGTACTCAGGATAAACTTGATGACTTTCAAAGATGACAAAAATGTTGGGGTTTTTCACATCATCAACACAGCTGTCATAAAGGGTTGTGCTTCCACTTTTGGCTGGTGGACGGACATACTGGCTGCTTCCCTTGATGGAGTCGCCTATCAAGACCAGGGCCACAAACATACTTTTGTTCGAACCGCTGGCCGTGGCATATCGGTTTGAATAAGAAGCCTGTTTGGCAAAGTAGCTCCCTATAAAGACAATTTATTCAAGTCAATAATGAACACGTAAACTGCTTTCGCAATAGATTTGAACTTCACCTACGTTGCAAGTCAACAAATTCTTTTTAGTTGCGAAAGAGGATTGAATCTTCAACAAACTTCGATGTGCTACCTTTGCCGAAGGCGGTGCCGTTGCTGCCGTTCATCCTCCAGTCAAAGTTTTGTTCACAGATGGCTTCGATCACGTTTGCGTTTGTTCCGTGGAACAAGTACTCCTCAATTACAGGTTTCCCACCATTCCTCTTTTTCATTTGCTGTCTCTGCCTGAATGCACATAAAAAAAATGAAATGTAATTTGTGTGGTTGTGTGTCTTATCATTTTGACTTTCAAGCCCGGTGTGAGATTTACAACTGAAAGCGTGTCCACAGAGAAGGGTTCTGGATCCTCTTGATACTCTGGATCCTACTCTTTGGCATCGTTGCCTTGAACAAACTTTCAATCCTGTTGTACTCTGGAGATTTGGGAAGAAGCACGAACTGACAGAGTGACAATAAATTAGTTGACAAGAGGCTCAAAATGTCAAGCACAGTAAAGAATGTTGAAGGAAACCTTGTATCCAATGTCAGGCAGGGCAGCCTTGTCCCAATGGGGAGGGCATTCCGCTGTGACAACTCTGGGGCTGTGGAATGATACATTTAAGAAGTATTTGAAAACGAACGGAAATGAGTTCACAAATGCGGCTAAAAACCTTGATTACAAATTTTGTATTATGGGAAAAAAGTAACATTATTCTTTGCATTTTGAAAAGTTGAAACATTAAACTTGTTCACACAAACCTGCAGATAAAAATTGCATACATGATACAGTACACATAGCAGGAGCTTGTCTTGGTTCAAAAATAATCTAAATATTCACTGTGACTAGAATTTGCTGTATAAATTATTGGTTACGGTAAAAGTGCATTTATAGTTTTGTGAGAAAGTGCTTTAACACCTTTTCTTGGCACTGCACATATACTGCTGCAGAATTCTAATCAAACTCGTTATCTGAAAGAACAATGACTGCACTGGTGTCTACCATTCGTCCTTTGGGTGTGAATTACAGACGTAAATTAATTAAATGGGCAATCGTCTTCTGTTGTCACTTTTGTTATGTAGATCTAGTGCCCACAGACTGATGCACGCATTCCGTCGCACACGCCAATTTTAGGAAATTTCCCCAGAACAATTGTAATTTTCATAAACTTAAAAGAAATGACATTCTGATCTGCCAGTTTTTAAAACACTGCATTAACAGTCCCTGAGAATAACAACATCATCTGAATGTGTAATAGCCAAACATACCTGTTCCGTATGACCTCCACTTCATTGGAGGACACAAAGCGAGGCCTTCTTCGGACCTCTCGCTCGGTGGAATATTTTATGTTTTGCTGATACATCAGTGGTGTTCCCGCTTCATTTTTTAAGTAGAGCACATACTGTTGTCCGCCCGCCGTGAAGGTTATTTGCGTCTTTTGGTCTATCAAGAAAGCATTCTCCAACGCTTCAGATGTGAGAAGTGTCGACGTGGTAACCTGACTCTAAAGAGACACAAAGGGACAGCATGAAAGAAACAAGTTGGAACATCCATCCATCCATTCCTTGAACCGCTTATCCACACATTTTAAAATTGAATTTTCATATCAAATAGGATACCAAACATGATTTGGACAACTTCAGACAGTTGAGTGTTGAACCAACAGTAAGTCAATTTACAACGGCTAAGCCGCGCCAATCCCGATGGGAAACAAAACACAGTTTGTGGTTTGATAAACCTTGAGGTCAACCAGTGTCGGGGAACAGATTTAATTTAGTGCGACTATGGCCACTGTCTGACAATACAAACTCAAAACCTTGTTCTGGAAACCCAACGGCTCAATTGTCCAAAGAATGAATTGGATTACTACAGTACAATCATATTACAACAATTCCAACTAACCTGACCAAATTCATGCCATTTGCCGATGTCTTCCTGCCAGTACCAGAGCCACTGTGTTGTCAGAATGAAGTGACGGGCCTTCATCACAGAGGAGGCTGTGGACAGGCGACGCACGGGAGAGCCGTTGCAAGTCATCGACATGAAGTCAACTTCGCTCTCCCGAGACGGGCTGAAAAACAGAAGTGAAGATTTATAGTGCATGCAAGTTGACTCCTCATGAGGAACACTTGCACAAGCAAATGAAATCCAACACGAGTTGGATGCAAAAGTGAATTATCAAACAATGATTTGTTGTGACAATTTCAAAGAAGTATTCAGTGCCTGTGCTGAACAACTGCAGCGGAGGATCCATCATCTACCAAAAAAATACCTTAAAAATTAGCGATGGCTAATACGCAGTACAATGCTACAAACCCTTTAAAGTCAAAGATTTTTAATCTTGTAAACCCGGTAAAACTCCAGGGCTGGCCTGCGGACCTTGAGTCTTTTGCTGGGTCACAGTAGGCTTTTTCAATCTCCTCCATGTCAGTCAAGTCTTTCCAGGTCAAGCCGTCCTTATCCAAAACCTGCCATCTGTAAGGTAAGCTCCAGTGGATATGAACACATTTCTCTGTTGGGAACAAAAAAAAAAAGTAACATGAACGACAGTGAGTGGTGTGCAGACAACATCCTGTTGCATTACTTCCAGCTAACTGGGCGATGTGGCTGTTTGTTCATCTATCTTTTGACCAATCATCTCAAAGAATGATACTATCTTTACCAGCTAAAAATGAACAAAGCACTTCTCGCTGTTCTTTTAAAAAGGAAATTGTTGGTAATTTGGCAAGAACCGAGTTAATTGCAGTGCCCATGCATTCATCCACCGGCATCGCCGTGTTTGGTTTGTTTCCCCCCGGCCTTGGAGCTTGTTTTCGTCACAACAGTGGGCTCAGAACAAGATGGATGGGTAATTGTGAACTCACTAAAAGGACAAGAATTCATCTTGCAGGCAAGGGTAATGAACAGAGCAGATTACTCCAAAAATCCCCCGAAATTGTATTTAAAATCTCACAATTGTTTGTTTTCAAAACCTTTCTCATCTCTTTATCCTTAGTGTGCAATGCATTTTTTAGGTACAGTTACTATTTTCCTTGACTTATAAGCCCAGTGCATGTCAAAACTGTGCATCATGTTTTAGCGACATTGTCAATTCAAAGAAAAACTTGTCCTCATATAAAGTCTCATCATATAAGTCTTATATTATAAGATATAGTATAAGATAGTATCATACTATCATATAAAATCTGAAAGTGAGACCCGTGTGCTCATTACCTTTATAGGCGCAGACTTTTTTGATGAAGTATAGGCAGATTTCTTTTGTGTCAGAATCACTCACTGGCTTAGTTGCATTCATTGACCCAGCGGGACTTCTCACCACTGAAAATATTGCATGTGACAAACACACATATTGGACTAAAGGTGAAGACAAACTATGATTTAGAAATTATTTTTACAACCAGGAGCAGCAGCAGCAGCAGCAGCAGCAGCAGCAGCAGCAGCAGCAGCAGCGGCAGCAGCAGCGGCGGTAGCAGGGCTGTTCCAATGATTCTCGATGATGTATTTATTTTTGTAGACTTTTGAAAGACTCTTGATCAATTCTGGACTGAATTTTTCAAAACTCTTGTGCGTCATGGCATCAACACCGTGGTTTCTGGAACATGACGAGCCTTGTTTACAGACTCCTGTGGTAAAATGGGCCTTGCAGATGTGAAGCTTGAGGCACCCAGAAGTGAATTTGCACAAACCGCTTTCACCCTCGCCCATATTGTAGTGTGAGCATATCTACGGAATAGTACAGAAGAGCATGAATGCATTAATACACATTATTACACTCATTCCACCCTTTTTGCGAAGATTTTCAACACCATTTTGGACTGTGTTTGGGTTGGGATGTAGTTTAAATCAGAGATATCAAGTCTTTTCGTAACAAACTCAAGTGTATTTGTTTCAACAGTAAAGAGCAGAAAAATGACCCACTGAGGAACTCTGTAGAATCCGTTAGCACCAGTAGTACCTACCTCAGGAAGAAGGTAAGGGTCATTCTGTATTAACAATTGGAACAGTTGTTTTTCTGAAAGGTGTTGCAGGTCAAATTTCCTCAACAGTTCTGCATTGTGTGGCCAAGTCAAAAGGTGTGGTTGTTTACACTTAGCTCTAAAAAACAAACCAGAAAAATGAAACTGTATCAGGGAGTTAGTACACAAAGAAGGGAATGCTTGGAGACATGAGGAAATTGGAGACAGGAATTTAAGATGACGTCACATCATCGTCTCTGTGAATGTATGTTTTCCCACCGTATTAACATGTACAGGTGTACCTACTAAAGTGTGCAAACATCTGTGTACTTTTTGCTCCTCCTTTATCAGTAAACAATGACGACATTTTGTATTCACTTGTTCCATGACATGCAGACGTGAAGCAAAGGGCGTGTGAATTTAAAAGGCCGGGCGTAGCTTCCTGGAATATTTGTTTCTTTACTCGTCCTTGAATGCGGAAGACAGCCATAAAACAGGCACAGGTGAGCTTTCGGATCACTTCTTATTTACATGTTACTTAAAGTGTGTTTATTCAAAAAGTTTTAATTCATTTGTAACTTGAATATTGGTTTCTCATTTGGTTGTTATTGTTGTTTCCATAACTTTTTGAATTGGATTATTATTATTAGTGGTTTTGTTTAATGTTCAAGTTTAGCTTCTATCTATTCAATGCATTCCATTTATTTTTCTCAATAATCTCTCCAGAACTTCCTATAACACTGGTAACCATGTGGCCAAATCAAGGTAGACCATACATACACATGGCATTATTTTTTGGGGGTACAAAGTGGTGGCTCACAGTGAATATTTTTTGTTTGTTTGTTTGTTTGTTTTACATCAGGTACTTCCAACCCAGCCTACCCCCCTGGCTACAACTCCGCATACCCAGCCCCCGCATTTCCGCCCCCAAGAATGTATTCCCAGCCCCCGCATCAACAGTACCCGCCTGTCCAGTATCCAATGGGTGTCAACCCAGCCATGATACCCAACGCACCCCCAGTGATGCCACCTTACGCGAGGCCTCCAGTACCTCACTCCTACCCCGTGGCACCTGGCGGGTACCCAGTCGGCGTCCACCCCGGTGTGTATCCATGCTCTTCAAAAGGCTACCACCACCATTATAAGACCCACTACAACAAGGGCCATCTCTACCACACGGGGGTTAATCCACTTTATCCCTCGCATGGGGGCATTGGCAGTGCCCTGACTGGCATGGCCATGGGATTGGTGGCACATAAAGCCCACAAGAAGTTGAAGAAGGGGAAGAAGCTGAAGAAGATCCACAAGTTGCATAAGTACGGTTACTATGGTGGCAAGGTGAGATAGACAACCTTCTCACATTACATGTCCACTCAAGTGGATCAAAAGTGGAAATATTTGGGTTGTTGTGCAATTCTCTCAAAGAAAAGGGTGTGGAAGCTTAATAGAATAGAACTTTGGGGATTCCTCTGTGATTTAACATGTTCATTTTGGGCTGCGGCAACCAAAGAAGGAATGATACTTTTCCTCTTTTTTCAAGCAACAAGCCATTAACATACTTATTAATGTGTCTGTCCTCACAGTATTCCTCCAGTAGCAGCAGCAGCAGCGACTCAGACTGAGGTCATCCATCATCCAACTGTATGCTGCCATCCAAATATTGAGGGCCTAACTTCTAAAAGGAATTATCAATAAATACTTGAACAGAATTTCTGTGTGCACACTGTACTGCTATCCAAATAAAAAACGGGTCACTAATATAGGGAATCAAGTGGGAGCAGTAAAAACCATCCTAAAACACAAAGACGCTCCTAAAGCAATGTGACAGTGAGCGCCCGGCGCGCTGCAGGCGGTTGCGCGATCGGACCAAATTAAGCTCCCTGCGCACTGAGGTCCACTTAAATTTTGGAAAGTACATCAGGACTTTCAAAGTATTTTCTAAATTTTAGCGACCGCTCTGTCGCAATAATGCGACCAGCGCGTTACAGTTGCGCGGTCGGCGGCGCGCTACGGTTGCGCGTTCGGCGGTGCACTGCAGTTGCGCGATCGGACCAAATTAAGCTCCCTGCGCACTGAGGTCCACTTAAATTTTGGAAAGTACATCAGGACATTCAAAATATTTTCTAAATTTTAGCGACCGCGCTGTCACAATAATGCGACCAGCGCGGTACAGTTGCGCGGTCGGTGATGCGCTACGGTTGCGCGTTCGGCGGTGCGCTGCAGTTGCGCGATCAGACAAAAATGCGCAAATGAAAAAAAATGACCCAAAAAACAAACATTGTTTATTATGGTGGTTTTCAATGATACGTTTATGAAATTTAAAATAATTGGCTTCGCAGCAGCGGCCCCTGTGAGAGGTCCGCTCCCTCGCGCTTGTGGCCGCCCAATCCCAAAGGATGAATAAAGTTAAGTCTTACTAGTTGTTTGTTTAGTTAATTGCTTTACTTAATAGCAGGCCTTTATTATTTTGGTTCGTTTGCAACAGTTTTTGTTGTTGTTGTCATTGTGGACACCTGGGGGCACTATTGGGGAGAGGGGGGAATAATAATGTTCGCTTATGTGGAATAAAAACAAGTAATGTAATTATTCACAGTCTGTAAGAATAACCAAATGTAGCATTGTAAAGTGTAAAATCAAAAAGCTTACGTGATTGTACAAACCAGTACAAAGCATTCTACTCACCCAAACATGCAGGTCCCCAAAACATAAAACCTGCACAGGTGCAAACTCTCACAATGACTACACTCGCCAGGTTTCTTCTTTGAGCAGATCCGGAGCGAAGTTTTGGCCACGATCACGCTGTCTTGGCTGAATATTTGACCAACAGCGACGGCAAGGATGCCTTTTTGCACTGCAATCCTGGCTTCATCCGTCAAAATCTGTTGAAGAATTGACGGCGAAACAGTAAAGTTTTGTTCCAGTTTCCGAATCAGGACTCTAAAATCCAAACTGCCTTGGTCGTCACATAGAGTCTGGATGATAAAATTTGCCACTTTTGCGGTCATCTCGGCGTGAATTTGTCGACTATTTTTTGCAGTCTGGCAGAAGTTGTTTTCTCCCCACCCAGTTTTCTTTTTCAAAGAAACGAAAGTGAAACACGTGATCCAAGAATTTCCCCAAAGGTCAGATCGCGCGAGAATCTTGGAAAAACTGAGGGAAATTAGATTTACCCTCGGTCTCATAAAAATGGAAATAGATACAAACAATAAATTCAACTCATCTGGTGTGCGATTTGCATGAGTGAACGTGAAAATGAACGTGGAGCCTTTGCGTATTAGTAAACAACCACATACTTAAGGACTTCTTTAATTAAAATTGGAATTGACTTTGTTTTAATGTGGTATATGCAGTCAAGAGAATTGCTTTTTTCCTCGATTTCATTACCAGGAGAAATAAAGGTGAAATAAATTCAAATAAACAAACGGCACTGTACGTACGTCCTTCCTGTAACACTGGCCATAGCAACCACCACAGTGTACCTTAGCAACCTGGATCATCGAGCCCCAATGGAGAAGAAAAGGCCACAAGAACGACAACAAAGCATCTCCGCCCGTATCCATCAGCTACAGTAAATACCATTCGATTTAATCCACTTTGAATTAAAAGATGCACACCCTTTTCTCCTGCTTTTAACATACGAACAAAGCTATTGCATTTTATTATATTATAATAAATATATTAGCTATTGCTAAGTGACCTCGGCGACCAAAGTCGGTTTTCATGATAATACTTAAAATGTACTTAAAATATAATGTTTAATTTATTTATCTTATATGATGTGATAGAGGAATTAACAAAATGCAGGAATTTAGTTACTGTATTTATTTTCTTTACTCCGTTCGGTAAACAGTTTTTGCTCCCTGGAGTCAAGTTGTTAAAATTTTCAGAGGCGTTTTACGCAATTAAATCTACTCGTCCACTAGAAGTTCCAACGCAGCACTCTTAGCAGAAAATGAGCTGTTTGAACGTTTTATCACCCGGCCGGATCAACAGGACCAATCGGGCAAGCCTGCAAATCTGGGTGTTGCCGGTAGCCAAATGGAAGACAGGGTAAGCATACACCTACACTACAACTGAACAATTAATATAGTAATTGTCAAGTTTTTGATCAACCTCTTGTATTAGCTTTTGTGGTGTGTGTTTTTTAATTATGTATTTTTCCACCTTTATATGACTATATCCATGTGTATATGTACTTGTCAGGGGCCAGGTTGGAGGCAGACATCTGAGGGCAACTTGCCTGATGGCCTTCTGCAGCTGACCTTGGGACAAAAACTGTGCGTTGCACAAAGGGAAATAGCAGAGATGATAAAACAGCAGCAGAAAGAAAAGGAAAAGTCGGAGAGAATTCTGGCCAACTATAAAGTTTGTATCAGGAAGTAGAATCAACATAAAAGTCAAATGACCCCTCACATTTTCAACTCTGTGGCTCTCTTTCAGGCCTCCCTCAAGGAATTTGAGCTGCAGCGAGCAGACATCTGCAAAGAGAAGAAAGACTTGGAACACAAATTGCTCAAACCATTAAAGATGTCAGAAATGAACGAGCCAGAGAAGGTGCTCCACTACATCAGTAGTAAGGTACATTACTTCATGTGGGCATTAAACTGCAGGGAATACCAGGCCCTTATTATCAACATTTATAAAAGAAGATTCTTATGTTTTCTATAAATGTTCCACCACTTTGGAGTCTATCTTGCTGTCTTGTAGAAATTGTACTGTATATTGAAAAATTATGTACAGTATTAGCACTATAAAATGTATTGTCATAAATATGTCAAGGTGATAATCTTGACGTGAATAGTGAGAGGTCTCTTTCTGTACTACTGTTAGTTAACTCTCCTGTTGCCTTTGCTTGACGACATTAAGCAGAGCACCCAGTGTGACAAGTTGAAAGTGAAGATCCAAGGCCTGAAGGCACGGGAAAAGAAGCTCCATCTGCAGATGCAGGAGAAAAGAGAGCTGAGAAAAGCAGGACTCGAGGTGAGCACGGCAAACATATGGAGAGACATCCTCGACCGTATATTCTTCAATTGGCTTTTGCATTCAGGACATTTTTTTGGAAGACAGCGAACAGACAATCGACCTCGAAGAACTCCAAAACAAACATTCACAAGCACAGCGCGCCTTGAACTCCTACAAGGTAGATCACATGTTTATGTTAGGCGCAGCCCTTTTCAACTGCTGTTTGCTAAATGTGGCTTTGTGTGTCTTCTCACGGACAGGAGAAGCTTCAACGTGTGACCCAAGAGTCTGCACAGCTGAGCAGCAATTTCACAAAAAAGAAGGAGATGCTGGAGAAAATAGAAGAGGACATATCACGTGCTGAAGAGGTTAGACAACATGATTTTCCCTGTCTAATAAACCCAGCTTGTTGGAAAACCAACTTAAATTTTCATTTTATTTTGTAGAAAAGAAGATCAGACTGAAATCATATTACAGTGTGGCTTTTCCTCATCTAGCCTCTCTCTTCACTCCCCACCCCACACTTTGTCTACTTGAAGGAGCGTTCGAAGGCTGCGGCCCAGAATAAGCAGCTGCGCCACCTGATGTCCACTTACCAGGCACCTGATGTCACCCAGTACATGCACGTCAAGGACAAACACAAAATGCTGCAGCAGAGCGTTCACATTTGGCAGAGAAAGGTTGGGATTGCTGAGGTAAACCATTCCAGACTTAATCACAATTATATCTCCTTATTTTGCTTTATAACTTATCATCTCTTGTTCTTTTCCCAGATGACCTCCAAGTCTAAATTCTGGAGCCAACACAGAGGTTCTTCTATCAGTAGTGCTGATGCTGAAACTGCTGACAGGGAAGGTCCAAATCCACTGAAGCTGCCATACATAGCCCAACATGGCAAAGCTTAGATTTAGAAAAGGACCATCAACTTCAGGTACATCATCAAGCATCATGTAATCTTATACCTTCCTACAATCAAATAATCATATTGCGTTTGTGGCAAAATAGACATGATGATGAAATCAAATGATGTCAGTATCCACGAGGAGTATTTCCCTGAACATTGTTAATGTGATTTTTGCTTTCCTACCAACTGAAATAAATATATAAGTTTGGAGATTGTGCAATGTTTTTCTGTATGTTTCAATTTGTTTAATTATAGCCACACTGCACTGTAAAACTTAAACAGCTACATTTTAGACAGAAAATGTCGAAACAAATTTATTTTCTGTGGCAAATCACTGCATGTCAATTTGGACTTTGGCAATAAAGTGCTTAATGATATCAATATCCATTCACCATAATGTAAGAAATGCTCCGACTTAAAATGCTTTACACTATTGAAAAACAAAGCTTCGATACAGTGCAAAGAAAATATTGAATAAAACAGCCTCTACAATTGTAATACATTGCATGGTGCAATTTAACCTTCGCTACAGTGCAAAGTAAATATTGAACGAAACAGCCTCTACAATTGTAATACACTGCACGGTGCAATAAAATTGACCTCAGACTGGACAAACTATTTCATTTATTAGAAAGAAATCCTTTGAGGTTCATAATCCCTCAAGCATCTCGGTTATGCTGTCACATACATGCCTTATCTACATTTACATACATCGATGTGCAGTGGGTGAGCTGCTCAGTTCTAAAATATTGTCGCGTGTCCTCACAGCACATGACAACTGAATGCATACGTGTCCAGAAACATCTTCAAAGGCACTTTCACAAGTACATTTTATGGTATTATTACCGTATGAGGAAAGCACACTTGTCCACAGGGATGTTTTGCTTACTCTACATTGTTTGCTCTCTAGTCAGATCTACTCGGAAACCAAAAATGATTAAAAAAATAATGAGCGTTAGTAAAACTAGGTATTCAGCTTTTCATGAATATAGATAGTACACAATGTCTGTCGATCCACTGACAGCGTAAACCTGCAAATTCACTCTTAAATTGTTTGTAGTGTTCTAATGTTGGCTACATTTTCAACATTCGCCCAAATCCCTACTGAGATTTAAATACACAACTATACATGACAATCACACACATTGACACGACAGACTCCCACTCCTTGTTGTCACACATCAAGTGTTTGTGATCTTGACAAGCAAGTCCTTTGTTTTAGGTCCACATAGCACTCCTGTGAATCTCCTTGAAGAGGAACTAGAGTACATACATCAATCCATTAGAAGGTCCACATCCATGCTTCAATTGGTCTTTGGCTAGGATGCCAACTAAGCTACAAATTAGCATTCCACATCATATTGTGTGCATATTCTATTTCATGTACAGTACTCACAAAAGTTAGCAATAAATTGGCTAACAGGTGAAGTTTTAGGATGAAGCTAAAATCCACAAAAGTCTTTATGGGTGAACGTAATTTGATTTCTGACTGCAAATGTTCACCCATTTTTTGTGAGTAATACAGATTTTTAAAACATCTATGCAAATCGTATCGTGACGCAGTTCATTGTGTAGTGTTTTTTTTTTTCCAACGATGCAGCACTCAGAAAAGCTTTCGTGTTTTGTCTATTCTAAACTTAACACATTAGTTTTCAAACTTCAGGACTGTGATTTTATTTGACACTCTACAGAGCAGTGGTGGGGAGCCTACAGTTTCTGTTGCATGCCCCAGTGGAAGATGCCGATTCTTCTGCATCCCAAACATTACATGGTGCAGGATTTGTCCAGAGAATCTTGAGATGACATGACAGGAGGCTGTGATACCTGGCCGGACTTGGGCAGGACCATCGGTTTGGGTCTCAAAGCGGGCGGCTTGAGCTGCACGCCCATGCGGGGCGCCACGACGGGTTTGAAGGTGCTCACGTTGTCGTTGGTCGAGCCGGCACTGCGGCGGAACGGTGGCTCTGTGTTGGCGGTGGACCTCAGCATGACACCGTGGATGGGGGGGCCCAGAGACTCACTGGAACTGGCCGGCGTGGGACCCACGCTGCCACCCGGGGCTTGTCTCTGTTCCAGGGTGTCCAGCACCACGTCAGGGGCGTGCTTGGCTGAACTCTGGCGCTCCAATTCCCGTAGCTCATTTAGAGCAGTGTTCATGGTTTCTTCGATGTCCTGTGAGAGACAAACAGAAAATTTAAGAGGGACGGAGGAAAAGACCCTGGAGAATATTTAAAAAACTTGTAGCAGAATAATGTCACACTGAAGTATTATTTGAAATAGTCAAATACAATTAATGAATTAATTGCAACATACTGAATCGGCATCAATCTCTGGACCGTTCATAATTAATACAGTCAATTAAAATAGATTTATATTGTTTTAAGATTGATTATTGGATTGGATATTTTCCCACAGTCACAAAGTTCTAAAAAGCACAATAAAAGGTCATGTGAACTACTCTATACTCTAAAAGTGTCATGCTGCCTGGCTGCCTGTCATGCTGGTCTCTTGCGTGTAGTTAGCACACAGACCCTGGAGCAGAAGACAGGTGACAACTAGGCTTTTGCAGGGTGGGGCAGGGCTTTGACGGCGGAGGGAGTTGCGGCCGGCATGCCGCGCTTCCCGCGCTGACCTGTGCAATGGTCTCCGGGTCCAAGGGCTTGCCGCCGTGGTGGTGGTGGTGGTGATGATGGTGGTGGTGGGCTTCACTAAAACCCGTGTACTGGCCCGACGAGGTGGAGCGACGAATAGGTGGGCTTTCCATCTTCTTTAGGGACTCGTGCCGGCTGATGTTAGTCAGGCTGCCGTGGCCGGTTCGGCGCCGACGCTCTGGGCTGTCTGCGGGTAAATGGTTACGGCTCCGGAGAATGTCGCGCGGGCTGAAGTGGCCAAGAACTGGGGACCCTGTCTCGGGAGTGTTCCCATGTACGGGATGACCTTGCTGAGAGGTATGCAGCATGCAGTGGATGTCACTAGGGCGGGCAGGTGGGCGGCGGGACGGCGGGTCCAATCGTTTTCTGTGCCTGCTGGGATAGAAATGAAAAGGAAACAACAGTGGTTCAACTCTTGAGTCTCAGAACTGTGAAGTAGAAAATTACAACTCTGTCACTGTTTGAATTCTTTAGAGGACAATGAAACCGATATAAGCTTTGGGGTGAGCAAAAAATCAATTGGTGGAAAATTGGTGCTGGGAAAGCAAACGACAACAGTCACTAATAATCGCCTGCAGGTGGCGTCGTCTGCACGTATATACTGTAAATAAAAAAGCCACATGTATTGAGAGGCATTGAATTGACACTCATTGGTTGTCTTAATATGTCATTAACTATCAGCTCTGGCAACATTTACTATGATACTCATCTAATATGACTATTGTAATTATACTACTATTAGACTCCCTGTTTCATTCATAAAAAATGTAAATATTTGTGCATTGCCACAAGTACTGATACCCAATGGCAAAAAGAAAACACAATAATGCTTGGACTAGACAGGGACAAGTGAGTATGCTTGCGAAAATGATTCAACCACAATAATTCAACATGTGTGGGTGTGCAGAGCAGCGAGTGAGCAAGGTGAACAACCAGTAGGTGCAGATCACCTGGGAGATAATCAGTTGCTGTTGTGAGGAAAAGGAACAGGTAGTATGGATATATATGTGAGTCCTAAGGTGTGTGGGTGTGTGCTTGTCAAACACAGAGAGGTGAGACACAGAGAGAGAGAGAGAGAGACTGTGACACGTTTCAAGGTCACTAAATGCAGCAATGAAGAAGTAGAGCACCAGAGACAAAATACACTCAAATGGTCAACAACCTGCTGTCAAAATCACTTGGTTTGATTGTCAGTGCAATCAGCTGAGTACAGCACCATAATAAAATAATGGATATTTAGTTTTCTTTGGTTATCTTTACTGTATCGATGTGCACAGCACATATACAAAGTCTAAAAAAATGCCTTGCTATAATGAGAGGTTTTTGTGGTATTAAAAAACAAGATTAACTTTATCACCATGAACTAGCTTCCAATCAGAGCAAGTGAACGGCTTTGATCGACGCAAATAGTTGTACCGGACATTCGGGTTTGGTCTGTGCTATGATTCTCGACAATCTGTCTCATATTTCTTTTTTTACTGACAATATTTCCGGCTAACAGCCCCAGGCTGGTTTCTGTGCTTCTTGCGACATGCATTCATTTAAATGCTACTAGCCACAGATCTGAATAGAAGATGATTCACACCAGCACGTTAGAGCAGCCCACCTATTCAACATGTCTATGTAGTGGCTACCACTGGTGGGGGTAACGTTTCTATCAAAAACAATGCATGGATTTTGAAAACGCAAACATTGATTACCTCGTCGTGTTTTTACCGTTTTAATTTTTTGTAAATAATTCGTGCAAGTCACACCCATAGTTTCAACATTGCTCTTGAAGAGACAACCTTCAGTATTCCTGGCACACATTTATACACCAACCTGGTGATGAAGGCCTCTGAGATCCTGGTGTCAGTGGGTGAACTGATGTCTTTTCCTGAGCATTTATCCTCGCAGGCATGGCCGCTGCTGGCCTCACTGTCAGCCTTCTGGCTCAGCGTGTCCGAGAAGTTGTCATCTCTAAGACAGAGACACATTGAGAAACAGAACAGAGTCAGCATGTGCTTTGGCCTCTCAAAGGCTGATATTCACAAGTCACATTTCTGTGCCTTTCAGTATGCCTGATAGGCATTGCACACACAAGGAAGGCTGAATGGGTTTAAGAAAACAATGTTTCTAAAGTACATCTGGAGGCTTTTCCCAGCACACCCCGAGAGAAGAACCATTACAGGACATAACCTGGCATAAAGTGTTCTCTACAATGCATGTTTTATTACGGGCTACTTTATGGGACATGGAAAGACCACAACCGGGTCTGCACTTGCACTCCTCAGCCTTTTCAGTTTGAAAATAGCACAGGATGTGACGCATCCTGGCACGACCAGCAGTAAATCCTGCTGCTCTTTCATTAGGCAAGAAGACATCAGCAAGTGCGCCTTCAGCTGATTTATTGAGAGACACCGTGAGCAAAGGTGGAACTTTGTACAGTAGGCCAGCTACTAAGGCTTTGGGGTGAATATGCTGCCATTCTAATTCGATTCATCAGGCATTAGCAGTCATCATGGCACGTTGTATGCTTGTTGGGGCACCGAGTGAGGGCATGGTTTAGGGATAAGGAGCTAGGATAATGCCTATCTATGCTCCTTTTCATTTGAGGGGTCTCTCTCCTGCTAACATGCCATGTCTATCCATCATATACTATTTTGATGGGAACGTCGCCCCTGCCAATACAACCACCACATTTTAGCCTGCTCTTGTTTACTGTAAAGTCTATTATCTGTGACAAGAAAGCAGCCTAACACATGACCAGTCATTGTCTGTTGAGTGAGCCACAGAGCATTTTACTGGCATTGTGGCAAACGGGCCAATTGTGGAACTAACAGATTTTGAAAGGTATTGCACAAATTATTTTCTGTCCCTTAAATTCGGGGTCCGGTGGTTCCGGTCAATCGAAGTTCCACTGTACAGATTTGTTGTTGTTTTATTTCAATAGAGCCCATAAAATTCATTTAGCTTGTGGAAATGGTTATGACCGGTCGGTATACTGTATTTAAAATGCCACAGTCAACAATTAGGTTTAAAAATCACATTTTATATCCACTTCCACTGCAATGTAAACCACAACAGTTTACATGTCCATTTTTTTTAGGTCACTCACATGTCCTGGACCACGATATATTGGTGTGGCACCAGGCCGTCTATGCCGTTGTGTCGCCCCTCCCACCAGTCTTCTGACGCTCGCTGGTAGAGCAGCAGTGAGGCACCCTTCTTGAAGGACAATTCTCTTGAAGAACGCCCAACGTAATCAAACTTGGCAATGGCTTCGATAGGCTCGCCCTCTGTCAACACAGAAGATTAAACAGGTCAGGTACACTATGACAAGTGTGACTTCTGGAAGACTACATGGCCCTCCCCCCCAAAAAAAACCTCAATATTTCAGCTCACATTACATTAAGGATGCAGTTAAAACATATCTGATGCAGATGTTTGGACACGTGGATGCTCGCGTGTGACAGCTGGTGCACATGGAGTTAGTGTGCTGACTGTGTGAGTCAGTTTGCTATTTTAGCTTGACAACACAGCACAGGGCCTGAGGAACAAACACACTGTATTTATAGAACCTGGTGAGAAGAAATCTAAATTACTCATGGGGGGTGTCAGTAAGTATGTGGATCATTAGATTGAGCTGATAACTGTACAGTTGGACCTCTGGATGACTGACAGGGGAAATAAAAATGGGCAATAAATTTTTGAGGTAGTTTACTGCACCTCAGATAATTCATTTAAATGACTGTGCTCTTCTTCTTTAAATCACTGAAATGGGTGGAAACTCAAAAAGTGAAGTCCAGAAGACTTTTTTGAGCAGCGACTGTTGTGAGGTCTCTATTGCTTATATGCAAAATTTCATATTTTTCTTTATTCTTGTCACGCACAGTGAATCTTATTTTTGAAAACATTTGCAAACCCATCGGGCCTGGTCAGATCTACCTCACTTTTGCTCGAAAGAGTGTTTAGGCCTTTATGATGTTTAAACCAGTTTTTGTTGTCGCCATGGCGATGGCGATGCCCTGTTTGCCAAGAAAAATTAAGCTTATTTTGATGGGCTAAACTTGCATGAAAATGTATTCAACTTTCAATTCAAGCCAGGCAAAATAATCAATATTGTATTCAAAATTTTAGCAACTGAACGTCAAAATTCCCACAAAAACCAAACACTTTCTTCCATCTCTTTTGCCTTACAATAATTCAATATTTAAATATTACAGATACTTTAAAGATTTTTGATGACTTTTTTTCCTACTTCAAACGGCTTTCTACAATCAAGTATGTTTTTTGCTGAACCAGTTACACAAATTGAACAGAACATTGCAAATACTGACTTTGTCACTTGGTCCTGAAAGTCTCTGCCAGTAAGTGCCGGTTCGTGTCTAAGTCTCCAAGCTAGTGTGCACTACGGCAACCCGATCTAAAAATAGAATCTTTGTTCCTCCCTGCCCTCCTCCCACTCACTTCAAGTCAGACGTGTGGTCCCTGGACAGATGCAGCCCTACCAAACCACACATCCTCTATGTAAACTGCTAGGAAGAGAGAAAAATAACTTTTGGGCATTTTTACAGTGCACAAGCAAGTGATTATCTGTGCAGCGTGGGGGTTACTTCATTTCCCAATGTGTACTTTTCAATCTCAGTGATTGTATTCTCGCATCTAACCCCGAGCCCAGAGTAGCAGCCTCTTGTCTCAATGAGTTGTCGAGAAAGATGCAATAAACGTGACGTGACTTCAATGAATTGTGACAAGCAGGATTTTACTGTCTGAATTAATTGGGCTGAGCTGCAATGGACATGCTGTTAATAAAGCTGACCCTCATCAGCACATAGGATTTTCCTTCCTTCTGCTTCTCACTTAAACACATCTTTCCCCTTTTGAAATTCACTTCTAATGGAATCTCTAAAGTCAAACGTTCTGGTCTATGACACTGGATTCAAAGTTGTTCTAATTCTGATACTGTTTCCTCATAACAAATAATGCAAAATGAACTGTGCTTCTCCAGGCTCAACTCTATGAATGATTTAGAACAATTTTAATATTCCCAACATACTTGCACGGGAATAAGTAAAGCCATAGTACACAGAAAATAAATAAAATAAAAGCGAAATAGTAAAAGAGTTCACGAAATCAAGCTTGTCTCATCAAAATTTCCTCGCAAAAGAACATGAAACCAGAAATGAAACTCAATAGCTTAATAAGCAAGTTAAATGTTCTTGCAAAAAACTTCCTAATCCGAAGAATTATCTTGGCATACAAACAACGTGTATTCTGCAATGTGTTACTAAAAACAATTAACAATGCACTATATCCACGACTTGTCTGTTGAAGAAATTTTAAAAGTCTTAACTTGCTGTGCCTCACTACAAAATAGAATATTGCCCTTCAACATTCCATTCCAATAAAACATATGCCTGTGGGTACATTTGACAACGAGGACATCATGGTGTCCTCCTACGACGTGATATATAATCAATGTGCCAATTTGTTCAACTTCGACCTTGTAGCAAAATCCCCAGCTACTACAGTATCAATTTATCGATGGTGTGGAAGATGTAACACTATTAATGTCACGGCATGTGAGTCAGTGAGCCCCATGTTACATCATTCTTTATGGTCCTTCTGTGCATTTTATTCCAGTATGACGTGATAAAAGGTTAAAATACCCTCCCAGAGAGATGATTTCTCCAGAGCAGCTATTTATTACACCGTCTTAATTAAAAGGTCTATTGCTGATGTTTATGTATCATTGTGCATTTGAGCAAATTCTCAAATAGAAATGATGGAAATTACACTGACCAGCAATCTAGTCTAGTGGAAGATAATAAAGAATTGAGAACAGTCGGTTTTATTTGGACCCTGAAATAAAATATATAAAGTGGACCCTCGGATACTAATGGTTAGGGCTACCCCACAATTCATCTATCACAGATATTTTTCTCTAAATGTTATTCTCCAACAATTTATTCTCTAAATATTCTTTTTTTTTTTGGGGGGGGGGGGGGGGCACCTTTTTTCATAGAAAACACTTATTGGTTGTATATGCCCGCTTACATTTTGAGGTTTGAATAATTATTTGCTTGTTTGGGAATTCACAGGCGGGCTTGGCTGCTATCCTCAGCAAATAGCTGGGGTCCGATGTGCCTAAAATATCGATCTAAAATATCCAATATTTTTGCAAACTCACTTCAAGTTATTTGAGTAGTCATCGAGTAACCGGAAATATTATACCCCGTCTTTTAAAATGGACGCTCAATGACATTACTATGTTTGTATTGTATTTTTCTCAAGCAGCTGTATGCCTCCTTGGTGATGCTTCACATCTGAAAACCACTGACTAAGGCATGCAAAAGAACAATTGGGGTTAGGGGACTCTCTATCCAGTCCCATACCAGCGAGTTGTCACATATATCACTTTTCAAAATTTTTTCTCTCGACTATATCCTGAATGACAACACCAAGATCTGTTTTTCGCACCTTAACTACTGCTGTCACAACAAAATCAGACACTCCTGTCAGATGTTTTATGTGCATTCTTTCTAAATTATGGCACATCAAAAAAACTCATTTACAAACTTTGATCCTAAAGCTTCAAACAAATCCTTTTGTTTATGAAGAGGCTCAGTTAGTTGGTTTTGGCTTAAAAGAAATAAAGGGGGGGGGGGGTGTTGAGGCAGCGCCTAGGAAAAAGCTTAAACATTAGAATACTAATGGTCGTCCATCCTTTTAAGATCAGTACCCTGGCCCTTCAAGGTTATTGCAATTAACAGGCTGAAAGGCGGGATTAGCTGCAGTGAGCTGGGTTTAGCCCTCACAAAACCACTGAGGAAAGCATGTGTGACATGACTGTAAAGTTTGACAAGACAGTTACTGTAAATATGTTGCTTTGCTTCATGGAATGACCAAGACTGTGATATTAAATGAAGCAACTATGTCTTTACTCACCATCCTCACTGGTGTGTGCTTCTGTGCCTCCCTCATTGTCAACCTCCTCCAGTACCCCATGCTCACTGTAGGGACTCTCACTGCGGGGGAACACGAACAAACGGGCAGTCATGGATTTATCATACAAAGGGGTCTATTGCTTCTTTGGCCAGCTGGAAATAAAAGGAGGCTTGTACTCGTGAAGAGAAAACAGTGGTTATTATACTGTAGGTATTCTATGTGGATTCAGTCTTCCATTTGTAGTTTGCTCTCCTTTTCCCAAAAGGGCCTTCCTCTGACATCATGGGAGAGCTGAACACATCTCTGTCGAACAGATTACCCTCCTGACCGTCTCCTCCCATGGTAACATGTCACTAACCACCTCTTATTTCACAAGAAGGGAGGCAGCCAAGAGTGGAAATCTCCCAAGGGATTCGTGTGGGGTCATGCTGAGATGGGTGATTAGCTCTAGCCAGGGATAAAACCGTGTCAACTTGTGGTGACTCAACCAAAAAAAAAAAATTAAATCAGAAGGTGACAAAGAAAAACTCTAGGTTGAGTGAGTCTTATTTTTGTTTCTTTCCATAGAAAGCCCTCCAAATATACGTTAATTTGGTTCACCTAATCACAGATGACTTCTCCTTTAGTACAACGATGATTGTTTCAATCTACCATTATCACCAGGGAAGGGGTAAAACAACTTCTTAAATATAAATATAATAATAAATATACTACAAAGAGTTGTAGAAGAGTGGTTGCCATATGACCGTTTAGCTGCATGCCAATGTTTGACACATAGCAAAATAATAATAACAATAATGAATCAGAAAAAAAAAAAAGCCAATAAATTCATTTAGAAAATGTGTGACCTCATTGCGATTCGTCTTTTTTGCTTCGTAAGGTTCAACCTGATTGAGATGCCAGTAACACAGTAGTAGCACAGCTAGGAAAAGTGTTTTTGGTGGAAACTCAATTATATTTCTAGTCATAATAGTTTACCAATAATCTCCTCCTGCCATGCACTTTTCATAGATTGGCCCATCCAGTTCTTTGGCATCTGGAAAGATTGTCTCATTGTGAATGATGATGGTCTTGATGATCTCGTTGACATGGGCCTGGCAGGAGACCTGGTCCTGGCTCTCCGGGGTCGGCATGAGTGTAGGGCCGAAGCAAATGGCCAAGTTGTACGGATCCATCATGTTCTCGTCACTATACTGAGATAAGCTGTGGGGGAGAAAAAGTAGACACATTGAAACGTGACATTTCAGGCAGACTGCAAATAGCAGTTGTGGAGAGAAATTTATAATAGACTTATAATAGAAAAGATATTTTTTAATGCAAGTATTCACATTTGCCCCCTCCCCCGGAAAAAAAGGGAAACTTACTGGTTGAGGAACGCAAAGAGGTAGCGCATCACAACAAGGACTGATCTTGGAATGGTCAGGAGGATCTTTCGGATGAAAAGAGCTCTGTCGTACAGATTATCTATTCCTACAGCAGCAACAATGACAAAGTAGAAAAAGTAAAAAAACTTCTTATGTAGCATCCTTCTCATAAAACCATAAGGAGCTTATAGATATGTGACTGTCCTTGGTGGTACTTGAGGTTGCTTGTTATATTTGGCTGAGTTTTGGTTCTGCTGGCTGCTAAAAATGGCGTTGACACCCTCCAGTTATTCTGTGCCATCTGGGCACCTAGGGTAATTGTGATGCATGACAGATTTTATGAACAACTAAGGTCCTGGGTGACTCTATGGTCAAGCAAATATCTACTAGTGATAATAATACACTACACATTTGCACCTAAAGCGGGTATCTTCAAATGGCAAGGTCTCTTGTGGGCGCATGGTCGATTGATGTTAATAATGGGAGTTTTTTTTCAGGCTGCTGTCACAGAATGTTGACAAACGGTACGGTAGGTCATGATCACATGACCATAATGATGGCACAACCAATCAAATAGTCTACGCCTATGTTCAGAAATTGACTTAGAAAACAGAAATTTTAAGATTGAATAGAAGGACCGGTCCTCGCCTTGAGTCGTCACCTTATTGTTTGTGTGTCCAAGTTATCCTAGGAGTTACATTATTGTGTAGTTTATGCGCAGAGTAAGGTTACTTGGGGCAAACAGGTCCAAGGTGAGTGACCAGATAAAGCATGGCTCAGAGCCCCTCCAAATTCTAGATTGTGACCAAAGGCCTGTGCAAAAGACTAAAGCAAAACCTCCATGGTGCACATTGCACAATGAATTCCAGAAGTAGCTGCAATGCTCCTAAAAAAAACAATCATCTGAGAGCACTTGAATTGAAACGTTAGCCTGAGGCTAATCTCAGTAACTCCACATTGAATAAACTTTTTTTTTTCCCAAATGTGGAACCCTGCTGGGCACACAGCCCACACTGCTATCATTGTCATGTTGAGCTGGGGAACATAAATAGGAATCTCCATCACTCATCTTGCACAAGTGCACTAAAGTAAACTTTCGACCTACACAACATTACACAAAGCAGCATTACAGCACACATGCTCGCTATTGGTGATTAAAGAAATACACCCCTATACTTACGGATGCAGGACAGCAGTTCACTGAATCTGTCTTTGGGGAAAAGAGGGTTCTCCAGGCCACGGAAGTAGAGTTTAAGCACGCCTGCCACCGAATTGATGTCATGATTACTCTCGTCGTCTATCAGAGGATCATTTCCTTTAACATGGGCACAATCATGGAGTCAGTTGGAATGCACAGTTAAGTGTAAATGACATGTATCATGTTGAAATCATAATTCTTCCAAACTGTTTTGAGGAATAAATACCTCTTTCAAATGAATTTTTAATGTCGTTGACTTCCAGCTGGGAACCAGATACCCGAAATATTCCCTGATGCTGGAGACCTGCTCAGAGAGATAAAGAGAAATAGTGAGGAAATAAGTATGGAAGGCGAACATATCGTCATTAGCTGAGAACAGAAAAAGACTGTGCTTTGTTCTACAAGGCCACATTATGTTCTTTATATCCCTCCACATCCCTAGCTAAGAACCATTTGAGTTAGAGAATACTTAAGTGTCTCCAAATTAGTATTAGGATTTATCAGGGGGAAAAAGGTCAAGGATCAAAATGAACAATAATTAGCACTTCGTTTTTTTGAAGCCCTCAATTAGCGGCTTAAAAATGCAGCAGACAACGCGGAAAACTATAGGATATCATATTTAAAGCTTTGAGGTAATATTCTTTAAGAGGGTCATTTCAAGTACAAAAAAGCTTTGAACCAAGCTGTGCATTTCCCCAGGAATGTGAGGGAAACTCCCTTGTCACACACCCTTGAGTTGTTCATAGTCATTAAATGACAAACATTGTTTGAGGATTTCTGGATGTGGTACTTAAATTACATTTTTATGTGAGGGAAAGTAAAAACAACTCACCATACAAATTTATGTAACGAATGCAGCTTTCAACCACGCGAGGAATAGCTTGCCCAGAGTCCTTGAAAAGATTTAAAAGGTATATTAGCTGATGCATGCTTAATCAAAGAAAGCAACTCATTCTGAACTGAACTGCAACACATTTCAAATACAGTCTGTGTTTTGACATTTGCACAGTTTAGAGACGGCATTATTTTTTTTAAACATATCTACATGCAAACACTTGCTGGAAAGCTTCAATTTATTTAGTAGTACTTTTAGTCCTAATACAATGATCAAATTTATTCAGGACCAATGTCTTTTGCAAATGTAAAAACACATTTTCTAGAGTCTCAGCTGAGTTAAAAATATAACACGTGTCATCACTGTCCAACAAAAATGTCTCAAAATTCTTTGAGTGTTTGTTTTTGCATTCAAAAATGATTTCATTTGTGCTTTGGAAATTTAAAAAAAAGTATATCTTTGTGGAACAGCGACGGCATACAAACATGCATGTTTTTTGAATGCATAGTATGTTAAGCAATGACAAGAGGGTTAGTGTACAGTTTGCTGACGCAGACAAGAGTTGACTTCAGGTACAATTTGTAATTATTACCACTTGTTTGGTTTATGAAATAATAAACTCCAACCACTTTTCTTACTATATTACAGGGAGTATGTATAACCCTGTGGTTCAATGTTAAATGATTTCAACTTCTAATATACAGCAGCTATTTCTTGTCTCTGACAGTATTCACATCAAAAGCCTACTTGAAGCGATGATCATTTATCATTTAGATGGCTTGACACACTCGAAGCAAAGTAGTTTTATGAAGATACATTTACTAAATGCACTCATAAGTGGGCTGCACTCTTGCTCTGGTTCTGTGCCAGCCACTGCTGAAGACTGACTGCACAGGAAAGCAGTGCATGCTTTTTTTTTTTTTTTTTATGATACAGTGGATCTGTTTACAGCTCTCAGGGGTACGCACAGTCCAAAAGGGTTCATGCCAATGCTGGCTATCAATTGTGGAAGTGGCGACTCGGACAGCTGAGGAAAAGGTCTGGTGCAGCAGAATTATGTAATAGTATCTTTTCCGCAAGGAATACGGGTGACTTGTTTTCATATTATAAACTAACTTTTCTATGCGGATAATACTCATTCACACAAAAAGTTGTTTCCAGCATTTAGCCTTTTGTCAACACGCAATTAACATTTTAGCATAATGTTTTTTTGTGTGCAAAATAAAATAAATAAAAAAACACACACACACTAAAGCAAATGGAAACAAGCAAAGTCCACAGTGAAAGACCTGAATGCAAATATTACAAAGAACCCTAAAACCTTGATACCATACAAGTTTATTATTGAGTGGTAACTGCATGTTACTATTAAGTGTAGTAGAAATGCATTTTCATTGTTTCACTATTGCGGTTGAGGTAGTTTCCTTTACAGTGTACTTAGAAGCCTGGAAAGAACTTTTCATCGGTACAGATATAAGTTCAACAGAGTGTTGTTGCTCTTTGTCACAGCAGCTCTATGAATTTTGTAAATATTGCAATTTTGTAATTTCACCTGTAACCAAGTCATATCTGTCTGAGTCAGATGATATTCAAAATACAATTAAGAAAAATGTTAAAGCATTAGAGAAAGCAGGCAAGCAGAAGGGGCTCCCCAAGATGCTTCAAGATGTCTACCTGATGACGGGCATGTGAGTTCCGTCGTCCACGGCTACAGGCAGGCAATGCGAAAGAGAGGGAAAGAAGCAAGACCCAGATTAGGACCACAGCAGCTGCTCACCAAAGCTTTTAAGTGCACCCTCAACTAACATTGTGCTGACATTAAACCAAAAAGAATGGAACGGAACAGGACATGACGGTTCTGGTCACCAGTTGTGGCAGTGGAAAGAGTGGAGGAGTAAGTCAGCACAATTGATCAGTTTGGCATCCACTCAGACTGTCACTAAGCATGATCTTTTGACCAGACTCTGCTCTCTGAACATGCCAGAGAGGCTACTCATTGACTGAGTGGCACTCTTCTCTTTCCAAGCTATCAGTGCCATTGCTACAGTTTAGGCGCAGAAAGGTTTTTGCAGGTTAAGGCTAAACTGCAGCTTCAATGGCTTGGGGGATCCCATGAAAATGGCCAGAAAGCTGGAGCAAGAGAGAAAATGAGGAGGAGAAGCAATGTTGAGCGGACAGTGTGGTTATCAGTACCTTGATATACGACTCCATATTTCCATTAAATAACCTAACATTAAAAACAGAGCGGGGTCTAGCCCGCCTGGTGCCAGTGTGGGTTTTGAACAGCCCATTGGGATGTCTAGAATACAAAAAATGCATTAGATGGAGACGACAATGCAATCGTCTTCAGCAACGTTACCCTCCAGTAGCCATTATGTCCATGAATGAGTCACATTATACGATGTTGAAAAAATAAAAATGATAGACTTTTTATTATACAGGCCTGTCTACTCTCAGGATAGGGAATGATCAAACTTGCCAAAGGGGTCATAATTGCATATAGCAAAATAGTTGATGAATCATTAAAAATTGTGTTGATGGCACCTTGTCTTTAACATGCAAACAGGTTGTCAAATATTTGCTGGCGCAACTGAATGAGGTTGTGAATATGTGCTGGTCCTGAAGTATGATGTTTTATTTTATTTTTTTCTACTTTACCTTGTGGTCATGTAGTCAGCTCTGTGGCCTAAAGAGATAAAATAGAAACAATGCTTGGTGAGTAAGATATGCCAGCTTCTGTCTTTGAATGTAGTGGACTTTGAGAAGTGACCTTTTACTCGCATTACATTCTCTATGCATATCCCAAGAAGTTTGTTCAGTCATTATAATGCCAGAACTAAGACTACCAGATTCACATTTGGATAAAGGTTTTTTTTTTTTTTTGTATACGTTTAAAGCATTAAATGCTGAGGTATGACGTCTATTTGAATAGAGACAAAGCTAAACCATCTTACATTTTAGTAAGAAAAATTATGTTTTTCTCTCTTTCTATACCACAATCAATCAAATAGATTGTGGTATAGAAGTAAAAACACCATCAACTATGTACGGTCTGTACAAATCATTTTATGAAATCAAAAGTGAACGTACCTTCACCAATCATCCTCTTTAGCAAATCGTGCTTGGCCTGCAGTTTGGAGATGAGATTGCTGCCCTCCAGAAACTCACGGAATTTCTGTGGAGAATTTCAAGTAATAACTATGTTGCCTCAAGTCCCTGTCATATTACCCACGACAATATCATCAGGAGCCAACTGAGAAATTGTTAACCGTCTTCAATTCATGTCCATTTTCAGAATAAAACAAGTACGGTAAGCATAAGATTTACGTCACGGGATTAGTCTGTGATATCTCCACCTTGGCTAGATGAGGAAGGAAGGGTGAGTCATTCCAATACGTTTAGTAGTCGAAGAATATGTAAGAAATCTGATTTAGCATTGATTTTTAATTTTAAAATATTTGTGCCCTGAATCAAATTAAATAGAAATAAATCTTAAATGTAAATACAGTAAATAACAAATTACTTAGACTACATTGGATTAGTGGTGGACATAAGAATTTTGGTGGTCTAAAATGAGCATCGGAGGTTGTTTGATGTCCAGTACATATGGATAAAGGTGGTCCACATTCAGCCCATCCGCAGTCTCTGTGCAGTCAAAAATGGCAAGCATTGGAAGCGTATTATGAAAAATAGCCAAGCTACAAAAATGGTAGCTGATTAAAATACAATTTGCTTTTTTATAAAAAGAAATTTGTATTTAACCACTGAGCTGGTATGTTGGTCTGGCTCTTACAGTACGAGACCGTGTGAACAGCGCCGAGTTCTCTAGTCTCGGGCAGTTGTCTGGTGTCCAATATTTTCTAAACAATTGCATACCTGCCCACTGCTATGGTCCACCTCTGTGTATAATCATTATAAATTTTCTTTCCCCTTGCATAGTACCACCTGGAGGCTTACCATAAAGTAGAACTGCTCGGTCTCCTGCTGGTTGGCCCTCCTCTTCGCAATGCTCGGTTTGCTGAGGTAAGTCTCTGAAACAGTGGATCTGACCGACTCTGTGGATCTGCTGTGGTGGAAGCACTCCGAGACGTCATAATCCTCAATGGTCACCATGTCCTGAATGGTGGTGAGAGTGGCCTCCGATGTTTTTTTCACCTATGGACAGATGAGATGACACAGATGATGACCGGATTTGAGGCACATTGTGTCTCTACTACACTAAAACCTTTCATGCGAGACCTTGATGCTAAAAAAAATAGGAAGTAAAAGTAAAGCAATCTTGTTACATGCAATCAAAGCGGCCAAAGGAGAACATAAGATTGTAGAGTCAGGTGCAGGCTCTTACTGAAAGTAGCATGACTGCTTGGTTCTTGTCAAAGGAGCTCATAAATGTCTGGGCTGTCCATCCCTTCGCCCCCCAATGTGCAGTATTGTGACTTAAAATAGACAAATGTTTCATATGTACAAGAAAATCACCATATACCTGCCCCATCTTTAAGTTGATGTTATTAGAAAAGACCGCAGCATGTCATTAAGTCATGAACAGTAACACCTAGATTAACCTTTTAGAGGCTATTAAGAAATGTCTGCAGCTTTCAAATGTGGAAAATATGCAATCGGGTCGACCACTAACGATAAGTAGAGCTTTGACGCAGTTGCTGGGGAAAAAAAACCTTGATAAAGAAACATACTGTACGATAACTGTACTTTCTTCATAAAGTATGGGGTGACAAGAAAACAATGGAGGAAATCATTTGTTGGCAGTCAGTGGGTATATATATATGTTCTTTGTTACATAATATTGTCTTTGTTGCCTTGATCGCTTATTGTCTAACTTGTTGGCAGTCAGTCGTTCAATAAAGACGTGTTCCTGACTTCTGCCGCACCATGTTATTTCAAATAAAAGGAAGATAAAGCAGACTGAATAATTAATTGAACAGTGCCCTTGGGAAATAGTTTTGAACTATCGAGGCATGTATCACACCTAAAACCTTGTTTACTGGAAATAAGAGCCAGAATCTTCTTCTAAAACAAAAATCCACAACTCATGCAAAGTAAATTCAGCAACGATTTCACCGTTTCACAGCAGTCAAAGAGCAAAGGAAACAGCTGCACTTCTGTCAAGCGCTGCCCTGAAGCTTTTCCCGGCCGGATGAAGACAGGCTTGCTACGTTTGACAGTTCATGCTCGGATGTCGTCAAAATGCTTTTAACGTTCATTTTTCAAGGATGTTTCGGGCACACATTGCCAGGGTAGCGAGGCCATCTGGTAATAATAACACAAGGCAGCAGTGTCCTTCTAGTTGGACCCACCAGGACATCCACTTAAACCATCCAAGGCCATAAGCCTTGTCATCATAGCCACTTGCAGCAAATAAGTATGCTGAATACTTAATGGACAGAATGTATTTTTTAACGAGATATGATCATACACGATGAGCCATCAGATATATTTTGCACAAAATACTAATACACAAAATACTTTTTTATATATAAATACCCACAAATCCTCACTCTTTAGTTTTTGTGAATATTCCGAATAGTGCTCTTATGGGGAAAGGGAAAAGAAACTGAGAAAAAAGGAAGAGGCAAGACGGAAAGCAAGTCAGACATGGGAGAGCAGCTTGATGCATGTGACTGTGATCTAGCTAGTCTGCATGTAATGTTACTGAAGGGATTCACAATATAAAGAAGATGCTTAAAATGAATTCTGTTTTACCTCTTCATTTTCAATCTTCAGAGTAGACAGGCGTGACTGCAACTGCTGGAACCTCAGTATTAGCTCTCCAATCACTGGTGGCTGCACTGAGATCTGACACACCTAAACAAATAATACATCTAAGAAATATGCATATAATCACTCCCCCCCACCCCCCATTGTTACCCACGGTTGCATTTGGTAGTGAAATCAAACAGATTATCAATTAAAACAGGGCTCACCAACATAGTGCCCATAAAAACCATCTGAGTAGCTCACCAGTGGTGGGACATTATTATTATTATTTACTAGGATCATTGAATAATCAAAAAAGATGCAGACAGCTACAGAAAAGTTGATATTTCTTACATTCCTTAATCATTATTTTCAACACTGTGTATCAAATTAGTAGCCCTTTGCATTTATCAGTGCTGTCAGAAACAATAACACAACTAAGACTAAATCACCAATACTGGATCAAGAAATGATTTTCTCAAAATGTTGTAGACAATGTTACTTTGGATCACGATCTTTCAATTGTTTTTAAAACAAAGGGTCCTTGTTTTATTCTGCATTCCCACTTTACATTTTCTGAACTCACCTCATCACCCATGTGAGACTGAAACTCAAATTTTGCAGGAGGACAAAAGGCCGTTGGGAACATCTCCATAAACCTTTGCCTGTCACTTCTTGGGTCCAGGCTGTCCACGGCATTCTCAATGATGTCAAGACCCTCATGGCGGGACGTCTCCAGGTTGTATTCAGCTGACAGGTAAGTCCGCAAGGCTCGATTCAAACTGGCATGGTATCCCAAATCACAGCACTAAAGAGAAAGATAAATTGGAGGTCACGTTTGGACACAACTATTGTTACCATCTGTTTTGCCCCTCTATAGCACATTATTATGCTCAGGATATAACATATTTGAAATAGTCTATAATTAGACATATGACCAAAGTGACCAAAGACACATAAAAACAATTTTACATTGTGAACGTCTTGAGTAATAAAGAAATGTGCTCAGTCCGCAAATGTAGCTCATGCAGGCAGCTTTGCACATAAATTCTCAAACACAAATCCTGGAGAGATCTGAAGGCTTGTGAGCAAGGCAGAGTGAAGGGTAATTTCACCACACAGCATGCTCCGGAATAGAGATTACACTTGAGTCATCTCCTTTACTGCTGTCTGGAATACAAAATCTCAACTGCTTGATAACAAAACCAAAAAAAAAACACTTCATTCCCTTCTGCGGCAGTATAACCTTTAGATACATCAATACGTTGAACATTAAAGCAATTGTCAATAATGTTGGCAGTGAATTATTGCTGAACCACAGAGAACGAGAACAAGAGAAATGAGAGATACCAATACTATATGCAATAACCGACATCTCTTACCTGACACGTTTAAGGCTTACTTTTACAACTGCAAATTGTTTGTAATGATAACCAGTGTAGCTACAACAGAAGACAAATGGTGACAAAAGAATGTAGTAATACTTACATCGATTAGGTCTGACAGATCGTGAATGTAGTACTTGTAAAAAGCAGAGTTGGTGGCTTCCAGTGTCAAGAGGTACTCATTTCGTGCTTTGACGGACTTCAACTTGTTCTCTGAATATTTGGCTTGACGCTAGTGAGAGAATTGGAAGCAAGAATGAGATGCTCTGGACAACTGAGTTTGTGAGGCATAACGAGCAATGCAATGTCAAGAATTGTCCACCTAGCCATTCATCCATTTTCCCAATCGCATCTTTTTGACAAACGATTGTGCTTTTTATGTCTCTGCATATCCGGCAGAGAATGTCTGGCAAACATCACCTTTATAAAAGCAGACATGAGTCAAAAAGAAGAAGTAAAACACATCGGAATGCGCCTGAACTATTAGTCTTCAGCCTACACTTCCTCTCAAGCAGACACACGGAAAGCTGTTAGTCACCATCCAATGACCAAAGCACTCTGTCATACACACTTCCATGTCATCTATATTTTAAGACTCCCTACAACATGAATCTAGAAAGATTTCAAAATAATATTTTCCAATGGACATCTTTTGTCCCCATGTAAGACAGAATTCCAACAGAACTTCCACAAATAAGCCCTGCAGTCTGCTCTAATGTACCTTTTCCTTCATCTTCTCAATCTTCTTCACAGAGTTGCGCTTCTGGTATTTGTCCTCCATGCGGATGCTGAAAACTGGATCTCCCCTACCAATCTGCTTCTCCTCTTGTTTTTCTGCTTCTTTCAGTTTGCTCTCCGCACTAATGCTCTCTGAGTGATACATGTGGTAGGTCTTCATCACCTGGAGAGAGAAAAGGAAGGTTGCAAAACAAAACTGTGAATGCTTGATTGTTTCACAATGGAATGTCTAAATGAAGTCTCATGTAGGGAGTTGTGCATAGTCTCATAGTTCCTTATACAGTATTTTCTGTAGGACTGACCCTTTGTACAAAATATGTTAAACTACTATACTATGAGTCAGTTCCGTCATCATCATGACGTGGCATTTGATTCAAACCTATGTGCACAGAGGTACTACCATCTGGTGTGAAAGAATACTAACAATATTAGAGAGACGTTTTTAGTGGAGAGTGATGAAATGCATAATGTTACTAGTGATTAAAGAACTGCATTGAATCATCAGCCTTAGGAAATTGTTAGTGTGTGTATTATTCACACTCACTCAGTAAAGATCCATTATAAAAATACTTCAATCAATAAAAAGGAAGACCATGAATTGCAGGTATTCAAGAGGAAGCGAGATATACATGGGGGTCTGTTTCAAAGTCACCTATAGTGTTGTCACATTCCCAAGATTTTGACTTTAACACGATACCTGCTCATACGTAATACCTCTATTGCGATACTGAAATGATACAATAGCGAAAAAGCGAAATAAGTAAAACAATGTAAATCTACTAAATGCAAAAGCGAGAACACAAAATTGCTGTGTTTATTTGAGGAATTTCACTTATATAATATGTAACAATAATATATATACTACTGTATATAATAATACAATAATAAAAAAATGTAGTTTTAGTCCCAAAGTTTGGGAGATGATACAGACTTCAGCAAATAACAGCCCCAGAACCTGTGCAAGCACTACACTTGCAAAAATTCAGTTTTAGCATAGATTCAGACGGGCCCAACTTGTAATCGAAACATTTTTTTCTCGTTAAATCACTTATTTCTGTATAAAGAGAGCAGTGCAAAGCCTGATGTGGAAGCCATTGCCTTTGGTGGGGTTTGGCTCAACTCATACTAATTTAGGGACGGTTGACTGACCTTGGGCAATGTGCTCCTCATTTACTGGTCTAGAATCTGGCAATGCTGTGTTTATTTTGCAGCTTCTTTTAGATTGACACATTTAGAGACAGACCAGACCTGTTATTTCACTAGTGGGGGCAGACATAGGGACTCTGGATGTCTGACGCAATAGCTTACCCAACTCGAGTGCACCCGACTGCACGTGTACATTAACCAAGGCTAAACCAGGTCAAATCCACAAGTGTGTTACTCACTTGTGGATATTGTATATTGACTTGAATGTACTATATCTAAATATATACTACTATACATATACAATTTTTTTTAAAGATACAAATTAGTATTTGTTAGTGATGGCATTATTTGGCAACTAGTTAGTTGATGTGAATTGATGTTATTTTACAGTCTGTTTTAATATAGTAATAATTATAAGTTGCATTTTGGAGGCATAACAGTAGAGACAGTTTATGAGTAGTTCTTAGTGAGGCAGCATAAGACACAGTAGGCACTTGAAACACATTAGCAACAAAAAAGGGAAATCATTACTACTTACCGTGTATAGCTCATTAAGGACCTTCATTAAGTCTTCCTGGAGCTGAAATGCAATTTCCTTGCTCTGGGAAAACAATTTAAGGAAATGGAAAAGTGTGAGAACAAGCGAGCGAATTGCTTATTCAACATTTCAATACTGCTACTAACCTTAGCAAAACTGACAGACTACAGACACACAAATAAATGACTGACAGAATGTTGCCCTTTACAGTTTAACAGAAGATTCATCCTTGTGCAATTATAGTTATATTTCCTAAAATTGAAACGCCTGTAACTTTAGATAATCCGAGGCAAAATTTGCAAAAGGCCACTGCACATTTTTAAACTAAAAATGGATGAGGAAGCATGAACATAATATTACATATTATAATAGATAATGATTTAAACTGCTTGTAATTCATATGTACTTTTATATTTGAATATTTAAATATATATATCAATAATACTTAAACTTTTTATGCATAACAAAAGGACGAAAAGACATGAGCCTTGATTAAAGGAAAAATCTATTTACAACCATCATTTAATTGGACACAATATTTGACTATCTGTCAGCGGTCAACCCAACTCCATTGATATGTGTGTGTGATTTGCCTGAGTAACTTAGAGTTACCTATTTTAATTTGTAAGTGAAATATAACGTTTCAAACAAATAGCACACCTTAGCCATAAATGCACAACAGTTAAACAGACAACACTGCCAACGGAAAATGTAAAAAACATCTGAACCCTTGACAGGTTAACGCTGGTAGCTGCACTCACAGAACGTGACTTCAATACGTAAAAGGGGACAAAGTTAAAAAAGCAGCCATTTCCTTGACTAATGTGAAGTGGACAGACGGACAGGTGCCACACCACAAAATGTGCATTATTATTATGATGAGGATTTACCCCATACAGCATGACATCTGAGAACACAGGGTAATAAAGATGTGTCTGATGGTAGGATGACAAAAAATACCCCTGTCTTTTCAAAACTGTTAGGCTCAAAGGCTTGCTGAGGCGTTAATTAGAGGATGAGCAACGGCTAGGGTCTCCTATAACCTAGTAGACCTCCCACCACGGTGCATTATTTTGACACGATGTCACTGAAATTCCCTTTGAAATTCAAATACCAAAGTACTATGCAAAGGTCTTAGGTTATGGTATTACAACTATGCTATAATGACCATGTATCACTAGAATGTCACTCAGTAGAGCTTAGACTTCAGCCACAAAAGCGGAAAACAAATTGTGGCCGCAGTTGTGTTTGTCTGTGAAATGATGAACCAGATAGGCAGTGACAGCGGTGGTGGCATTCCAGATGCCATATCAAAACTAAATTATGTATTTGCACCCCAGCCCTGATCGGTTGTTCCTTAAAAAAGTCTGGAGAAAACCATCATTCAATGTTCTACCAATGTTGACTATGACTGCCGTAAAAAACAGATCCTTTAACAAGCTTGTGGTGTCTAAAACATCTGCTCAGTATTGTATACAACATGTTTGTGAGTTTCAAAAAGTATTGTAATACTATCCAGTAGGTGTGGAGATCGGAAGGGCAACAACAAACAGTAACATTTCCAAAATGACTGTCACTTCTGGTTGTAAATAAAAGATCAGTGACACGGAAAAGGAAGTATGTAGCAGTTTTCTGTTTCTCTACTGTGTACATGAATGAAAGGACCTTACCTCAACAAGGAGGTTAAATGTTTATGGTTATGGCTTGCAAGAGCCGGAAATAAAGATGGAACGAGAGACAGACAGACGAGATAGAAATAGTCACACAAGCTAAGCTGACACAAAGGCATGCCTCGAAGGCAAAGCCACTTTGTAATTTGGGTCTGTGGTGGGTTCATGTGACTCCAACTCATAATCCAGTAGGGAGTTGTCATCTTTGTGGTGGGCCAGGCGGCAAAGGGCCGGCTATCTATGGTCTTGATGCAGTGGGGTGAAGACCAAGTGATGTGAAATCAGGCAGACCAAGGCTGCATTCTTACATTTAAAAAGAGATGCATTTCGCAAAATAATAATTCATATAAAGTACTCATACATATCAGATCTTTCATTTAACTAAAATACTTGATGTCACTGTGAGGAAACTATATACATGTACGTTGATGTTGTGCCAGAAGATTTCTATAATTCTACTACCTCAGCTCAATACAACTTGTGGAACATAGTTTGAGGAACAAGTTTTCCCAAAAGCGACGGGGAGGTTTAAATCCAACAAAATCACATCATGTTGCAGACAGCAACTAGACTGCCAGGACCAAAACCCAGAGCAAATCTCAAACACCAAGATGCGGGTATGTCAGTCTTTAATTTTAATATATCAGACATGTTGCCATCTTCTGTACAATTGTTAATTGATTTTAAAAAATCCCATTAGTTTTGCGTAGTTCGGTTTATTTTAAATTTTATATTCTGTACCATTAAACCTAAGAGGCAAAAAAGTTCACTTAATAGACCTCACCTTCTTAAGTAGTCGTGTGGAGTCCTCACTAATCTGCATGAACCTCATGATGACATTGTTCAGGTAAATGTCGCTTAGAGTAGCGTGGTCCTTGCTCTCCCTCCTCACCTGGTTCAGCAGCAGGTACCAACAGTTAACAGGGGACAGTAGATTCTGGTCTTTTCTAGTGAGAAAAGGAAGTTTTGAATCAGAACACAGGTGTGAAGTAGTAGTCGAAAGTTTCCCAAAGTCAAAAAAGCATCAGGGCCTGTAAGAGATGCGTCATCGAGCTCCCTTGGTGTTTGTCCTAGATACTGTCATTTCTGGGTCTAAAAGTCCAGCATATACGACAAGAACCACACTGATAGGCATGACACACTTGGTTGCATGACATTTCTGGGGCACACACAGCTCATGCAGCTCTCGTGTTTTAAATACTCCTTGCAGTGTGAACGTGGGAAGGCGGTGGGAACAAGAATTTGTATTCTAAAACAAAAGTTAAAGACTATATTAGTAGGTAGCAATTGTCACAGTAGTCATGGATATGTCACAGCATATAGAAAGGATAATCATCTGAGACGAAAAGTGCTATGCTACTTCCTTTGTTACTATTCTTTGCAAGTGGTAGGATATTGTCCAGGCCAGAGCCAGTTACAGCCCTGCGTACGCTCTGACCTGCACTTCCTCTGAGTTAATCTATGACAGAAGAATATTAGTATGAATACATGTGAGATTTTAAGGATGGATGAGCGGTCAACAGGAACCATATGGAGAATCGCCCCTGCTTTTACCTCATGTGCACTTTACACAGACAGGCAATACTTGTCAACACAACAGGTGAAAAACATAGAATTTGCCCAGTGACATAGCCTTGAACCACCAAATCTGGTGCAAAGGTGAAAAGCTTTTCTGCATATATGTACAGTATAACTGAGAAAAAAAAAAGATGAAACATTCATTGATAAAAGTGGAGCAACAGGATGTAAATTCCATCTGATAAAAGCCAAGGCAGAATGATTAACTGGGATCCCCATGCATGTCATGTGTAAATTTTAGAAAAAAAAGTAGGGAAGAAGAATTAAAGATGGAAATGGGCCTAAAAGTTTAAATGTTAAAATACACTACTGGACAATATTACACACACTCTGTTGACAAGCAATAACAATAACTCCTTACTACATTATACATCGGAAGACATCCACTCAGCAGGAAGGACAGCATGCAAGAGTGTCTGTGTGTTTATTAATTCATTCCTATTTCCTCTTGCACGTGCCAATATATAATGTCCAGATGGCCACAGACAAGAAAGGGTACAGTGTAAATCACAACATATTCCAAACATATCTTTCTGAATAGCACAACAGTCCTTAATCTCCCTCTATTTTGAGGTACCCGCTATGTTATTGTATTTAAATTGAAGATGTGCAGGCAGACGTTGCCTGTCGGGGAAAAATGGACAGCGCAGATGAATATGAGAACTAACATTCTCTTTGATGAAGAAATTCAGTGTTGCTCACATAACATAATACCAGGAAAATCTCACTATGTCATCATTTCCTCCTTGACTTAGGCAGGAACTGGGTCAGACAAACAAACAGATACAGGGAGCATAAGGACATCCTATGCAATTATTAAATAAACTAGACTCCATTTGGAGGATGGAAGGAGTGAAAATCACAACTATGGCAAATTGTTGGGTGCTGTTACTGTTTGAATGGGTGTTCTAGTCCTTTATATAGTCAAAATCTAGGAAGGGTAAATGCCAACAAAAGAAACATGCCCATATGACAGAAAGCTGCACGCTTTGAAGGATTGCCATGTCACTGTGCAGGATATTGAAATGTGAGACTTTGTCAAGAGGTAAAATAGTGAAGTCCTCTCATAGCGGACCGATAATATCAGTCATTTAAGAGCCACGGTGGAACTTTTTTACAACTGCAACTGCAGCGCACCGCCGAACGCGCAACCTTAGCGCGCCGCCGAACGCGCAACCTTAGCGCGCCGCCGACCGCGCAACTGCACCGCGCTGGTCGCATTATTGTGACAGAACGGTCGCTGAAATTTAGAAAAGATTTTTAAAGTCCTGATGTACTTTCTAAAATTTAAGGGGACCTCAGTGCGCAGGAAGTTTAATTATGTCCGATCGCGCAACTGCAGCGCAGCGCCGAAAGCGCAACCGTAGCGCGTCACCGACCGCGCAACTGCACCGCGCTGGTCGCCGGGCGCTCACTGTCGCATTGCTTTAGGAGCGTCTTTGTGTTTTAGGATGGCTTTACTGCTCCCACTTGCTTCCTTTGGAGGCACGATTATTGATATTGTTTGAGAACCGGGACGTTCGAAAACCGAGGCTCCACTGTAATTTGACATAAAACGAGTGGGGGGGGAAAAGTGTTAGAGGAATTAGTTTGTATGTGAAGTATGGTATGAGGGCAGCAAAGGAAAAATATACGCTGCATATTGATGCTGTTTTGAGTCAAAATATGTCATTTCAAATTCAGAATTGCAGCTTCACTGAAAAAAACAGCAGGGGTTCCCTCCAGAATGAATGTTGCTTGTCTAGACTAATTACAGAGAATTCTATAGCTGGTCATTGTGATGCTATTTTAACATTTTGCTGCTCTGCCAAGCTGACCTACCATATGAAGTGACTCAAGGCTACAGGCCGAGTGAAAAGTCATTTTTCACACCACAGACAAATCTGTCCAACAAAAACACGCCACAGAATGTGAACACAAAGGCTTCACTGTGTGCACCGTGTTTATATGGACACACAAATATAGGCCTCTGGCTTTAAAGCACACAAGAGGGTTTTAATGCAATTTAAACGTATTCTATTTGTTTAAGAAATATGCTCCTGTGACCATACACCATGCAATGTAAACTACAGACCTTCATGCATCCAGTCCATTAACTGGTAAACAGTCCAACAGCTGGTTGAGCCATTGAATCTTCCTACAGCTAGCAAAGTCTATACAGAGTATGGAAGAAAAAGTATACGTTTTATTTTTATCCCCTCGACTAGTACAAACAATATGCTAATGTTTGCCTTTTTTTTAGTGCACCTCATCAGTACAAACTGGGTCGAGAGAGGGAGGACACGAAATAGACGTTGCTAAAATAAAAGCAGACCAATGGTGCCAGTTAGCGCCTTCAGAATTATTTTGTGCAGCCAAAAGTTCCAAACATTATTTCTGAGTCAGTCTTTTTATAACCTGGAATGTTATAGTAATTATTTTAGTAGAATTACAGGATATTTATTTGAGGATCTTAAACATGAAATTGGGGAAACCATGCAACAAACAAAAAAAACAAAAAAACTTTGAGAAGGGACCAAAACATTTCCACAGCATTGTATGTGTAATAATATATATGATTATTATATTGAAAATTCATGAGCAACAATAAAGCTGAGCACTGTTTATGTTCTTTGTCTTTGTAAAGCAAAGCTAACACCGCGCTCGTGGACGTGTGCTGTACCTAAGTTTGTGGCAGATTCATTGTTTTTTAAACCAAAGGAATGACCTCAAAGCGACACACACACACACACACACACACACACACACACACACACACACACACACACACACACACACACACACACACACACACACACACACACATATACTAACACACATACACTAAGACACACACACACACACACACACACACACACACCACACAACACACAGACCGCGTGACACCATAAACTGAACAAAGACTCTAACACACACACGCACGCACGCACGCACGCACGCACAAAGACTTAGTGAACTCACTTGTACTGTTGGTGGTCCTTTGTGCTGCGAGTCTTGGCCATAAAGCGTTCAGCCAGTTTCTCAAGGTTTCTGGAGTATTCCATCTCAATCTCTGCCTTCTTCCGGAAGAAATCCTGAAGGTCCTGCAGCAGCTGGACCCTCATGTCTGTCTGCTGGTCCATGCATTTCTGCTGCTCAACTAACTGGGACCGGATCTCTGATAAAGACAAAAAAAAGTGGAAATGTGTGGTTTGTCTTCAGTGTTTTAAAATTTGATAGACCAAAACGTAAAAACACTGGCTTACATCACATACGGATTGGTTTGTCGAGCTTGGAACCTCAACTGACCAGCTACTACTCCACGTAGTTTTAACAATATAAATGACAATAAATGACAAATAGTTATTGTATACATAGTAGTAGGCAGACAAACTGATTTTAACATGCTGTATGCAAGACTGCAATAGCTATAGTTCTGAAGTCAATCCATCCATCAATTTCATCCTTTGTAGTCTAAAATGTGTCCAAAGGCCTAAAGTGTGTGATGGGGGATTTGCGTATGGACAGCATGGTCGGGGTAGGACATGAAAGCCTGGTACGAATCCTTTCAAACAAGACTGCTGAGAAGAGATAACAGTGATAAGAGCACCTAAACAAAGCGTGGACAAAAGCCTCTACAGTACATGACACCTATCAACATCAAATACGTATTATCCATCAAAAATAATTATCAACACAAAATTGATGATGTTTCATGATGTGACATTGTTGTCATGTTGACAGAAGACAATAGTGACTTGCAAGAATAAAAAGGGCCATAAAACGGTCAGCAACAAATCCAGCTGACTGATGGCGTTACAGTCTGTGTGCCCCCAAAGAACACACAGTGTCGAAACAGACAATGAAAGAGCACCGTTTGGTCTCTGTGGAGATCAGTTTAGACTATAGCCTCTTTGTTTCTATCCTGGGTGATATCCAAATATTCCACATCACATAATTCCCATTGCCATTGTCATCGGGGCAGATATGGTCAAAATAGCATCTAGGCCAGTTCTATTGTCAAAGAAACTGCCTTGTAAGCGAGATTGATGCTCTAGAGAAGCAGGGCTTTAGAAACTTTCAAAGTTCGCTGACTGTTGGAGTGACAGACACAGCATTTTTTTTTTTTTTTTTACCTTTTCTGGAACCTCATTAATGTGCTCATTGTTCCACTGCAGCAATTTCCAAAAGGTTACTTGCTTGCAAATTTTAGAATGCATTATGAAAAGACTAGAAAGTTTTTACAGGTTTTGTTCATTAGTCTCCCACAGAAACTATCTGGGACATGTTGCCACCACATCAAATATTGGCTTCCATTTGCAGTGTTTCTGTACAGTACAGCAGTACCTGAACTAGTAGATGGAAAAAGACAGAGGTTATGCAACACTAACATCTACTTTGTAAGCATTTCTCTAAATTATCAATTATTAAAGATGTGGTTGTCCTAAAGCCATTAAGACACGTGACTGATGTGCTCGTGGCTTCTAAAACCACAGGGAAAGTTCTCAATGAAAGCAGGCTACAGTGATCCTGAGACTCTGTGTCACATGAGGATGCTCACGGCTATCGATAAAAATTTAAAGATCACACGGAAAGTATGGTCCTAGTATGATCCACCAAGTTTCCATGATGCAGATTTTTGGTTTTCACTGCCATATTAGAATGAGAGCAAAAATAATGAAAGGAGTCAGAATGATGGTACATAATGCATTCAAGATTTTATCCGACAGAGACAGACAACTAAAAGGCCTGAATCATGCACTTACAGTTCAAACCCAGCATGATCTTAAAGTGAGAACAAATGGAAAGCTAGGAAATGATTAACATGTACATATAATGCCATTCTCACAAATAGAAAAATGAATAAAAGTGAAATTGCAACCCAAATTTAAAATCCAAGCTGCAAATTGGATCTATGATGGCTTATGAGCTGAAAACACATCACCACAGAGGAGAGGTCAACCACTAATGGCATAACTAAGGTCTATAAATTTTCATCCAAACTAAAGAGCAGTAAGCAGTTGAACACTGACACATGTAAGTACACTCAAACAAAGGAGCTGTTTGTTCAGCTGTCAATAAACAGAGTAAACTGAGAGGATCTGTTTGATCTGGACACTAGTTTCATGTTTTCCACCATCAGATTGTCTGCCTATATGTTGAAGAAAAAAAAAAGACTGAAGATAAAAAAAAAAAAAAAAGCCAACAGCTGTCCCACCTTTGTACTATAGGTTGGAGAAATTAAGTGCTGAGAGAGAGATAAAGGCAACTCAAGCTCAAATGTCAAGGCAGCGTGTTATTCTCAACAAAGCTGACCTCGGGCGAAAGACTTGACTGTACAAGCATTGGACTTGGAGTTTGAATGGTTGTTTTGGGTAACAAATAGCGCAAAAACCCTTCGGTGATTAGATAAATACTTTTAAACCGGGTATCACTCAAGAAACATCTTCATCAAAACCAACAAACTTTCAACTCAAGGAATACAAACTACCCCTTAGGGGAAACCAATTAAGTTGAGGATGATTTGTTTATGATATAATAGCACTAAGATGAAGAGGAAGAGCAAAATAAGACCTCACCAAGAGTACACCTGGACTTTGAACTTACTGGGGCCCAGGCAATATTGATGGCCCTTCATTTAAAAATGCTGCAATGTCCTGCCATGCCCGACACAGTATGCATCTGGAGACCTTTACGTCTATGGGAAATTTTCACCTGGTTTTATGTTTATCACGGGCTTCTGAAGGCCCCTAAAGCTCATCAGCATCACCATCGAAACGTATTATTGGCTCCCCCGCCCCACCAGCAACTTCCTCTCCTGGCCAGTCTTACTTAAGAATACATTCTCCTGAAAAAGCAAAATTGTACAAACTTGTTGTGTAAGTGGTTATCAATAATAGTTTGTTCAGACAATTAGGACATAAAGGCGATGATCTCGGAGTGAATAACACTTAGTAGAAATGAAGTGATTACCACTTTTTTCACAACTTCATTAGTTGGATCAGGAGTAAGATTGTATTTTAAAGAGTCTACAGGAAAGAGCAACAATAGAGCACAGGAGAGCTGATACTATGTGTTCAGGGCATAAACACAGATGGGAGACATCTGCCTTCCTTTCTTATTTGTGCTATACCAACTAAACAGCAAAGAAAAACAGCAATCCTTTGGTCATGTGTTTTCTGTCTCAACAGTGAGCACCGCTTGCTATACCCCTCCCATTACCTCGCCACAAAAAACAGTGCCTTACAGGATGTGTGGTTTCTGGGCCTTTGATGGGGTTAAACCAGCAGAGGAGCAAAAGGGCTCTGGGAGGAACAACCCTACTATTCAAGACCAGGCCTGTAATTTTAGAAGCAAGGCCACGTACTTAATGCAAGCATGCTTTAAGAAAGGAAGAGGAAGCTACCGAAAGGGAATGATTGGGTTATTATTGTCAGACTAACTTTAAATTATTTTATCGTAAATTAATTATTTCACAAATCGAAGGGATGCAATGTACATAAGTACAAGCCAAATCAAGAATATTTGTCAAACAAGTATGTTTATTCCAATCTGATACATGCTGTCTGTTACAAATTAATATGCGGAATAAAAAGTAGATTTTTGGAACTCACCATCACTCACAGAGCGCCGTCATTTGACATACATATTGGCACATCATATTATATCACATTCACTGCTACTGAAGCCTATTGACTTTGCATCTTTGATTATTAGACAGCAGAAACGCTACCCGTGAATGTGTAATCTATCTTGTGCAAGTGTAGAATTACAATCCTTTACACTAAGTACCCTCAGGAATAACATGAATAACATTACAGCCTCGGACACTGCCCCCTCATGCCAGCAGTCCATCACAATAAATGAAATGAAACAATACATCTTAAATATATAAAATATCTATAAAAATATCTTAAATATATAAATAAAACAGACTTGGGCTCTGTTCACAAAATGTGTGCATCCAACACAACACCTACAATAATAACTGTGATGGCTGAGTAAAATGAAATATCTCCTTTCACCTGAAAGGCAGCAATCACAGTGTTTTTTTCAAATGAAAGTGAGCCTGTTGAAAGTCTTCATCTAAGTTAAAAGGGAAAGAGTAAACACAAGGTGTGTTCACAGCATTGTTTTATTTATTATTACTGCTGTTGAGATTGATATTTTTTTTATATTATTTTAATTGTTCAAAAATACACTTTTTTTTTATATCTGTGGAGTATGGTGGCTGACAGAGAAAGTAAATTATCTTCCAAGATTTCACAGTTAGTGCATTAGTGACCAAATTAAGACAAGATCCTTATAATCTATACGGCTGTTTTGTTGTTCATGCTTTTTGTGATATTTTTGTTTGATGGTCGACGGTGAGAATGTCAAATCATGCGTGTATCTTTGATCAACAAAAGTTGGGAAACACTGACCTAAAAATTACTCTCATCAAACAAAGATCAAGTTGTTAAATAAGTCTCATATGCGATTTTAAAACTGGGGAGCCAATTTGCACCCGAGTATGACGCAACAACATCTGTAGAGGCAAAACTGCACCATGACGGCATAATAATGAGGCAGTCTTGGTCGTGAGAGGCTGCTGCAGTGCAGCTGAATTTGATGCTAGAAAGTGAGTCATGGATCCAAATGCATATTCCATTTCTCCCTCCCAATCTTCAAGAAATCCCTGCTCACAAAAAAATCTGCTAGGATGAATGCATGTGTATGTCATATCGATAACCATGCAAACAAGAAAGAAGGACCAATATTTTATCTAGCGTTCATGCAGTAAACTTTAATAGGCTTTTCCTCACCAGGCATTGATTTTGAAGACCAAACAGCAAGCTAACGTAAAGCAACCCACATTTTTGTCCTTGCTCATGTTTCAGACTGACTGACCCCCACCGCATGTGTACCGACCGGTAGACAGCTCAACCTGTCCCCTTCAAGGAACAGGCCAGCAGTGATTGATTTTTCACAAGCTAAGCTTTGGGGAATGTCCACAATGACGACTTCTTTTCTCAGGGGGAACCGGAGGCCACAAAAGGGGCTGAATGATCAGCTCCGTCACAAACTACTAAAGAGAAAGAGAAGATGAGAGAACAAGGAGTCGTCTCAAAGGCTGAACTTCCACATAATTATAGTATGTCACTATGGAGGAAGTGACAGAGTTAAGCACTGTTTTCCCCTCCTACCTACCCTCAGGGTGCCTTTAACGGGCAATCATTTCCAATTTTCTGAATACCGGAGCCAACTTGAGAGATGACGCTCAGACAAAGAGATGCCATGCCTTCTACTCAAAAAATGTTTGTCAAAGCATTGAAGTCCTTTGTAATTCTTAAAACATGAGCATCTCTACAAGACTGGACAGGTGAAAGCAATGCCAGTTATTCTCATAGACCATAGCAGCACACAAATCCAGTCAATGCTTTAGGATTACCGCATGAAGGACTGAGGCACAGCTAGAGAATGTCATCGACTTGAGGGGCAGCTGTTCAGACCAATGGATAAAGAGAGGAGAGAAAGAAAAGACGAAAAAGAACAGGCAGATCAGCTTTCAATGCTCTTTGTCTCGCTACACTGCGGTGAGCAAGACTAGGTCTTTGGCCTTTTCTGTCTTCAACAGAGCTAAGAGAATCTTTCGTGACTGTGTGTGAGACCAACGCAGTTGTGCATGTGGTGCAAACTCGGCCAGGTTGCTGTGCATCATACACTTGGATACTCCGCTAACACATGAGCCCCCAGGGAGATGGCGGAGTCTTCGACGTGGCCTGATTAAAGAGAGAACTAGATGAGGTATGTCCACACTCCACAGTGGACGTGAGCAAGCTGCCAAGTCCTCTGAGCAAATGTACGTACACTGATGGTGATGACTAAGAAGATATACTGTATTAGTTAGTGCCTTACATGGAGAAGGTACTTGGGTTCGGGGTTTTATTTTATGTATAATTTTATACATATCTAGCCCTTTTAATGTTATTCCTTCTCCTCATCTATTGCAAAAATGCTACTGGAAATGAGTTGAGGCCCAAAGACAGAAAAAGATTGCTACTCATGGAAACAGCTGACCAGCATTGTACAAGAGGGATGAAAATGGAAACTCTTCAGAAATGCAAAATACACATTTTACACAAGCCTGTGATTAATGCCGACTTGAGAGAGTAATACATCGCAATGAAAATAAAATCTCTGCCACCAATATGTATTAACATTTTGGTAGCTTGTCGCAGGGAAAAAAAAGTTGGAATTTACAGACTTAGACAGGGAAGAGAAACCTCAGAACTCAAATTCTCATCAAGCATTTATGACTGGTGGAAACTGGAGCAGTGGTATATGCTTGACAGATCCAATTCCAAAAACTTTACTATTTTCTCTTTATTTCTCTTTGCTAGCATCCCATAACCATGTATCCATAACTGGAAACTTAAAAAAAACAAAGGTAGTATGTGAAGCATAAATAAAGGACAACAGGACACCGGGCCTTATGTATGCCACTTTCATCCTCTCTCTCCTGGAGCCTTGATTTTGTCTTGGAAATTCAGAGAAAGCTGAGCAAAGATTTTTAGGTAAAGGGGTAACCCCTGGATTAAAGCAGTAATAAATCGATATTAAAGATACCCAGTGGATGACACAATCACTTTTATTGTTTCTCTTTATCACACAAAAGCCTGCTGTCAGCCAGCCAGCCAGCATGGGATTCTTCCCCACAGGGTGGTCCTTGCTTATTGATTATGAAGGCAGCCGCCACAAAGCTGACCTCACTCAGGTCACGAGATCATGGTGGAAGAAAGGGAAAATAGGGGAGGGGCGATTAGAAGTCACAAGATTAGTAAATTAAACACTCACGCAAGTTTAGGGATGGATGGGAGTAAGATGATGACGTAGTGAAGGAGCAATTGCCTGGGAAATAATTATCTCTTTCTCTAAATTGCGCTCAAGCCAACCCGATGTAATGGAAATGTTGGAAAGTAATATTCCTGGATCAGATAAGCGCCCACAGTTGTGAATTTAGTTAATAATGTGAACATTAAAGACTTTATTTTGTGTTACTATGTGAATGACGTCAATCACTCAGTAAGCCTACGAGAACAGTATCTTTGAGTATAAATGACTTCGATCAAACACAAAAGTGGAGAAAAAAGGTAATTGTTATATTATTTATTCTTTTCTCGAAGCCTAGAACAAGGATGTGGTGGCTCCTTTCGGCTTTTCCCCGAAGGGGTCGCCACATGAAACACCCGTTTTTGTCCAGATGATTCGCATGAGAAGCGTTTGGCACAGTCTTTACACCGGATGCCCTTTCTGATGCAACCCTCTGCATTTACCGGGCTTGGGACTCAACTGTGTGTTTGGAGTCTCCACTACTGTCATTTGGTCAAATTTCATTTACGTGTGTACAAGACAAATAAAGATGATTCTAATATGCCCAGTGTGAGTGTGCAAATGTGTCAGACTACTTTCATCAAATTAAATTAGGGGGGGGGGAAAGTCATCCACATTCCAAACTGTTTCCCATGGTGTGATCCAGGAAATAGAAATTCAACACAAATATTGTGATAACTATTGCAAAAAACGTTGTCGTGTTAATGTGAACTTTGGAAAAGGAAGCAGCCAGAAATTGTGCTAGTGGCAGATTTCTGCTCATCTAACTAACATGGGACATCTTACATGAAGCAGATGAATCTGATGAACACAGATGAAGATTAAAATAAGTCAGCTCTTATGACTTCTGCCTTAGTCTCACAGTGACCTCATAGCGCCTCATCCCCTTCCCCCAATCTCATTGCTACTAATCCAGTCCTACTAGGTGGCAGGCAGCAGCATGGCCTGATGGTCAAAGTGTGTCTCTCTGCCTTCCTGTCTCTCCATCTGCTTGGAGTCCAGCAGCCATTCAAAGGAATTAAAGTTGTCCGTATCCAGAAAAAATCTCTCGAAATCCTGCTTAGTTAGACCCTCCCTGTTCTGTTAATTTCTCTCCTCATTTGAATTCTTCCGTTCACTTTCAAAGTCTGCTCCAATTCTATTATCACGGTTGTACTTTCTATTAGCTAATGGAGGGTTACACTCAATCACATCCTTCTCATTACCACACGAGTCGGGATCCCACTTTAAGGCTTGACACAAAGCAGTAGCGAGACTAGGAGGCGCCGTCCAGCAAAACATGACAAATATACAAATCTATTTTCAAAGGCCAGTGCCTGCCAGAATGGACAACATTTATTCAAGTATAAACGTCGCACCACAGTGGTTTTGACCGACGAATCATTTGTCAGTTTCCAAAAAAGACGACTCAAATAGTGCATTTCCGCTGTTGAAATTGAGTAGTTAAGCGTAAATAACAACGACAAGAACAGAATTTCTAATCCCTTTATAACATACCGTAAATTAATTATAGCATAACATGCAAGAGTATTGTGTTAAAAAAGCAAGCTGCATGATGGAGAGTGTGCTTTCGTGGTGCTGTTGCACAACCTCTGTGTCAACTTTCGAAGCACCCATGTTTTACTCTTTTTGGGAGAGTTGCAACTACATATGTCCGGGGGACAGCGGGGAAAGTGATGTTTTGGTTGTGTTGGGCAGAGTTGATTAAAGCTGCAAAAAGGATGTGTGGCCACAGAGGTAGCCATCAATAGCATCATTTAACCACCAGTGCACACAGAAATGCCACACCCAATTTCATACCACAAACTGGGGATACACACACACACACACACACACACACACACACACACACACACACACACACACACACACACACACACACACACACACACACACAGAATTTAAGACACTGGAAAGGTGAAAACAGATGGTTATGTGTGCGAGAGGCATGCGGGTTCTTCTGAAGAAGTGCTCCAAGACGTGTCAAGATTCCATTACTCCACCTCACTCTAAGCACCATCAAAACCTCTTGGAGGTTGTTAGGATAGTAAACCACTTTTGTCTTATGTGTGTAGCATTCTGTGGCCCTGTTATTTAAACAGAAAGTAACGTGCGCTTGATATTTGGTGTGACATGACAGAAGCTTCATTTATTTGAGGGCCAAGCACTGGAGAAATAAAATAGGACCACACACAAGTACAAGCGTACTGGATTTTAACTTCAACTTTGGAATAAATTGTTTACCTGAAGATAACTTTCCATATTTAATCAACTATGGATGACTGCGCACAAATAAAACATTATTTGTGAACAACCAACAGTTTTTGTTTGGCAAAGTGGCAATAAAGCTTTTCTGCTGGGTTACAAGAAAATAAACTGTAAATCAGTGCTTTTTCTAATTGTGACTTTGTTTTTCACACCTCTTTGGAAGTGAGTTTGCAGATCCATTGGCTCCAATTTTGACAGTAACGAAAGCAGGTCAAAGAGGGCAGCCTTCATGATGGTGTGGGGGGTGTACCCCTGTCAGAAGCTCAATGCGTGCCGCCATGAAGTCATGACCTCAAGACAATGAGCATTTGACATCAAATCCTGCATTTGGAAACATGCCAATAGCTGCGTTGTCCTGTTAAACGTATCGATAGCAACAGGCCTGCACTTTTAATGTCACTGCACTATTCAGATGACTCAAAATCAACCGATTAACAATTGAAAGTAATATGAATATGAATAATGCTGCTGGCTTTAAGGTAACACAATATTGCATCCGGTTCAAACAAAAATAACAGCTTCTGAATACTATATTGGAAGTGCACTCAGAAATGAGCAAAGAAAATGAACCCGGTCCATTAAAAGACACTGAAAAATACATAATAAATACTTTGACAACAGATTATTTTTTGTTGATAGTTGAACTGTTACACTTTGCTTTTAAATCTCTAACTCTGCAACTAAAGTCTCTTAAATGTTGTACTTTTAATTACAGCACGCTACGTAAATGACGTGTATGAGATACGTGTTATTCGTGAGATTTTACAGAACATGTAGGATTTCCCAATACAGAGTTCTGAACGGATACCTTGGCGAGGTATTAAGGACAAAATATATATATATATATATATATATATATAGTGCATCCAATTTTTATACGGCTAATGGAGTTGTGGCTTAAACCAATAATAATCATTGTGAAGTTAAAACTATGTGCAAGAGAGAGTTGTTTTCTCGGTTACTTGTTTTCAACATCTTGAGCAAGCAACACACTGAGTCCGCTGGTTATCCAGCTCCACTGCAGAAGGCATGCGACGTAATGTCACTGCAAGACATAAAACTTTGTGCTGCGACAAAATCCAGGGTCTTATGAAAACAGAATACTTCATGTCAATCCTTGTAACTGTCTGAGTCACTAGCGCTAGATCCAAATACATGAACTGAGACAACCCCTGAAAACGAAATAAAACTGTGCGCATGAAATAGATAGGATGCATTTAACCCGTCGCAGCATGAGAGTTATTGAGTCTTGCTCCAACGAACTAACCTTATGACCTTTAGGGCAGAGATTCCTGAACAAAATGTGCCTGTGCGTCAATTTGTATTATGTCACAGATTGAAATGCCGAAAGCTATTGTTTCATAAGCAGGTACACAATTTCAACATGTTCAATGTTTTGGCTCTTGATCTAAAACCGAACAAAAAGCTAAGGAAACATGAATTTAGACACAGATCTCACTTGGTTATGGTTGCACTAAATGAAACAATGTTCGGTTAATCAGTGACTAGGTTTATCTGCCAATTGCTGATCAAGTTTAAACGTTAGCTGCTTGTGTACAGCCAACATCAGCAATTCCAAAAACTTTATGAAATAAGCAAGACGCAGGAAAAAAAAAGCTTATACTTGAAAAGTGGAAAGTTCTGTGAGTTCGAGAACATACATTGTCCAAACATCGGCCTCGATTGGAATGCTATATCGGCGTAAAATGTAATACAGTGGAGCCTCGGTTTTCAAACACAATCTGTTCCAGAAGGCTGTTCGAGAAGTGAATCGTTTGAATTATGAATCATGTTTTCCCATTACAAATAGTGGAAAAAAATTAATCCGTTCCAAGAAAAAAAGCCCACCTTTTTTCATTTTTTTCATTTGCGCATTTCTGTCCGATCGCGCAACTGCAGCGCACCGCCGAACGCGCAACCGTAGCGCGTCACCGACCGCTCAACTGCACCGCGCTGGTCGCATTATTGTGACAGAGCGGCCGCTGAAATTGAGAAAATATTTTAAAAGTCCTGATGTACTTTCCAAAATTTAAGTGGACCTCAGTGCGCAGGAAGTTTAATTTTGTCCGATCGCGCAACTGTAGCGCACCGTCGAACGCGCAACCTTAGCGCGTCACCGAACGCGCAACTTAGCGCGTCACCGAACGCGCAACCGTAGCGCGTCACCGAACGCGCAAAGGTAGCGCGTCACCGAACGCGCAACCGTAGCCCTTCATTGTTTTCCAAGTACATAATGTTTCAAATGTTGGCTTGTGATCAAAGCTTGATGAATGTGTCCATCTTTAAACATAAAAAGCTGAGCTCAATAACACAACTCATTGTAGTCTAATTGCAAAGTAAAAGGTTTACTACTATAGCCTACCTACTAGCCTTGAAATTATTACTCAAGGGTGCCAAGCCTTGGTTGGTATCACAATTGAATTGCAACATCACTCAAACAAAACCATTTACTCACCCACTCCCCTCAGGGGATTCATAGAAAGAGTTTATGTTCGCTCTAACAAAAGCTTTTCTGAGCAGCGCATTTATGTCACTTGACATATGGGAAGTTTCTCATCATCATTTCTCGAGCTGTGTCTCTTATGACTATGTATCATGCCCTGTTACAGGCCTTAGTCATCAGGAGGAGAAGGAAAGTCTCAACATTTTTTTGCAAATGGGATTCTTTTGGCCAGCACATGCAAACTCTTCAAGCAGCACGGCTGGCTGATTTAAGATGCCAACAACCTCCCCCCTCGGTTGCTCCATAGAGGGAAGTGAATAGCACTGTGGAACTTTTGTAGTCCAATGCCCCCTGAAGTCATTAGTGGTGAAATCAATCAAAATATTGATCATATCGACATTAAGTTAGTATAAATATCAGATTAATACTAGCGCGAAAGGATCAATATCGAAGCTTCAGTTTTGCTCTTGTTTTTTTATGCACAGAGTGGCTCACCTTGAACAACTTGAACTCCTTAAGCAGATATAAAATGCATAAAAATCGAAGGGATACATTTTATTAAATTTTTGCATCATAGTTTCTGAACTTTGGTAATTTGTGGGTAAAAGGCAGAATTTCTTAACCAATAATATTTGTTCCAATTATTACTTTTAACAGTTCAATAATAAAAATGGAATGGAATTGGTATTGGATCCATACCAAAATAATATCACACACAACTAGAAGTCATACAATTGTTAAATAGGGCAGAATTCACATGGTGTTATGCAAGACATCATCATACAGATTAAGATCTCAGTTCAACAATCATCAAAGAAATAATTCAGAATATTTGTTTGCTTTTTCCTCTGGCTTTTTCCCCCTGCAACACCAAAAGACATACTGAAAATATCACACGAGACCAAAGTGAGTATCATAGGATTAGTATCAGATCATGTGAGATGGCATTAATTACAGAGAGCTGACCTGCCTCAACAAGTAGTGTCAAGCAAATGAGTACATAAAGATTGTTAAAAATCACTGGATTGACATTTCTATGATGCGATGGCATCAATGCCTGTACATTTAATAAAGATTGTATAGCGGTTTTAGTTTTACCCTCGAACAGATTATGTCTCTGTCCACCATTTCCTGTGGTTAAAATTGTTTTGAAGTACAGTTCTAACAAATGGTAGTCTATCCAGTGACCCACACGGGATTGTATTCCACTGTAAGGGGTGGCATGAAACAGGCTGGGATAAACAGAGCTGGTTGGCTGAAAGCCAAATCCCCATGGCTACCCTGGAGCAACCCAATCCGTCTTTCCTGTGACAGTCTATTTGTATTTGACAATAAGTCATACCTACTAACAGCATCCTTGCACACACGATTCCTAAAACATGCTGTGGTATGCATCTGGGATGTGTGCAGCATGCAGGAATAAACAAAGAAGCACCAACTTCAAGTGCCCCTAAGCATTACAACGGATCTTCATACAGGTGTTCCGTCTCAGCATGTGCTTTTTCTCGGTGTACAATGATAATACGACCTAAACCGACTTTTTAGGCTGAATATAGTACGAGACTGTATAAACAAGAGTACTAGGATTAAAACTTGAAAATAGTATGAAGGGGGGGGGGGGGGGGGGTGCAATTAGATCTCTCCAAAACTTTTGTTCATGTAGCTTTCTCTATTTCTAAATGCTTACGTAAAAGTCACACCGGCTAGTCGTGGTCATATCTCTGACTAAAGCACTGCTGGAGGTCATGCATTCCAAACTTTTTAAATCACGAGCTCACGCCTCACTGATGACTTTCAGCTTGGCTGAAAAAAATTCCAGCCCTCCCAATAAAAGCGCGTTATAAACCGAAATATTCCAAAAATTCAATCCGATTACCTTTCACTTGACTTTCGTAGTCCGCGATGATTTCTTTATCCTTTTTAAACCTCGGCGAAGACATCTTACGTCCGCTTGCTGGTGAACCAATGTGTGTATGTTTTTTAAACTGCTTGTCAACAGGCGGGGGGGGGTTACAAAAGGGGACTCATCCCAAACTGGACGAAGAAGGGGCGCACAACAGAATGATTAAGTTCCCAGGAGAAAACGCTCACTTCATTGATAATCTTCCTTCTGGCGATGCGCAATCCGATTCCAACCAATAGATCCGCACAACGCCAAGGGCAGCCTCTTGCTACTGCAGGGAACTCAGAAAAAAATAAAAATATCTAATAGAATCACGTAAGTTTTCAGTAGCGGTGCATCATTCGTAGCACCGCGTAGAAAAGCAGTGCCCAAAAGCCGCATAAGGAGGCTATAAAGTCGGATTGAATTGGAGCGTGTGTCCGGTTTAAGTGGTTCAGAGTAAAGACACACGCAAATACCTCCCCCCTCTTCTCGCTCTCCCTGGAAGGTTTCTCCCCCTCTAACTCCCGGCAGGGCAGGCGCAAGGCAGACAAGTAGGCAGGCCGATCGCAACACACAAGGCAGTGAGAGCCAGGCAAGGGGGGGTTATAACATTAACACACGTTCACATGCAAAATTCAAGACAATGTATTGGTTACATTTACTGTCATGCTTGCATATGCGAGAAATATACCACTTAAGAAATTCTATAAGACCATGCATTGGCAAAACTTTAAATATTGCAAGTAAAAAATATTACAGCTGCACACACAATGAAAGCATTCAACCCTAATATTAAATAGTTGAACAATTGCACGACATGAAAACATGGATTGAGGGAAGTAGAAACGCGTGTTCAAATAATATTTCACTAAAATGCTGTGGGATTTTGCTAAACATCTACTCGTCAACGCCTGAAAGAATGGTGTGATACTCAGATGCAAACTATTGACTTCTCCTATAAATTGGACCTGTGCGCCATCTACAGGATGTAATATTGCCATTTGAACAGTCAGGGAAACGCCAAATTCTCTATAAAAGATACAATTTATAGGTGATGGAAGGCTTAATTAAAAACTCACTTTATTTCATGGTACTGACAAAATTATATTCATGCGACATAGCATCGAAAAGAATAAACACTATCAAATAATTTGAACATGCAATTTCCAACGCTCCACAATACAAAATGGCCTTATGCACACGTTTCAAACAAGGCCTTTAAGCACATTCCCGTGTTGTGTTGTTACTGTTGTCGTCACACTTGCTACAAAAACAAATCACCCCAATGAATTCATACAAACATGTACAAAATGTCATCGAAATATATGGACATCGGTATGCAAATGCTTCCAATTTTCTATAAATTCTACATAACTACACATTCAATCACTGTCAACATTTAAATATAAACAACAAAGAAAACTCTTGGAGGCTCCCACAACTTCACAACATATACATAAATATCATTCAGACAAACTGCACATAACAGAATATTGTCACCAGGTTCACTAGACTAGAAGGCAATCATATTTCTCCACTTTCCACACCGATGTCACCTTTGTCATTTTTTAAACCCAATCAGCCACTTTTGAAAAAGTTCTCTTCTATGACCTCAGTGAAGCGATCCTTCATTTGTTGACGGAAAGTGGCGTACCACTCCAGCAATCTCCTCCTCCTGTCTACCCTCTGCTCTTGACTCATCCCTCTCTCCCTCTCCAGAATAGCAGGAAGCTCCCGCCAATCGCTAATATAGATGAAGGGCGCTCCCGCGGCTTTTAGGAGACGCAACGGGGAGCTGGCCCCAGCCGCGCAGGTCCCCGGCGTCAGTACATCTTCCACCACGGGCACTGAGCCATAAGAGCAAGCCTCGTAGATGCGATAGCATTCTGTGTTGACGCCAACGGGGCAGAGGGTGAGCTCGCTCTGGGCCAGGGCGGTTTGATAATTCTTCAAACTGTCTGCTGTCTCCTGGGGGAGCCATCTCCAGGTACAGGGGGAGACAAGAGGGGAACGGGTATATGTTAGGCAGGCTGCTTTGGTAAATATCCATTTCATGGATTCTTATCAAATCAAAATGGGTTTTCAATTATGTGGATGGAAGCAATCTATGACGGGAAATGTTTAGTAACAATCTAACTTACTTCTCCCTGGCAGTGGTGATGCAATCCTTTTCTAGACCGGACTGTTTCAGAACCTGCATGAGTGTTTCCCTAGAAGAATTCTTATAAACAGTACCAAGGAAGTTGCAGAGGTGTGGCCTCTTGAAGGTGATCATCTCAGCATTGGGCCTGACCATGGGAAACTGCCTGTATCTGAACAAGAAACATGACATGTAAAATAAAGTGCATTTAATTGAAACTTCTCTCGCCTTTCTTTGTGGACTGCATGTTCTCGCTGGGTTTTCTTCTGCTACTCTATCGTCCTCCCACATTCCAAAAACATGCACATTTGGTTAATTGAAGACTCCAAGCCCATAGGTGTGAACATATCAGAATGACTTACGTGGCAACACCGAGGGGCCACTGGAAGACATCTCTATCATTGACCCAAGGGCTGTCATACACTAAAAAGAGTAGGTCCACAAAGCCGCCATGTCTCTTTAGGTATGGCCCTAGCCAGTCATTGTTGCAGTGCTCATCACCCAGCAGGACCACAGCCACGTGAGACACAGTGTGCGACTGAACCAAAGCTCGGACGTGCTCCAACCAACGTGTGGAGTACGCCACCTTCTGCTGCTCACGGCCATTCAGAACCAGAACTAGGCTGTTCATATCCAATGGTACATGACCCTGGACTACAGCAGGCCCTGTGTAGAAGCTACAGATGGAGGAGGAAATTAATTAATAGTGTGGTTCTTTCTGTTTTAACGGGGTATGTCTTCAGTGTTCACAACATGGGTAACAACACCTGTTACCTGAAATCTATTTTGCTTGACGGGAGCTCACCCTCTATCCATTGTGCTATCTTGTCAGTTGGATTGAGGGGTCCCTCCATAATATGTTCCCAAAGATAAAGTCCTGATGGGGGGGAAATGAATTATTAACAATAGTAGTACCAGTAGCAGCAAAAGGTAGGGCAACTAGTAGTTGTTTAGCATAGACCCCTCGGGATAAACGGAAATAAATAATGTTGCAACAAGCCTCACCTATGGCTGCTTTACCCCAGATTTGCACCTTGTATCTTTTGGGTTTGTTCTTTTCGATTTGTGCCATATGTTGTTTGAAGGCCTCTCGTCTTTTGTTCAGTGCGGAGTTGTACTCCACTTGTTCACCCTCCCATGGATTCCACTCATCCCCAATGAATGGAGCAGCTCCGCCATCTCGAACACCCCCTGCAAGCAAAACAGACACAGTTTGGAAAAAGCGTTTTGTTGATTCAATCGAATATTTTCCCGTGACTGTCCTGCAACAATTTCTTTTTAAAAGCGATTGGATTGTATATTTTGGTGAAAATACCAGGGGGTCCTGCTTCTTTCGTCTCCACCCTGTGAACGCGGGATATGACTTTAGTGCTGAAGAACACATTGTATGCAGCGTATAGTGAAAACGCTACATAGGCAAAAATTATGAAAAGAAACAACTTTCTCTTTGGAAATTTCATTTTTCTCTTTTTCTACGATCGCTTATGTTACCATTATGGACCTTCTCCATTTTTTCGGGGATGAGAGGACCCTTGTTTACATCACGGGGGAAGTTGCCTTGAAGATATGCCTGTTTAAAAAATACTTTTAAACAGCGGTATGATAATGAAGCAATATTTACTTCTACTAAATTCATGTCAAATGTGAAAACCTTTATTCTTTTGATCTTGGAAATTTGTACATTTTTTTGTTCTTGGAAATAGGCATTTACTATATTTTTGACTTGGGCATTGAAAAAATAACCAGTAGTGTAGGACGGTCATAATTCGAGGCGGAACCTTTCAGCAAGAAAGTGTTTCCGACGTGTCAGAATACGGAGACACGCATAAGATTTCTTCACGCAAGGTCGTGTCCCCAGTACGGGGTGAACAATTGTTCTATCGAGCAAAAATGATGACATTTGCTGGTCGTTTTGGGGCTCTTGCCCCAGTGTTGCGCGGAACACAGCAAACAGCCAAATGTGTGGTGTTACCTGGAGCTAAGGAGTTGGTTCCTGCTGCGGGTAAGATACGTTCACCGGGCCTTTCTCCGTCTAACGTCAGCTACCGCTTATCTGTTCAACAACCTGAATCTAACCACAAAGACAAACTGTAATAATACAAATTATAACTTGCTCAAGTGTCATGTGTCATGTTCTCGGTGGATTTAATGCATTCTTCATAGCTCGTTCGTCGTAGGACATATGTACACGTCGATACGTCAACGATCGTTGTTTTTTGGGTGTGCGTTGTCTTGAACTGATGTGTCTGGACATGACTATTTATATTTTCTGATTATAGCTCCTGGAGGAATCCGACTCGCCCATACAGACATCAAAATCCCCGATTTTACAGATTACCGCCGCCCTGAAGTCATCGACCCAAACAAGTCCTCTCAAGAAAGTAGCGAGGGAAGGAGGGCCTTCTCCTACTTGTTGACAGGGGCCACCACTGTAGTTGGCATCTACGCAGCCAAAACGGTTGTCCACCAGTTTGTCTCGTCTATGAGTGCCTCGGCTGATGTCCTGGCCCTGTCCAAGATTGAGATCAAGCTGAATGAGATTCCTGAGGGCAAAAACATGACCTTCAAGTGGCGAGGGAAACCCCTGTTTGTCCGTCATCGCACCGAAAAGGAAATCGCCGCCGAGGAGGCTGTGAATCTTGCAGAGCTCCGCGATCCTCAGCATGACAAGGATAGAGTGATCAACCCGAAATGGGTTATTGTCCTTGGTGTGTGCACCCACCTGGGATGTGTGCCCATTGCTAATGCGGGTGACTTCGGCGGCTACTATTGCCCTTGCCACGGATCCCACTACGATGCTTCAGGAAGAATTAGAAAGGGGCCGGCTCCTCTTAACCTAGAGGTTCCCTACTATGAGTTCTCAGATGATGACAACGTTGTGGTGGGATAAATATTGGAGCACTATTATACCAGTTTAACCCCTACTGTAGTATATGTTCGAAATATGACTCTTGTACAAGGTGGAGGTGACAATTATCAATAAATTCCATTTTCCTATGGTATTGTTGCAGGTTTTATTTTTTTATTCTCATTGTAAATTCTCATTTATTACTATGTTTAGTTTCAACAGATGGGGTGGGGGTCATGCATTGAGTACTTGAGCCTTCAGGTACCAGACACCACAAATATATGGACTACCACCACAATAAAAATAAAAAAAAATAAAAAACTTCAATACTATTTAAAAAGAAACAAAATGCATCAGAGACACTAAGTTGATTTCACAATTTTTGTTTTTCCCAACCAATCAAGTGGATATTAAATATGAGGGCTGGCTCGCCTAAGGAAGTGAACCTCAAATTGGGGGGAAAAAACTAAAACTTACATTAACCATCACTACTGATTCTGAAAGGCCTTGGTCATAGTACTGAATAACTATTAGAGTCTTGGGGAATGATTATTTGTGCATCATTTTATTTACGTGCCTTTCCAGACTTCAAAAGAATATCAACCCAAGTTTTAGTGTGCATGATCATTGAGAACATTCACAAAACAAATGCCACTGCTGCAGGAAGTTTTTTTCCCCTTCCTTTTGTAATTCAATTCAACCTACTGGTATGTCACATTGTGCAGTTTGACGAATAAATATGCCACCCTTTATTTAATTGCAAGTTCACTAATACTAGTCAAATGATTCATAATAGACATGATCGTTGAGACCAAAATGATCCTTACACTGGTCAATGGTAATAGAAGTGCATTATTAGTTGAATGATCGACTGGCTGCCAATGACATAAAATATGAAAAATGTGTAAAAATGATTAAAATAAAACCTAACTTCACAAAAGAATGATTTTGGTGTTGGCTTGAAAATCAAATAAATAAATAAATAAAGGCAATGGCACAATTGACAACACTTAAATGTGTTATCAGTGTTTTCGGCAGTTTGTGGATAGCATTCAGCAGTCTCTGGATGTGCACACACAAAAAAAATAATGTCCTTATCAATCAGTCAGGGTATGGAGCCTGCGGACTTATCCACACTAATCAACATAGTGCACGTTTGCTTGGAGCTCCTTAGTAACAAATCCAAGGAGGGCTGCAGTGAGCTTCTGCTTTAGAGTAGAATTGCTTAAGACAAGAGTAGTTAGCTGTGCCACATCGGTCCATTGAATGTCCCCGAGGATGGCAACCAGATCCTCGTATAGTTTCTGCTGCTGCTGAGAACTGAGCTCCATAATGACCTGAGGAAGAGGTTTGAACTGACCGCTGGTCAGCCAACAGCCAAGAAGGCCTCCAATAGCACCGCCTGGAGAGAGCCAAGGTTCAAAATGTTGGACTGCATGTGTATATTTTGAAACACTAACCATTACTAATTCATATAAGTCATACAGTGTGTTACATACCAACTGCGATACCAAGAGGACCCCCGACCAAGCCTCCGGCAAAGGCCAGGCTTCCAGCTGCTGCAGCCCCTTTTCCTGAACCCGTGACCGTGGTCTGGATCTGCTTATCAGCAGATAACTCACAGCACAGCTTCATAATATCTTCAAGCCGATGACACATTCTCTGCATTATGGAAATTACAGAACACTCTTTAAATTTATTTTGATACAATTTTTACAATGTATGTAAGTAATGGCATTTAGCTTTGCAACATTACATTTATATTCACTGATCACAAGAGGTAGGGATTCAAAATATAGCATCAAATTTCTGGGAATTATTGTACCTTCTTGATTATTGGAATATGCTATCAGCGAGACGTGCAGACAGACAAAAAGACAACAGATAGAAAGAAAAAAACGTACTGTATAGTTGAATGGAGACAAAAAATTTTTTGACTATAACAAACCGTGTGAAGAATATTAATTTTCCCTCATAAGAGGCAATAACCATTCATACCGGTAGGTTACCGTACCTTGATTGTTAGGAATTCTTCATTAATACCGGTTAAATATGTGTTATTTAAAACTAAATGTCCCGTGCAGCAGCCTGATCGTTTGACTTCGTGTGTCAACACAGGAGGAGAGACGGAAGTTGATGATCACGTGGCTTGGACGCTGAGAACCATACGCGTCGTAATGGGTATTCCGTCTTTTTAAAAATAAAAATAAAAACGTAATTTATGAACAATAAAATAACCGACACTGACGTGAGGTGAGAATCTTGTTTACATTTACATCGAAGCGCACACTCCCTTCAATGCACTGATAATGTATAGTAGTGATGGGTCCAGCGACACCGAGGCGTCGGCGCATGTGTTGAGCTCATCGAGCGAAGCCCCGTGTTGGTGCGCGTATCGCTTTAAAAAGTCACGTGACCGAACAAGCAGCAGTATAGCCTGTTAAGGAAGCGCGCAAAAGCTCTGTTAAAGGAAACGCATTGTCAACGGGATGGATCTACTAAAACAATATCTGATCTTTTGCAGTCCCCTAACCTTACCTCTAAACCTATCCCCAACCCTAGCACTAACCCTAACCACTAGCTCTAACCGTTTCCCCAACCCTAACCCTATTTCTATCTCTAACCCTGACCCTCGCCCTAACTTTAACCCTAGCCCCAACCTTAACCTTAGCCCTAACCCTCGCTGTTACCCTAACACTATACCCAAACCTAACCCTAGCTTTAACCCTAACTCCAGCACTAATTTAACCCTATCCATAACTCTAACCCCAACCCCTAACCCTGTGTTGCAAATTTTTCCATGATAAAACATATTCATTTAGTTTCACCGGGATTTGAACTCGAGCTGCTGCAGTGAAAGGCCAGAGCATAAACCACTTCACTATGTAACCTGAGATAATGCTTAAAATTGATTTACTATATATGGTTTAATGGAGCAGCTCAAGCGACGACCAGAAACTTGTTGAGCTCAAAGTCATCAGCTACACTCGTGACATGGTTTTCCATTTTGGATAAAATCGAGAGGTTATTTGAATTCTATGCTCCTCACGTCTGCGTGTCCGCTATAGTATGATCGTCATTATGTTTCATTATCATCTTTAATGTCTGCAGGCGCAAAGCATTAAATGTCGGTAATGACGTTGTAGGGCGACTTTGTAAATGTATATCTTTTATGCAATTTTGACCTTTTTGTTAACGTGCACGTTCACTGAAAGAAGTGCCTCATGGACCCATCACTAATGTATCGTGAGCTAAATTACACGAGTTGACAGGAAATACATGTTTTTCAAAACAAAAGCGTGACTACAACCTCAGATTTTACAACAAAGTACAGTGCTAGTAAAATCATTTTAACCAATTGGAACCATTTTGTGTTTGTCTCAGATATTATTTTGGGTGAAGATTTCGTCGGAGTTATTTTTTCCCCAGCTCTTTAAAGTATAATTTATTCTGAAAGGAGCTCTCAAATAAAACAGGATGTTTTGCTTTAACTACAGCACCATTCAGTGTCATTCTGTAGCTGGTGGTGCAGACATCGAAGAGGAAATATTTTTACTGGACATCGTCTCAAAACCTTTTCTTTTTAAGGGGAATGATGCGGGGATCCTGAAATGAGAGTGTGAGATGTTATTACTTCCGAAAGTGTGGATAATCGCCGCTGTCACGTTGATGACTTCAACTAAAGTGGGTCCGAGGAGAAGCTCCTGCTGCATTCATAAACATTTCTTTAGGACTCAAAACAACCCCTGAGCTTTGTTTCTGGCTCATCAAAAGTATCCCCCCCAAAATATCTTGTGCCCTTGGGATGATAAAGGTCGAAACGAGAAAAATCAACATGGAGGACCCCAGCGGAGTGACCAGACTCCGAGAGGAACACGAAAAGGTAACTTGACGTCATAATGGTTAAGCACGTAAAATAAATATTATAGGCGAACCGAGTCCCACTTCCTGACCATGCGGTGAACCAGACGGTTTTTTCCCCCACGATTGCATGGGTTTTAGTTCCTTTGTGCAAGGTAAATAGACGACTTGCTAAACCAGTAACCACACCATCATGTCACGTCAGATTTGTACTAATGACGTTCCATTTTCTAGATCCTTCCTATAACATGCCACTTTAACTCACTAGTCAGTCATTTTGGCCAAAAAACAAATGAGAGTCATGTTTCGTTTCATTTAAACCTGACGTGAAATTAATCAAGTTGAGACAAGCCTGCCAGTTTCACTTTTCCGTGTTTGCTGTGGGTAAACAAAAGTGAACGAGTCAGCTAACTAGCTAAGTCAGCTAACGTATCGTGCAACTCTCGGGCATGCAAACACCCCTGCTTCTGGGAGTGCAAACTATTTTCCATGCCTACTAGTATTGGCATTGACGTGCATGATATTTTCTTAACAATTGCGCAATTTGTTTGTCTTGCGTCATCATTATAATTATCACCTAAATGACGATTTCAGCGGCTGTTATTTGCCTTTTTCCTTTGTGTGTTTGTAGCCATAACGGTGCTGAATGACACATTATAAAAGGCGTTATTATAATTATAATCAAGAGCAAAAAAAATGTGTATTTACAGTGCATCATAAGGACGCGTATTTGCGTTAATTTTGATTGAAAGATTGTCGATCATGCAGCTCGGTCCGTGTCTTCCTCCCAGTTCTGACGCTTGTTATTTTTTATTTTTTTTAATCTGGAGTTCTAAAATTGAGGGATCTAATAGTTGAGAATGTGAGTGAATGATTGTCTCCATGTTTCCTTTAAAAATGAGTATTATTGTCTTTTGTATGAAACAGGAATTTGAAGAACACCAAAAGAATGATCATTTAATAGTTACACACTTCTTAAATCTGCAATTGAAGACCTCTTCCTGTGTCATTCTTTGTGAAGATACACTATAGACCCATCTTTTGTTGGATTTTTAAGGTGCACCCTATGTTGAGGCAGTACCTGTATTTATGAAACATTTTTTTCCAACCACATTCCGGCTGTGGATACCAGTAGCAGGTCAACTTTCAGCACTAATCAATATAGAATGAATTAATGATTACATTTCACAATGTATGAATTGACAGTTGTTCCACATTATCAATCAACAAGTAAAAAGTGGTACTTTTCCAGAAATGTATTTTAAATTCTGCATTTACAAGTGTTTGTCATCATATGTTTTGAATTTCTGTCTTAATAATAATAGGTGGTGAAAGACTGTGAACGTCGGATTCAGCATTGGTGAGTATCACGAAAATAAGGGTAGTTAATAGCAATGTTGAGCTGTTGACACACTAGAAGCCGCATTATACTCGTTGAACATAATGGAAAGTTGAAAAAACAAAAATTTGCAGAAAAGTTTGATTAAAACAAGGAAAACATTTTTGAAGCAAATTTCCGGACCAAAAATGTCTATTTAGCTACTAAATGTCAATGAATATAAATTAATTTGAAAGAGGAGAAAAAAAAATTAACAGAATTGAGCAATTTTGCAGTGTGCCGTAATGCATCAAAAGTGTTAGGAGCTTTTAAATCAGCCACCAATTCCTGTAGCTGTGATTGGCTGTCATCATCCTTCTCTTTTTTTAATGTAACAACAATCTTGAAGGAGTACAGCAATCCGATGTATTACCCCGTCTTAAATTCTATGTATTAATTTAGCGAACACCAGCGTGATCTCAAATATGCAGTCAATATACTACACCTCTGTTCAGTAAGCTGTTGCAAAGCAGTTTACTCATGGAATCCAGATGTCCTGAATAATATCCTGCAGACTTGAAAATTTTCCTTGATGTGAACAGACGATAGGGAGTGGGTGTTAGTCAAGCACGGGGAGCCACAATCTGGTAGATGAAGTAAAACTACCTGCAAGTGAACTATTACTGATTGAGTCTTCACTGCAGTCTAATTTCATTACAATTAATGTGTTTGAAGTGACTGGACACTGTAAGGCGGTGCTGAACGTTTCTGGAAAACTGTAGTTGAAAATCTCTATTATAAGAAAATAAATTGTATTATCTGCAATGCATACAATTGTTGAATTGTTGCCCTTTATTGTTGTTGTTATTAATGTAAGGTAGCGAGTTAGAGAAATACCTTATTGATTTTGTTGGCAAAATTCAGGCCATACTCATACTTAGACAAGAAAACTTGTTTCCATTAGCCACTAATCCAAATGAATTACAGTGACCTCATGTGGCCAGATGAGTAAGGTACAGAATGTCTTTCTCCCCCTCGCATTGTTGTTTAATTGTGCCAAAACAAAGCGGGTACTTTTTTTTTTGCCACTCATTACTTCTGTTTCCATGAATCTATAGGGAAAAGGTGTCAGGTGATTATGATGCCCTGAAAGAACGCCTCAAAACACTTCCGGATAGACTGTCTTATGATATTATGGTGAGTGTTAGAATCTATACACTGTGAATACTGGACACCCGTAAGAGGGACACTCGAATTAATGCATTTACGTAAAATCTGGCTTTGTGTTTTGGTCGCAATCGTGTCTCTCAACTTCTGCTGACTCTTTGCATCCCTGTTCTGAGCAGGTGCCGTTTGGCCCGATGGCCTTCATGCCTGGGAAGCTGGTGCATTCTAACGAGGTCACCGTGCTGCTTGGTGACAACTGGTTTGCTAAGTGCTCCACCAAGCAAGCTGAGAAAATTGTCGACCACAGGATGAAGTGTGAGTCTTGTTAAGCACCCACTGTGAAAGAAAACATGGCACGTTAGTCTAAAAAAAATATATATATACTTTGTACCCAGCAGAGGGCACTGTTATATCAATCACAATAGCACTGTTGACCATAAACTGACATTACTGCAACCTCATTCAAGTGGAATTATTTGTGACAGTGCTTCCCAATCTTTGATCCCCAATTTATATATAAAAATAAAAAACACACACTATCTATAGCACCCCAAAACATTAACCCTCAATAACAGTTTTTGTGTACATTATGCTGTCAATGTTTGATGATGGTTTTGAGTAATCCTGATGAAGTGGGTGCAAGGAGCCTGACCATTGCTGCTTGCAGATATATTTTAAATACGTTTTTTTGTGTAATGTGAATTTTTTCAATACTGTATGTATTTGCTGTAATTGCAATTCATTTCACCCTCTTCTTCATCTGTACTTTTTGTGGATAGTGAAATTGAGAATAATAATGTGAATGATCAGAATGGGCTTCTTGTGACAGTCTTTGATGAGAATATTAAGAGTGTTTAGTGAAGCAGAAATGTCCTGCCACAGGCCATCCACAGTCATCTGTACCCCCACCCCATTTATCACCAAATCTTATGCCCCTGCCTGCCCCGCTATTACAGAGTTAAGTGCTGTAATGCAAACATCACGAGCTGAAATGTGTCAGACAGCGATGGACTTGTCAGGCCTTCTCTGTTTGACCTTTTCTCACTTCCACTTGATGCACACACTGAAGGGGCTCCCCATTGCCATGGAAACAAGGGCTCTCTGCTTGCGTTTTGTAAAAGGGCTTAATTGTTGTGAAGATTTAATGATCCGAAGTGGTATTCGGGCCAGAGGATATTTTGTACCGTTTAGTGTCATAATGCCCCCCCGCCCACCTCTTGCAGCGGATTCTAGGCATTTCAATCATTCAATCATCAATCATTCCATTTCCTCCTCACTCCACAGCTAAACGTTTCATCAGTGTGCCTATTTTGATATCTCTAACTAACCTTTTGTTGCAGATGTCAAGAATGAACTTTGTGGCCTGTCCAAGACAATGACAAACTTCGAAGCGAGAGTAGGAATGGTGAAGGATTGGGAAAATATTGTAAATGTACGTTGCTTAATATTGAAATCAATACAGTATAGGAACTTCCCTGAAAGCCAATATGTTTACAGACCCTGCTTGTATTTTAGGAAAAAGGGGACTATGTTGACATCAGAGAGGTGATTGGAAAGGACGAGGCCACTGTCACACAAGGTATCATCTTTGCCAGCACATTGATGAATTTCACACAAAATTGAATCATCTTTAAATGTCAAAATATTATGAAAACATTTACTTTTAGGAAAGCGTAGAGTGGCTCACAGACCAAATTCCAAGCCTAAACTGGAAACTGTGTTGGATTTGGAAGAGGAGAACGAAGGAAGTGGGGAAGACACCCAACTAAAGGGGAGCTCAAAGAGTTTCATGACACAGGAGGAGCTATGGGCTCGATTGAATGAGCTTGAGCAACTCGAGGAACGACAAAATGAGCGGGACAGGTACATGACCACATCTGTGGCTTCACGTAACAATGGTGTGCTCTTTTCTGGTCATTCATTACAGTTTGTTTCTTTAGCTTGTCTGATAATACAGACGTTGGCGGGGAGGACACATCATCCTCTTCCTCGGAGGAGCAGATTGAGACGGACTCCCTTCCTCCAGTGAATGGACTTTGTCTGAAACACCATGTTAATGCGCCCTCGAGTGGAGAAATAAAAGAAGACGAAGAGCACCACAATCTGCCAACCATTTATTTCTCCCACACAGTTGAGCCCAAAAAGGTCAGTGTGATAACTGGGAAGTTGTTTTGGAAATTTGTTCCCAGGCTAAACCCAGATCCCGCTCTGTTTTAGGTGAGGATCAACACAAGTAAAAACACCACTCTCAAGTTTAGCGAACGGAAAGAACTAAAGGAACATTCAAAGCGGAAAAAGAAAAACGGTCACCAAAACGGACACTCTCATCACGAAGTTTACAAAATCCAAACACCTGCAGACATCTACAGGTGGAACCAGCGTACCTGTGTTGTGAAATTACATTTAGTAGCATTTTTCTGGACATGTTGAGTTTATACAAGTATATATTTTTTCCCCATCAGGTTGTTTGTGGATGTGAGGGACGGGGAGCCCATCCCCAAGAAGTCCATTCTGAAGTCACGTAGCCGCGAGAACAGCGTGTGCAGCGACACAAGCGAGAGCAGCGCAGCAGACATGGATGAGCGTCGGATGATGGGCCGCAGTTTCAGCCACGATGAGAGCACACCCAGCGACAACAGCGACAGCCTTGCCGAGGACGACAGCTCCAAGAGAATACCATCGCATCCTGCAGAACAATTTGAGGTGAAGAAAACCTGGCTGTGTTTTTAGCTCACTGATTTGTGATCCTTATACCTTTGTGTCCAGTGACCTCCGACAGTTTAGATTGTTTTATCAAGGGTGCCCTCCATTATTGTAATGGAAAATGTTTTTTCAGACTCCACACACTGTTTTGAAAGTTAGGCTAAAAAGGGTCTGAAAATAGCTGGCACTGACTTGAGTTAATTGCGAGGCAGATCAACAGGCAATTTGCAATGTTTCATTTATGTCTTTGTTGTCCAGGCCTTCTCGGGTACAGTGGTGGAAAAAGACTCAATGCCCTTGGCCGTTCCCTTTCTTACCATCGGTCCTCCAGCACTGCCAACCATCATGGAGCGAAAACTGGAGGAGGTGGCACCTGACGTGGAAGCTCCTCAGCAGCCTGTAAAACGGGTGTCAAAGTTCAAAGCTGCCAGGATGCATCAGAAATGATTTTTTTTATTTGCAGTACAAAGCATCTTTTACACTTCTTTATTTACACACTTTAAACAGCATTCAATCTACCCTTTGAAATGGACATAGTTTCTGTCATTTTAAGAGTTAACCAACATTTTAAATGGTGAGTCTGTCTTGGTCCTCTTTTTGTTATGGGTTGTTTTGTAGGACTGTAAGCTTTGCCTCTTGGGCCTACACATTATAAATCATGTGCTAGTTATAGCTCACCTTTCTCCTGCTCTTGACCTGCTTAATGAATGTGCGTTGACTTTTGGTTATGACTAGCTTTATGTTGAGACATAACAAGATTCATGGAAAAGGAAAATAAATGATTTTGCTTTATAAGTCATTGTTCCGTATTTTTGCCTGAAGGAAATTCTTTGCGTTCACCTGGTTGGACTGATCTTTGCAGATGGCTTGTTGTGACAATTTGGCAAAAACCAAAATGATGATATGCATGTCAGGGTTGTAGGGTTGATTCTGAATGTAAACCGTTGGTCTTCAGACGGCTATTGCCATACATACGTGATACAAATGCCATTATTTTTTTTCCTTATTCTGCACTACTTTGAAATAAAACCGTAACCAATCACCACAGGAATAACATGAGATACAAACTAGAGTTTATACTAGGACAAAGATGATGAAGAATGCACGATTGTGTACTAGTTTACAATTGTCCCACCAAAACAAGCCAGAGAAAATAACTTCAGATTTGAGGCTCATATGACTTGGAAAAGTAAAGACTCATGATCTCTTGTTATTGTAGTTATTTCTAAGATTTAAGTTTCACAGTTCCAAATAGATGTAATCCACATTGTTGTTTAATCCTTTAAAGTTGAATGGTTTCATGTTGTGTAACTACCTGGCACTTGCTATTACTCAATGACACTTCCTAATGTCTTGAGCCTCCCTCTAATGATTTTGAGGCTGATAATTGCCCAGACACGACTTGAAATGGTTGTGGGCTCAATTTGTATTGTTTTCAGACATGCGCGTGTACTCACACACAAACCACCAAACTTAATTTTATCCCAAGCCTCTTTGATTAAATCCGTAGCTTGTGAGTTTGAAAGTCTATATCATTGCCCTTTTTAGTTTAATGGTGGGAGTGCAGGTCTCTGATAAGAAGCTTTTAAACAGATTCTGATGTGACTCGGCCCTTATTTTCCATCGTCTGGATTATTTCCCCAACATGAAAATCCAGGTAGCATGAGACAGATTAGGCAATGCTTAACATGCTAACGTTGTGCTGGTGAGACACAGATCAATGGACTTAATGTTGGTTAATCTCCGAAGGTGTATGCTCCAAAAAAGCAGAACTACTTTTCAAAGAAAATGAGCCCATAAACTGGGATGAAACGCACAAAATCTACATTTCAAAGATTAAGAGGGGGGGGGGGGGGATTTTAAATGTTGTGTGATTATGGATTCAAACATACATTGTTATCCAGACAGGTGCTCAGGCTTGAGAGGGGAATTCAAACCTGCAAATGCCAAGGGCATCGAAGAGCAGTCGAGTTTGTGATTTAAAATAGTATTTAACTCTGATGTTTTACATAACTCCAGCATTGACGCTGAGCCTCAGGTGGACGTGGCGGGACGTGCTCAGGTGATCCATTGTCCTCTGATACAAGGTGATATCAACATTTCACTTTCAAATTCAATGCAAAACTGACCAATTATTTTGTCTCAAGCTCTTCTGATAAACTATCCAATAAATGCAGCACCAACATTTGTTCTCAAGAACTGTTTACTTTGAACAATCTGGCTCAAGTATAACTAAAAAGTAGTCCTTCAAAAAATCTCATGAGTAAATGTGTGAAGTGAAAAAAATTGTTCCTAACTTCTCATTTATTTATTTTGATAGACAAAAATATACTTTGTACATTGGTGAAGTATGAACTATGCAGCAAAATCCACACGTTTTTATCAATCTCAGTGGGCTGCTAGTTTGTCATTTGCTGAAAATGGCATTCCAGTTGTTGATTCAGTGTATCCAGAACATGCTTTCAAAGGTATGAATAAATTAAATGAAGTTAATTTCCAGTATGTTATGTTGTTTTCTTTTGTATGATTTGTACATCTCAGGCTATCGTGCTGTGGACCTTAAGTAAGTTTCACGGGTTGCCAGAAATTCAGAAAGATTATTCAGATTGTCTTTCAGGCCGGATGTATTCGGCCTGGGAGACAAGATAGCTGTTTACAACATAAGATTAAAGGAATAATATTTCAGATCAAGCGCTTAGTCAAATGCATAGATATGAATTGATACTATAAATTTTGAATGACATTGATTTCTTTTTCATCCGGGCCATCTTTGAAGTGATCAATTTATTATTGTAAAAACAATTGGAAATCTATAATTGGTGCTGTTCAGGCACAATAAAACCTATTATTCTGTCTTTTTCTTTTTGGATGTAATTATCAATAAACCATCTTCCTGGAAGAGTCGTTCAACACTGTTTTTGAAGAGTTTGCATGTTCTCTCTATGCCTGCGTCGGTTTCCCACATTCCCAAAAACACGCATGCTAGACCAATTGACCACTCCAGGTGTGATTGTGAGCATGAATAGTCTATATGAACCCAGCAGTTAGCTGGCAATCAGTTCAGGGTGTACCTGAGGTAGGTGGTATTGTACGCAATACTGGCCGAGTTAAAAAAAAAAGTTAAAACGATGCGTGCTTTTTGTAACCTCAATTTTTCAATGTTGTGCCAGGATCAGATTTTTTTTTTTTTTTACCGTGCAGAGCTTTATATTTTACAAATGCAGGTTGACATACAGTGAAGCCTCGGTTTTCGAACGTCCTAGTTCTCGAACAATTCGGTATTGAACATTGAAAATTCAAGATTTTTGGTTGTCGAACCTTGCGAGATGAGCCGAAAGAACCCGCATGCCAACTGACTCCGTTCGTTATTACATTCTCGTGACTCTGAGGATTGCATCAACTCTAATCATGGCTCCAAATGAAGCAAGTGGGAGCAGTAAAGCCATCCTAAAACACAAAGACGCTCCTAAAGCGATGCGACAGTGAACCCCCAGCGCGCTACGGTTGCGCGATCGGACCAAATTAAGATCTCTGCGCACTGAGGTCCACTCAAATTTTGGAAAGTCCATTAGGACTTTAAAAATATTTTCTAAATTTTAGCGACCGCTCTTATATAATAATGCGACCAGCGCGGTGCTGTTGCGCGGTCGGCGGCGCGCTACGATTGTGCGTTCGGCGGTGCGTTGCAGTTGCGCGATCGGACAAAATTAAGCTCCCTGCGCACTGAGGTCCACCTACATTTTGGAAAATCAGGACTTCAAAAATATTTTCTAAATTTCAGCGACGGCTCTGTCCCAATAATGCGACCAGCGCGGTGCAGTTGCGCGGTCGGTGACGCGCTACGGTTGCGCGGTCTGTGACGCGCTACGGTTGCGCGTTCGGCGACGCCCTAGGTTGCGCGTTCGGCGGTGCGCTACAGTTGCGCGATCGTAAAAAATTAAACTTCCTGCACACTAAGGTCCACTTAAATTATGGAAAATACAACGTGACTTCAAAATTATTTTCTAAATTTCAGCAGCTGCTCTGTCACAATAATGCGACGAGCGCGGTGCAGTTGCGCGGTCGGCGACGCGCTACGTTTGCGCGTTCGGCGGTGCGCTGCAGTTGTGCGATGGACAAAAATGAGCAAATGAAGAAATTACGTTGTTTTTTTTTTTGCTTGGAACGGATTAAAATATTTTTCCATTATTTGTAAACTTCTCGAACAGCCTTCTGGAACGGATTGTGCTTGAAAACCGAGTCCACACTGTACTCTACGTGTTTCTCAAGCTCCAGGTGAAGGTGGAAGTGCAGATACTTGCTTAAAAAAACAAAACTATGAAAGCTTAACTACAGATTCTACTATTTAAAAGGGCCCTGGATGGGAATACATAGTTTGTCCCAATCAGTTCGTGTTGCTAACGCTCCCTAATTCACATTCCTCCATATGTCACATCAGCCTCTTTCTGCCTTAAAAGAATTCCAAGATCTCAATAGGGAATTCAACTAAGGTTGACTTTGTTACTTCCATCTGTTTATCTCCTTTTTATTTTGTGTCATCTGCAAAGTTCAGAGAAAAAAAGAAAAAAAGAAATACGCTTATTGTGACAGTCAGGATCAGAAAGTACAGATCTGTTTTCAAATGCAGCAAAAAGAAAAGTTGTCAGAAAAAATATAATGTATACTCAAAGAGAGTAGAGTACAGACATTGACCGAGTGCCTGAAAAATCTACTTGAGTAAAGTAAGGAAGTATTTGTATTTTGTTACTCTCCACCATTGCCGCCAGTCAAAAGTAAGCGTTGCTATCGTGAAGAAATTTGAACGTTTTTGCTGCAAGCAGAAAAAAAAGTCGATTAGGGCTAAAGACGTGTTCTCTCCTCACGGCAGTGTTAATCAAGGTCAGATTGATTCGTCAGGTGAAACTATTTTAATTCTCTGCATGTAAGCGTCATACTATTCAAACATTTGAAGGGAGGCGTTTACTTCGCTGCAACGTCAACGCTAATTTCGTCCAAATCTTTTCATTTCATTATTGACAGCGCTCCAAAATTGCAGAAGTAGAATCCCGCCTACTCTTGAAGCAAAGCTTTCATTCGGCGTCCAATTTCTTCTCTTCGCCTTATCAAATGTGACACGCATAATAGCCCATTATGTATTCAAAGAGACGCATGTGAGCGGGGATGGATGAGGCGCGGTGGACGCGCCGCCGCACATTTTTACGCACGGCGCACGTCTGTTCCACTTCCACGTCAGCGTCCAGATGAGGGAGACACACGGCTCGTAGTATACCAAGTATACCGAGTCCTTTTGGAACATTTCATTACCTCCTCTTCTCCGACGGAAATACAAAGAGGAGCGAAGAGTTCTATAGCGCTATGCGCTCATGGTGAAGACTTCATTCTTTTATTTGATTTCTTTTCGGGGAATTCTTTCCGTATTTCTCTGACTTCCGCCTTTTCTATAGCGAGAAAGCGTCCAGTCCTCATCATTCACCATCCATCCTTTGAGCTGACGCCACCTGTCCAAGTCAGGTAAGACTCGTCATCAAGTTGCTTGCTTCTAAAAAAAACTGCGTGACTTTACCACCGTATTAATGAAATGCGACTTTGCAAAGTAGATTGAAATCTTAGTGGTGGGCTTCTGTAACTGTAATTCTTTGATGCCCACATACTAATTAACATGCGACCCTTTTTCTTCTTTTTTTATTTTTTTTATACAAGTATAGTCATGCTATGCCAGTGTTTCATTTAGTAAAGTAGAATTCTAAACATGCTTTAAACAAGTTGGGTGGGGGGCAGTGCAGAAAAGCATCTAGACACAAAATTCAATATTACCACCCCCCCCCCCTCCTTAAAAATAATTGTTACTTTTTTTTCAAGGCACATGCTTTCAGTCTTCCTCTCTCCACCCCTGTCACCTGTACGGAGTGGCACAGCCCCCTTTTCAAAGCCCCCCCCCTTAGCCTCTTGTCCCCCTTCCTCCTGTTTCCAAATGCTCTCCTTTGAAGCGATGATGCCCCATCTGTCATATATGAGCAAAGGGAGACCACGCTCTGCTCCTCTCAATTACTGAATTCTCCTCATGCCAACTCCAGTGGGACAGGAGGAGGAGCAGGTGGGTAGAAGTCAGTGCGATCAATCAACATGAAATATTCAGCTTTGAATATGCACATCATTTACTCTACCGTTGCCCTTGTTAGAATAGTTGTGACAATCCCCCAAATAAGGCTTTGCGCCTGTGACATAATTTATTGTGCGAAAAGAGAAGCTAGCTACAAGTGATAGCCAGCTCCCCCCCCCCCACTCTTTCTTTTTGATGATCTTTAAATCGAAAAACTATGTGGTTTGAAAGTGATGAGGAAATTAGGCAAATGGGTGGAGAGGGAGGGCATGAAAGTGTATCAGTACAGCCTCTTTCTCATTATGCCGCAGTAAACTCACATAAGCGTACATGACAAAAGCTGGGCTTGGCAACTTTCTCCCCCCTGACAGTCACACTTGTTTGAACACGGGGCACATGATTTGAATAGCAGTAATCCGTGGTGAAATCAACAGGCCAGATGAACTTTTTGGCACCTCACTGAGTCGGATTTTCTTTCGCCAAACAAATGCCTAAGCTGTTTAGACTCTTGGCTTAAAATCACTAAGTTATTTGTCTTTCTCATACTGTGGCAACATTAGAGGAAGCATCTTAACCTTTTTCTAGCCACTCTAGTAACTCTTCAGGAAACTTTTAATCTCCCAAACGGCTGCTTTGCGATAATAATATCTTTAGGATTTTGCCTGGTGAAATTCGCCCGAGTACCATGGCCCTAAGTATTTGATCTATGAGGCAATACAGTGAAAAGCATAGCCCCATGATATGAGAACACAACAGTGAATAATTAATAACCTTGCTCCCAATTCCAGGAAAACAATAGCATATTGTAGGAGCGCTGCACTAATTTCACTAGAGGAGAGAGGTGGGGGTAAAACGTTAAAGAACTTTGGCAAAATGTGGAATGCATTGTTATTAGTCTGACTTTTCTTTCACTCCTTTTCGCCGCTGCAATCTTTTCACACAGTGTTAAATGCAGAGGTGTAAGTGTTGCGTGCTGTCGGCTGCAACGTGTTTGCATTTGAGACTAATCAGAAGCTATTAGATACCCCCTTTCTCACCTGCTGGCACTATGCGAGGTGGAAGTGCACACACAGGAAGCTATTTTCCACAGGCCTCCTCTCCTGGCTGTCAGCTCCCATTAAGGCGGAAGGTGTCATATCTGTAACACAGCTGAGTGCAGATGGCAGAGTGGAGGGGATGGCTCACCGATTTAAACAATGATTAATGAACAGAGATGGAAAACAAATTACATCGGACTATTGGAGGCAGGGAATTGTTTTTATGAAAATGTTAATTGTTTCTGCCAGGCTGATACCCGGAGTGGGGGAAGGGTGAAGCGAGGGCAAAGCAGCCGTGCAACCAAGGGGCTACTACTGATAGGGCGTCTACAACCCCCCCGGCTCAGTCTATTGGCGCTTCTCGCGTGCAGTCTTTAATACCCTACCCCGGCTTGAAGACCACTAATGTGCTGTAACTTTCAAGGTTTGGCTTTTTACGACAAACCCCGTGAAGAATTGTCGCCCACCACTGCACCAATTAACGTTACCTCTAATAATAAGTGGTTGTAAGTGATGGGAGAAGCCGCTTGTGTTCTAGTTGTAATTATTGCAGGCGGGTGCAGCTGCACTACTTAGGGAGATGATGATAATTATTTTTCTTTTTTCTTTTTTTTTTTATTTCCACTGCGGGTTGATTTTTTAAGAGCATCATACACTCATCAGAGTAATCAGGAGAGAGTGATTAGTGAAAATCCACGAGGCTAACAGCTGCCACATTAAACACTTGCCTCTGTTGCCAACACAGAGCCGCCGCCGCCGCCGCACATAGGACACGGGCCGACAAGGCACTTCACCTTCAACACCATGCGTGTTTGTTAGAAAGTCAAGGCTGCAAACACACCATTAGAATAAACAGACATTCTCATGAAAAGGCAAGTCGTTGTGCACCAAGGTCGAGCTGCGCCGGTGCTCCTATTGACAATTTGGAGTATGGGGAGTCAAAGTTTGATATGCCACTGGAGGTGTGATATGGAGATAGTCGCTATGCGGTGACCTTGCTCTCCAAAGTTTCATGTTTACAGAAAAAAAGTGCATTTTCAAGACGCAGATGATAGCGTCGCGGTTCCCACGGCCGAATGTGAATGCTGGTGTGACTGGCAACCGATTGAGGGTGTGGTTTTGTGCATAGTTGGACGGGATAGGCTCCAGCTTTCCTATAACGGTAGACAGGATGGATGGATGGATGGATGGATGGATGGATGGATGGATGGATGGATGGATGGACGGATGGACGGACGGATGGATGGATGAATGGATGGACAGCGTGCGTCGCTTGCCGCCGCGTAAGGCCTGCTCAACTTGGGGGCTAATTCTCTTAGCCCAGATGTTGCCTGAGCACAGTCCTGAGATCCCACTGGGTTGATGAGCTCAATCAGTGGAATGATGAAAAGATGATTTTGTCCCTGTAATTACAGTGTGTAAACTACTTAGCTCGGATTGCAAAGGAAGTCATTTTCTAATTACGTTGGTACCCCGTTGTCTAATGGTGGATGTTTTGTTGTTTTTGAAAGAGAGAGGGGGTGGGTCGAGGAAGAAGAATATGCATGTGTGTGCGCATGTGTTGCCGTGGCAAAAAAAAAAAGACCATCACGAAAGTAAGATGGCTGCCAAATGAGGGCTCATTGAATTATCAGCCCAGTTAATGTGCCTTGGATTATACTCTTTGTTTGTCATTTTTTTTCCTGTAGATGCCATAGCTTAATGAGATACTGTAAGTGGCATTACCCGACTCCTGCTGTGGTTTTGTGATGACTCGTTTAATGTCTTTTGTTTTAGTGCCTCCGAGTGCTTTGGCAAGTGAAAGTCGACACATCTCCAGTTCCCCCCTTTTTTGCCATCTCGGCGCCACTTTGCGAATAAGGAGCATCGTTCATATCATGCAAATGTAGGCAAAGGCGCTCGCTGAGTTAAATGAAATAGCGATGGGAGTTTACAGGGCGATCCTGCCTTTTTGCACTGTGGGACAGGAAGTTGCACAAACCATGTCAGTGTGTTGTCACCATACCAAAAAGATCCATTCTTTGAGATCTGTGTGAGTTCTGTTGGCGTTGGCAGCGGGCCTGCGGGGGCCCAACCATCTGATGCGGGCCCGCACCATGTGGATTGGCTTGTCTTGCGAAAGGCATCCCCTACGCACGCCACACTGTTAACATAGCCCATCATACGCCAAAAGCTTTGTTTGTGTCCAGGAAGAACAGGTGGCCTGTGCAAACACCAGCAACTGTTTACACATGAGTGATTTAAAATACATTCTATATACACATGCTCAAGTGTGTGTGTGTGTGTGTGTTTATGTGTGTGTGTGTGTGCGAGCGTTACGGAGAGAGAGAGAGGGAGGTAGAGACTACATGTGAGAATGTGTGTCCTTGCATGCACAAAAACACTATTTGATGAGGGAGTATTAAGGAGACTGTTTGTGTTACTTATTGTGAGTACTATTGCAGGCATTCCAGGAAGCTCATGAATGCAACGTTTATATATGACACACTGTAGCAAGGTTAGGACACTGCAGGGTTCCTCCTCTTGCCACTTTGAGCCATTTATAACAGTTGCTTGTCGCACCAATGAATGCATGCAATCATTAGTCTTAAGAAAATATTTCACTTTCCATCAAAAGTGCAAATGCAGGCAGTCAAAGTTATAAGTAAGTCTTTTATTTGGAGTCTCTTTGTCTCCCATCTATTTCCCAACAGGATTTCCACGCAAATTTAGACCAATTTACTCAATCAGCATTACTTTGCTTTAACAACGCCGCTTGATCAAACGCCTCTTTGCCGTCGACAAGCTGACTCTCAAATAGGTGCGTGTCACCGAAGGGCCGCCGACACTGATTCCCAGTCATATTTCTTCCAGTTTTGATAGCAAAGGCATCAATTCTCCACATACACAACAAATGTGTGCGCATTCCTATATGAGTTCTTTAGCTATTACTCACAAGGAGCTAGTTTGTCAGTGCTGTGTGTGCTCTTTCTTTGCTTCTGCAGTAATGAATGGCGCTGGTTAGACTATTCTATCTCCGTCAGGCATTTGGGGGGGCCTACAGAGAAGCTCCTATAGGCTTTCATTAATCTGGTTGTCAGAAAGTGTATGGGTGCTATCTTTTGTCCGGGTCAGGGTGGGCAGCTGCGTTACTACTGCCCCCGGTACCCTGACAGGACACTCCACAGGATGGTTGGTTGGCTGATTGCCTATGTGTGTGTGAAATGATACACAGGGGGGATGATGTATGGCAGCCCACGCATGCATCTTCTTGGTAATTCCTGATGAAACAGTTGTTAGATGTTGACATGGAAGTCAGATGTAAGCTTTTTATCATTTTGAAGTAGGCAGTGGTTTGCATCAACACGTACAGCACCTGTATCGCAAATGATACAATAAGCATAATATCCATCATTAGTCCCCAGAGGGGGAGATTATTTTTTTATTTCACTTTTGATTGTACTACAGACATGTATAGAAAACACCCATGCAGTGCGGGAAAGAGTCAGGAAATCTTTAACCACCTTTAAATCAATAAACCAATCAATTAGGGATTTGATATGGTAACTTCTTAAATTTGGGCAATTCTTTTCTTTTTAGTTTTTTTTTCTGCTCTAATGCAGCTTTCTGTACTGCATTTGTACAAACAGTTTGATGTGCTAAAGGCCATCACCACAAAAAAAACTTTGCTGTTTTAATGTTTTAATAATAATCATTTTGATCGACAAAATGTGATAGCAATGACATTCATTAGGCTCCCGTTGCACAAGATTTTAAAAGGCAACTTCTTCACACCTTTGCAAATAATTCTGCAGCATTTCTTTAGTTGTAATAACTTAATTTTTGCCTAGCATAGTTGTAAATCAACGTCTTAAAATGTATTGTATTACTATTTTGAGTATCGGACGATAAAAGTGTGGTTTTACACTGAAAGCTTGCCAAGTTAGTTCTTGTACTGCTTTTGATTGTTATCTCATAAAATGTCTGAGGGATTCTATGGTCATTATAGTCTTGCTAAAACAATAAAAGTAATAGTGGCGCGACGCTTTGCACAGTACTATACTGTAGCATCCATATTTTAATCAATATTTATCCCATTACAATTCAACGTTCAGTTCCAGTAAGTGTAATGGCAATATGTCCTACAAACACTGAGGAGCAACAACAATGATATCAAATACAAAAACTTACTCAAATATTTTTCTTTTATGAATAGAATGTTATGTTTTGAGTGAAAATTTCAAAAAAATTAATTAAATACATGATAAATAATGTATCTACATATTTGTGTGTAGTGTATGATTGGGATGTATGTCAAAAATACCTGTTTCTATTATTTTAAATTAAAGCATCAAACATATATCCTCTCCTGTCAATTACACGCCAGGCACCGCTGCTATCAGATTTGTGATTGGATGAGCCAATCGGGGGTGAGTGAGTATGCATGAGCGTGTGCAGGTCAAACGTCCACCTACACGCTGAAACCTTCTGCCTTCCGACGCTGACGTTTGGTTGAGTGACTTGATTATTCGTGTGTGTGTCTATGGTAAAAGATAACGGATGTTTGTCTTAGTCAAAGAAACACTACAATACAATAAATACACATACTGTAAACAGTATTTTTCCATAAAAATTAAAAGCAAAGAAATAAGAACATCTGGACGTTTTTTTCCCCCATGCTACTGAAAAATGCGAAAAGGTAAGTGCTCTAAAAAACGAGTAACTTTTTAAATGCCAAACTGCGAATTACACAGGCATCCATACTATACTGTGGTTGAGTGGTAAATAGATAAAAAAACAAAAAACATCCAATAGTGGCTGAAAACCTTTCCACAATACTTCATGCTATACATTTGTATCAATATTCAGTCCATTATAATTCAATTTTCAGTTCCTGTAGTTCTAATGACATGGTGTCCTATATACAAGGTGCGTCTGCATGTCGTGTCTATTTTTCAAAGCAAATCCAGTTCATAGAAACATGATTGCCTTGCCAGATTTTGTGTCATCAAGTCACAAAAAGACTTGATTGACTTGAGCAGGATTTTCCATGGCTTTTCATTTGTCTTAAAAATAATTGCGTTTATTCATAAAGCTTTAATTTCTATGCATCATTTAAATTCTGCAGTTTTACAGAAGCTGTTTGTGGTGCATGTTGTGTTCTGCTCCACCAAGCAAGCAAATTATTAATGCCTTGCATCTGCTGTTAAAAAAGAAATATGCACTTCTGATCCATAAATTTTATTCATGCGCTTCCGCGGTGTCACCTCACTATAGATTTACAATACTGTCCATCCATCCTAGCTGACAATATACAGCAGCAACAAAGTTAAAAGATTACATCTCCACTTGCTTGTTGATTAAATAGCTTACAAATTCTTTTGGCTGACAGCAGTAAAAATAAATGCGGCAATTTTTGATACGGTTACAACGAAAGTAATCCGGAATGCTCAGCTCCCATAGCTTGTTTAAATTTGTGATACATTTCTCCTCCGTTATTGCCTGCATGTAATCGCACCTGCTCCTTGTTCGTCAATGCGCCGCCCTGCCTGAGAGCTGCTGCTGTGAGATGATGTTTAATAGCGTTCAAGCACTCTGTGAATCTGCTCCAAAAAAGAGCCTAATACACTCTGACAGAAGGAAAACACCTGATGGCTCTGCCGCTGCTCCTAAAACACAGATTCCTTCATTTACACTCACACACACACACACAGGTGAAGATTTTATGCCGGCCGACTGCGTTTCCAAAATCTTTTTAGTATCAAAGCTCTACGCGGCAGAAATGATTTGCTCCAAGTTGCATATTGATCTCAATGAGCAGACACCAGTTTTTGTGTGAGTGTGTGTGTGTGTGTGTGTGTGTGTGTGTGTGTGTGTGTGTGTGTGTGTGTGTGTGTGTGTGTGTGTGTGTGTGTGTGTGTGTGTGGTGTGTACACCACCTTCATGGTCACCACATCCAACACAGACAGCAGCTTTTATAACGTTATTACGAAAGGGGATTTTTGTGTCTCGCAAATATTTTCCGAGAGTGAATGTGTGGGGTTGCGCTCTTTTTATAGGATGTGACCGACGTGTGAAAGAGCATTTGTGAATTGCCTATTAAAGGAATCATAAATGCAGTCCTGCTGTGGTTCTATGACAAAAAGCCAGCCAGAACTTGAATTTGATCGATATTATTGATTTGGGCGCAGACTTCAAATTGGATATACTTTAGCACATTGCATGTCCAAGGCTGCAGTCTTACTGTATAATGCCATTAATAGAGGCCACTGCAATAATAGTTCAAATTACTGTAATCCATGACACTGAATACATGTCTGCGCACTCAGCCACACACACACACACACACACACACACACACACACACACACACACACACACACACACACACACACACACACACACACACACACACCTGTGCGGTTGACTTAAAAATGAACAGAAGGTTAAGTAATATGAAGCACATTCACTTTTGTTCCTGTCAGATATGATTAGATGAGGTCCGTATGGTTACATTGATTGCTGATCAATAGTTGAGTGCAGTCATGCTGCTCAGTTCGTGTTGCTGCTCTTTAACTGTGTGGTTTTGTGTACATCATTTTCATGAGTGACTGAGGTTGCAGCCCAGGATGATGTAAGCCTGTGTTAATTCAGTACGGACAGTGAAGGCTTTGTTCTGTGCCCTTTGGTGCAGCACAGGCCTCGCTTATGTGACCCCTACCATTGTCGCGCCATGTGAATTTGAGGCTTTGTTTCGCTGCTACAGTTGAATCAAAGAATGGTGCTGGGGAGGAAAAAAAATGCTTTCAATTTGAATACTTTCCCCCCCTTAAACTGAGCTTGCATTTTTGCATCATTAAGTTGTTTATTTTTCTCAGTACTCCTGTGCCTTACTTTAATCTTTCTTTTTTAATTTTTTGTTTTTTTTATTTGAGAAATGCAAAACACAGGCTAAGTAGAAGAGGTCAGACTTTGATGTTTGTGCCGCCTCGGTATTGTGTGTCAGCACAACATAAGATCAAGACAAAGATTTCCATCTTACCCTTTAGTAGGGGTGATATGTTTGTTGAGTGAAGCTTTTTGTGGTCAGACTTAATCAGCAGTGTCACAGTCTCCAGTGTTAATGTAAAACCACAGGTATACTTAACACAGGATGAGAAGAGTTCTAACCTACTTTGCATCATTTGCTGACCTATTTGAAGTGCATCTATGGTATTTTACCGCAGACATTTGAATGACTAATAATGAGTAGAAAGTCAGCCTTCTGACGTCAAGCGCAGTAGCTAAGAGATTCCATGGCGATCCATATAGTTTTTGCATTTATTTATTTTTTGCTTGTGAATGCTTTCTTTGTTTTGCCAGAATTTGAATGCACTTAATGTTCCCTTTGTTCTCTCTTTAGGTCTGAGCTGCAACAAGCCGAGATTTCATCTGATCAGCATGAATCCACATCCTGTTTTAAACTGAATAAGTACAAGCAAGCCAGCACACAGTTCACTGCAGACCTTTCAAACACCCCTGACCACTAGTCTGTAACTTTAGCCAGACACTGAAAGGACAGATTCATTAGGCCGGCCACCCGCCCAATTAGGAGCCAGATGGCGCTTCTGGCCAATCAAATCATGGATGCGAGAATTCTCAGCAGCATGAATGGGAGAGTTGAGCTCTCGCAGTTCTTGAGGGTTACGAATCAAAGCATTGTTACCCAGGTAAACTCTGTTCAGGATGACAATCGCAAGAACAGAAAGTATCCTTGTCCGTTGTGCGGAAAGCGTTTCCGCTTCAACAGCATCCTTTCGCTTCATATGCGCACACACACCGGCGAAAAGCCCTTCAAGTGTCCCTACTGCGACCACCGGGCTGCACAGAAGGGCAACCTGAAGATACACCTGCGTACCCACAAACAAGGCATTCTGGGTAAAGGCCGCGGACGCATTAGGGAGGAGAACAGGTTGCTTCATGAGCTTGAGGAAAGGGCCATACTGAGAGACAGGCACATGCGAGGCGCTCATGTCAGCTCTCAGCAAACGTCCGTCGGAACGCAACTTCAACAACCCCAACAGGCCCAGACTCCAAAGCAGTTCTTCAACAGCCAGCCCGTAGCGTCCACGTCCCCGAAAGCCACCGCCATCCACGATGAGACCAACCAGCCCCCACCCGTCGGGTTTCGCTGCTCATTCTGCAAGGGAAAGTTCAGAAAGCAGCAGGAGCTGGAGCGTCACATCCGGATCCTGCACAAACCCTATAAATGCACCTTGTGTGAGTTTGCTGCCGCACAAGAGGAGGAGCTTATTGCCCATGTTGAGATGACGCATATTACAACTGATTCAGGGCCGGGACAGAAGCCTACGGTGGGGGTCAATGACAAGGGGAAGCCCGGTGGTGAGTTTCCCTGTGATGTTTGTGGACAAACCTTTAGCCAGGCCTGGTTTCTAAAGGGTCACATGAGGAAACATAAGGACTCTTTTGAGCACTGCTGTCAAATTTGTGGCCGTCGCTTCAAAGAACCCTGGTTTCTCAAGAACCACATGAAGGTCCACTTGAATAAGCTGGCCTCCAAGGCTCATCTCCCGCCTCATCATGACAACGCTGTTAACATGACTCATTTAACAGAAGATTACCAGAGCAACCTCTACTCGCAGTACGTCTCTCGCATTCACAACAGGTTCCTAACAGCCGAGAGAGCCGATCAGACAGATTATAGCCAGTTACTCGCCGCAGCCGGTGTTGACATCAAAGTTAGCGAAATGTTAGGTCGCCGGGTTTCCCCACGTCTCGGCCCGCTCGCTGATACTAAGGGCTCCTCTTTGTTGGGCTTGAACCACCTTCACCCTCCCCTGAGCGCCACCAATCTGGAGTACCTGCAGAAAGTCATCTCCAGCAGAGATGCAGTTAGCTACTCAGGTTGGCAGATCATGACACCTCCACAGCACATCTTCAACCCTAAAGATCAGCAGAACCAGCAGAGCTCCTCCTACCTGTCTGAGCGACGCCTTCCCCTGGATGACGGCAAAGCGGGCCTCGCCGACCAAGACGGGAACACGAGCAGCCGGCCCAGCAGCAAAGGCAGCCTTAGTCATCACGGGCCGACCGAGGTCGCCACAGAGACCGGAAGCGCCCTTGAACGTCGGCCACAGTCTTCTTCTCCTGCTTCAGCTCTAGGTAACATGGAGAAACAATACGGCTAATAATTGGGTTTGTTTGAATGATTTACTTGCCAGTGATAGTCGGGTTTCTCCTCATTTTAAGCTTTGAAATTGATAAACATTGATATGTACTTTATATGCACATTATTTCCCCTCGTCCTTTTAAGAAAACCGATTCCCTCATAGGAAATACGATAGCGACAGTCCACATCCAAGACCAAAATTCCATGTTTTTGGAATGTGGGAGGAAAGTCAACTATCAAAGTAGAAACCAGGTGATTATTTGATAAAACAAAATATAATTTTCACTTACCATGTATTCATGGTCAACCCCATCTTAAATTATTGCAGTAGTTTTAATGAACTGCACTAAATATTCATGGTGTTTGGGTTGTTTCGCTATGAAAAGGGGAAACTAGGAACAAACATACCAATGGCAATGCAGTGTGCAAGCTTCAAGCACTAGAATAAAAATGAATACCTCTCAGACCATGTCAATCAGACTTGAGCATTATCATCTTTGAAAAGGCAGGCTTTTTATTCAGCACTCAGTGAGGATCTCAATGTAGACTATTGAGAATATTTAGAAAGGGGTTTGACATTTGCTGCGTTGATTTCTTTTATTTATTTATTTGCACCTTACAATTATTACAAATATTCAAAAACATGCAGCTAAAAGAATGGAGAGATGAACAACACACAATAAATGTCCAGGGCAGATTTAAAGTGCAGATGTTTATGTGGTACATGTCATCCCTGCAGCCCTTACATCATATTTTAATGTCTCTGGCAAGTCCCGTAACTTCATGGAACATGAAGTACTGAATCGCTTTAGCATGCCTTTAATATTTTGTCTGCTGTCTTTGTCTTCTCTTTGGCAGGTTGAAAAGAAATGCTCAAATGACTTTGTGTCATAATGTTCAATAAATGTTTTCACCCTTCAAACATTTTGCAGCTGTATCAAATAGGCATAACTTTGTCTTTGTTCCCACTTAAGAGAAGGTGGATGTGGAATGTAGGGTCAGCAAGGGCGCAGTAGATTTTACTGACACACACAAGGACTTTGTCTTCTTTTTAAAAACATAATGGCATCATCGGCATTGTAGGGATAATTAGTACCCTCTATTTTATATCTGTCACATCCTCAACCGATTGCCTCCGGGGGCACAAGATGTTAATGCATGCCATCTGGTGTTTTTAATTATTTGATATATACCACCCAGTGATTTTTATGATTTGATCTACCACCTGGTATTTTTATTGATAGTCTTCTGTTCCACCTGGTGGTTTGGATGATTTGGTTCTCTGGGTAAATGCCATTCTTGTCATGGCATCCTGCTAACATGCTATCATGGGTCTAAATTACTGCCATAACAGTTAAGAGAAGAGAGGACAGTGGAGCCATATTGTGTTGTTTTGCCATCAGTTTGTCACCATGGCTGTTGTCTACGACTAAGTAAAGTCCATCCAAGTCTGATGTGCTCCGTGTAGCTGAGATAAATGGATCAGGCCTAATCTCATTAGATGTTTTGTTTACACATTGTGCACATATACGGCTATCTGCATATTTTCCATGGAATTGCAGGGGTATATTGGCTGACTTCACTTGTAGTTACGCCTTTAAGTAACATATTTAAGCACTGTTGTTTTCACTTCTCCCCTATCTCCGAGACCATATGCTGTCATTTGCAGAAAACCTTTATGATCGCTGGCTAGCTGAGGATTTGAGCGCACACAGTGCAGGGATGGCACATTCAGCATCAGACTCTAATTTCAGTCAATATTAAGCATGGAAACTAATTCATTGTAAAGGTCAGGCGTCATTGCTTTAGTCAATGATGAATCCGCCGGGCTCTCTCTCTCTCTCTCTCTCTCTGTCTCCCCCCCCTCCCTTTCCTCTCTGTTCTTAGTCCTGTGTAATGGTAGACTCACTCTGGGGGCTTAGCACCGCATTGTTTAGCTCTGACAATATATCCCTGAGACCTCTGCAGCTGCTCCCCGCGCTCACAATGACAGATTAATTAACACAATCACACACTGCTGGCCCGGGCTCAACACTCAGGTCTGCTACAGGACAGATAGGTAAATCCTACACATATGGCCAACACGCACCACTTGATGAGGCTTTAATAACAGAGGGATAAGTTTTTGGAAGATGGTGGGGGGTGCTTGCCGTTACTGATCAAGTCTGCCTTTTTTGGATGGTTGGATATCAAGCAAGAGGAGGAGGGAGGAAGTGAGAAAGTGTTTTCTAATTCAGGAGAGCGGAGATGCTGAGAAAGAATTACCAGTGCCAGATGTTCAGCTTGAGGAACATTGATTAGTCCAGAATTACTGGCTGCATTATTCATACTATAGCCCATGGTGGTCATGATGTTATTGATGTTCGCAATATGGAAGGCAAATATAGTACAGTCACGGCTGTCAGGGTGAGAGACGGCTTCTTTGTTTGATATGTTCGGATACTGCTCGGGATTTAGATTCCCAGCGACAAATAGCATCTTAAATTAGAAATCACAGTCAGCTTTCAATAGGAAGCAAATTGCTTTGCTCAATATCTGATCAGGGCAGATTTGAGAATGCACATAGGAGGAACGACTCCGTTTAGGATGATCAACTAATGAAGGATGCATGCTTTAGGCTTGTGACCTACATTAGTCCAGCTTAGAGGAAAACACATCCCAAACAATCCTAAAATGCTCTGACACGTAATAATTAAGTAGCCCATTTAGTACTTTTAACCTCAAGGTCAGTGAGCAGACACTATGTGATGATGTCCTCTTGCTTGGATGATTTCTTCTTAATTCTCTCCTTATAAGTGTTCATTTACACTGTTACAATCAAGACAGCCAGAACTAATAATATGATTTCCTGTTCAAATCCCAGTGATTTGACCGCTGTACGTTCATGTATGTCAAAGCATGTTGCTACGCACAAGCAACACTTTTGCTTCAGCTGCTCCTATTACCAGTCTCTTCTTTGTGATGGATGGCAAGAAAAGGTTAACAGTTACCCTTTACAGAACAGTAAACAAAATACTTTGGAGTTACAGAATGTGAAAGAAACCATAAATTACTATCGCTATGAATAATTAAGTGAATAAAATAACAGTCAGGTCCAGATGAAGCTTTTTAGTATTCTGTCATCTACTAGATACAAATTCCAATGAAGTTTGGACCTTGTGTAAAGTAGAAGACAATGATTTGCATTCAAGTGAACGCACGATATAACGTTCAAACGATAAACCTTTTCTCCTGATATTAATTCATTTGCAATTTGATGCCAGCAGCATGTTCCAAACTAGCTGGGAGAGGGGCGTATTTATCACTTTGTTACATTACCTTTTATTTTAACCAAACTCAACAAGCGTTTCAGAGCTTCAGAAGAGTCACTGTTGAAGCCTTGCAGGTGGAAATCTTTCCCATTTTTGCTTGACGAACAATTACCCAACAGTCCATGGTCTCCATTGTTGTTTTAAAACATTTGCCAAATAATAATAATCATAATAATAATAACAATGTTCATTAATTTGACCAGCTTGTCTTGCAATAGACTACAATAAATCTTTATTTCACAATAGCTGCAGCTGTAACAAGTGCTCCACAGTTGTATTCATATCCCGGAAATGTTGGTTTAGTTCCATTTTGTACTACTTTGGGTTCACCGACGTTTGACCTTAATATGCTCCAAATTGCAGGCCATCTTAGAGAGAACACTTTCAAACTCTGTAAGAATAAACGTGTGGTGAGCGTTGAAGCTATACATCGGTGAATTAATCACTGCTACATTTGTCTTCCTTTACTATGCCTTAAACTACTTGAACAATAGCAATGTTCCTACATGACTCACTCATTATTGAGTGATGACGTAAATATTGGTTTCATATTTCTCGACCTCTCAAGTGCATGGCGTCTATAGAGTCACATTTACAATAATGTGATTAAAGAGTTTTTCATGAGTCTGCCTGTTTATTATTCAGAAAAATACAGTCACTGAGTTCAGAGCTGTTGTGTAAGAAACTTTCTCTTTTCATAATAGTATCATTTCATCAGGTTCATAAGAATATTGGGCTATTAAGAAAAGTCTTGATTAATGAGTAAACGAGATTTTTCCCGATTTATTCGGCTGTGCTGCAACAATGCGCATATGCATTTTTATCCGATTTGAAAGGTGTTACTCTTTTTAATAAATGTGAGTCAGACTGGTTTAAGCAGGAAGATTACCTGTTGGCTTTCTGCACCTCAGTTGCACTTCTGTCATTTAATCCTCTTTTTAATTACTATTGCAGATATGAGACTGAAATTAAGCTCAAAATGCTTGTTTTCCTAGCATGCAGATAAAAAGATTTACCCAGGGAGTTTTGAACACCTGCCCTGAAATATTGTTTCCACTGTACCCTGAATGCCGTGTGGCTTAATTGACTTGGAAACGTCCCAAATGCGTCATTGACTGTGTGGTCTAATTAATATTAATAATATATGCTATTATAAACATCAAAGAACATCTGGCGCCCCTGTTTTTCTCACCAGTCTGGCGTGCGACTCTCACTCTGTTTCATCTTAAACCAAACCAGCAACCATGAATAACTGTTTTGCATTTCAGGTGCTTGATTGCACATATAGAAAGAACTGCACCATATACAGTTTGATGTCGACAATATAACTGCCAAATGGCTGTGTAAGCATATACTATGCAAGGCTGTGATTGCATTGATGGGCTTGTATGGGTATAAATCTTAAAGCCAATTTCCATATGAAATGAATCACTTGTCCAAGTCTGGTTGCTCACTTTCTTTTCTTTTTCGGGCTTGCTGGAGTCTTTTACATATTTATTTACAGTTTTCTCTTTGCATCCAGTAAGGTCAGATAACGCATATGCATCACTTTATTATACGCTCTGTGTTAGGCAAGGGAGGCGGCAGCTTGTAATGATGCGGTAATTGGAGTTTTGCTTGATAAATCTAAGCTCTGAAATGACTCCCCTCACATATTGTGAAGCTCGACAGTGTAAGTAAATCTTAAACTGATTAAGTTAGCATGAACCAGGCAATCACAAAGATGGCACCGGTCCAGAGGAAGAGCAAAAAGCAACAGAATATTCAGCCTTTATGTTGTTTTACTGCTCTCATGTAGGTTGGCAAATGGCTTTAGGATGCTGAAAGATGAGGTCAGATTTGTGTTTTCTGCATTTGGGGCTGACCGGCAATGTCATCGTAATTTAAACCGCAGAATAATTGAGATATATAGAGAGCATCTGAAAGAGTTCCATTAAGCAGTTTAGATTTCTTTTTTTTTTTTTTTGCTCTCTTACTGGAGACATAAGGGTGTGGTGCTGTTAAAGCCACTTTCCCGCTCATGCACATCCATGATGCTGGTTGCTGTGCACATTTGATGTAGACTGACATTAAATTGTACAGGCTGAATGCAAACACACACACATACATATCATTTTTGGTGTTGTCGGCATCGCATGTGTCCACATTGCCATTTTACATACTAGTTTTCGCCTCTCTCATGTTACATGTACAATATTATACATGCATGACGTCTTTAATAAGGTAACACAACGGCACTTCTCCACCGCTGAAATCTACAGCCACAGTAATAACACTGATGGCCTGCTTTACAAAACACATCCAAAATCCAATGAAATTTAGTTGAAGAGCTCCAGTAAAAACACCACATTTACACAGATACAGTAATAATTCTCAGCTTTAACGGACACAGAGAGATATCAATTTTACAAGATGTTATTGTGCTTGTAGTTTTCCGTGGTGTAGAACAGTACTGCATCACACTGAGTGCTGTTTCTTATAATCTGCCCACTTAATGTAGCTTTAAAAAAAAAAAAGTCAAAGTTGTACCTCTGCAAAGGTGTCAATCAAAATTCATTTTAAAACATATTATACAGCTTTACTTAGATTACGTCAGGTGTACCTAATGTTGCGGGTCTGTGAGTGAGTTGGCACAGTACGCAAAGCAATGACTTTTGTTCAAGGACTCTGATATTTTATGGATTTTTACATTACAAACATAAAGAAGCGAAACCCTCCTTTTACTACCGTTCACTGCACAATTGTAGTTTTTCTATTAAAGTTGGAAACAAAGTCGAGTGCCGACTTCAGATCATTAGATCTGGAGAATTACCTCAGGGTCACATCTCGAGGTGTATGAAATTGATATTTCTCTGGCGGGAATGAATCACTGTTGTAACTCAGATATTAGTCCATTAAAGAAGAACAATAAGGCATCAATATGCATGGAATTAAATTAATGGTGGTGGGTTTATCTGTCTATCCCAGACGCATCCCTAAAAGACACAGTATAATGTATGGCCTGACCTTCAAATGCCAAGAGAGTGTTGGGCAATAAACTGCCAATATTTGTGGCTTAATGGCGTTGGATGACTTTTACTGTAATTGGAATGGCAGCGAAACAGCTGGGCTGTTTAAAGACAGTACGAGCCCGACGATCTCTTATTCAAAACGGTCACAGGGAACTTAGTGTGTTTAACCCTGGAGTGTTTCCTGGATCACTGTGAGGATTACTTTGTAGGTAAACACAAGAAGCAGACATTATGACATTAATATCAGATAATTAAAGGTTGTGGGGTATTAAAGCTTTGGCAACAAAAACATGGAGGAAAAAAAATCACTCTGCCCTTCTCTATATTAATAACATTTTGAAAGTGAAATGCAAAAATACATTTAGCGCAAGTACATTGTGTTAATCGGAACCGATCACATGACAGAAACTCTTTTACTGCCTTATGATAGAAAAGGGCTTCCTCTCTCTCTATCTGGCTACTATCACCACCCTCTTTTGGATGTTTTACAATTTCACTCTTTTATTATTTCTGCAGGAATCTTGTTTAGTGTTAACATCTTTGGGTGTATTTATTGCACACGGTGGTGGCATCCATACTGTAAAATGATGGATCACTGGAGCTGAAAGCTGATTACAAGCATGATTTACTGTGGGGCACCGCTTAAATCATTCAACTCAGCCCGGTGTGGGATTGCAACATTTTTCATGCTGAGAACAGTCGGTGCTACATGTGCCTTTCTCAGAGCAAAATGCTTGCTATGCACACGCAATTTGATTATGTGTTTGCTGCTCTTGTGTGCATTAGGTGACAATGTCTATAAGTGTCCACCCTCCAGCGACTACCCCGCCATCGGTTTCCAGCTGGACCGCTACCACTTCCCGTCCTGGCAGAGCAGCAGGGATCTGTCCTCTCCGCTGCAGGCCACTAGCAGCAGAAGCTCCAGTCCCAACCCGAAGCCGCGACCCCGGTCCAGGGAGGATGGGAGCCCTGTGAGCGCTCACTTCCTTTCACCAGACAGAGAAAATGCCCTGCTGGTCCCTGACAAGAATCCAGCCAGTGATAGTCCTGCTTCCGTTCACACCATCAAGTCCCAGTATGAGCCTTTAGACTTGTCAGTTTCTTCTCATTCCACTGTGTCTCCTGCTCTGCTGGTCCAAATGTCTGGTGTCCTCAGCAATGGACTCAATCCACTTTGCAATTACCCCATTGAACCTAATGTGAAACCTGTGTATAGGTGTGATCATTTAGGAATAAAACAAGGTGTGGAGAAACAGAATATAGGGTCAACAGGTGAAGTCGGGAAAACAAGTCTTGAAGAAGAGCCGGACAAAGATGCCATTGAGTGGAAGATGCTGAAGGATGAGGGCCAGGCTGACATCCCGGGAAGAAAGCGTGACGAGATGGGCTCGTGGACTGCAGCAGAAGTGAGCATGTCCTCCCCTGAGAAGCTGGCTCGGGATCTGATCAATCCCTATCAGCAAGCTGGTCTGCTCTCACTCCTCAGAGCTCAGAAGAACCGGAGTGGCACTCATGGGACCATCCTGAACGGCGGCGGCAACATAAATAACATTACATCAGGTAAGCAGCTACTTTATGTTGGATTAGTTGTTGAAACCGGTCGGTGTCCCAAAGCACAGTGGATCATCAGGTGTGCAGTGGGAAATTATCACCTAATTGGTCAGAAAATCACAATGGTCAGCAGCAAGTCCGAGACTGGCTTTATGCATTCCTGAACATATTTTTGATGCTGATTGAAAGAATGTCAAAACTTTTTCCCCCATTGGAGAGTCTTTGAGATATTTTCATTTCAAGCAATACGGGTTCTACTAAAAGCTGTGATTTATTTGGAAAAAATACACTTATTACTGAACCTAAACCTGATGAAATAACAAAATATGTAATTATTATTATTATTATTATTATTATTTGACACCTAATTGTTAGAGTAAAATGGGCAGATTTGGAGTCAGCAAAAAAAAACAACCTAGAAATTTAATATGCAATATTGGGGGAAAAAAAACTGTTCGAAATGTTATTTATTTTTTTACAAATAATGTGCAGTATTGCTGTTCAAATTACCAGCTAGGGTTGCCTTTACTCAATTGGCAAATGGGTCTATCATAGCAGCAGCAGCAGCAGCAGCAATTGTCAGTTCTCTGCTCTACTGCGATTACACCACTTGATTTTCCTCACAATGCACCAACATATTTGTTACTTGTTTGTTGTTACTACTTCTAAGGTCTTCCTAAATCAACCCTGCACATATGCAGTAGGGAGGTGGAAAAGAGAGGGCCCAAAGTGATCACGATCTAATCAACAGCATTTTGCTGTGTTTTTAAGCGAGTGAATTAAGACTAAACAATAAAAACAAATCTAAACTGAAAAATACTTTATAAATTATTTTTAGGAGACGTTTGGAAGCCCCTGAAAATCTGGGCGCCTATGTTTGCCTTAGAGAAAGTCCAATACAGATGCCAACAAGTATAGTGACAGACTGGACAATGAAATACACTTCTACGAGAAGGCAATGTACTTTTTGTGACATTTTTATTGTAGCTAGGTCATGTAAAATCTGTACCTTGTTGGTATGAAATTAGATATATTAAAGTGATGCTGTGCTTGCTTTAAGATTAGAAGGTGGATTCTGCCACCTAGTGGCCATAAAGGTTCATTATGCATCTGCTTCCTGTCGCACAGCATGTGTCTGGGGATTTTCATCACTGTCACATCAAGTTTCCAGGAACTTGCTTATAAATGTGTTGCATTGTCAGTCACAAGATGCTCCCTAACACTGCCATCTTTACACTTCCCATAAAAGTCTTCACCAGTGTGAAAGGGACGTGTGACTGAAAGCATCATCTCAACTGGAAATCACAACACAGATTGAAAACAAGTTTTCTTTTTTTTTCCCCCTCCTCTCGTTTTAAAGTTGTCACTGATCCAAGCTAAGGAAGACTCAGGTGTGTCTCACTGATTACGTCCACGCTTTAAGGAGTGATATAATCTCCTTGTGTGATAGGTTACAAATGACCCAAGCCAATTGAGCCGCCTGATAGAGAGGCTTAAAGCTCTTGTGCTGGTGTGATACGCTTGCTGAGTGCAGAATTTAATAATGCTGTCTCTCAGGAGAGGGGATCCAACAGCTGGGGTCTTTGATATGCATGTATTATGAGTGCAACATGATACACCTTCACTCCTCCCCACCTCCTTTTTCTTCCAAAACCCAATATGTTCCTACGTACGTGAAAGACAGTAAAGTGCCTGTCAACTCCATTAGAGATTCACATCTGTTCTCGTCCTTTATGATTCTAACAGCAACTTGTAGTTTTGTGTCATCCTGCACAGATGGTTATTATAATGTAGCAAAAGGTATGTCTCCCCTTTGACGCCTCTCTGAGTTGTCGCACTCTTGCAATTGCACCTAATGTCATTTGGATTAAAAAGAAGAAAAAGAAAAGATGGACTCATTTGAGTTGCTGAGATAAAATTTCGGGATGGATACAAGTATTTGCACAATTGGCCTTTTGGAGCTAATGAAAGAAAACATGAGGTTGGTCTCCTCATTTGCAGCTATATAACATTTTTTTGGGCCACCATTTGGTTTGTCGTTTTTGCAATGTTATATCATAATAGTGTAAAGTTATAACTGTGTGTACTGTTTGTTAGTCAGCAGGCTATTTTCTGCCTTGTGGAGACTTACAAAAAGACATTTGATGCTATTGAAACTCAAATGGTGAAAATAAAGGCTTTTGCACCTTTATCTAGATCACCAAAAAGCAATGACCCCGATACATATCACACAAAATCATCGCATGTCTCTTGCCTTGAGGAAATTCTTCTCACGGCCTAAATCAAAGAAGGGCACTCTTCCGCCATGACATCACACATCTGGTGCCCAACATTTAACTACCAGCTCACACACGCTTTAAATATAAAAGTAGCCACACATAACCATAATAAAGGAGAAGTGTCACGCCAGTTACAGTAAATGCAGTATGTAAGTCCACTGTAAATAATGATAGTGTTGCTATGTCTCCACTGTATCTGTGGGAATTTTGATCAGTTCTTCCACATCAAACACTTCTAACCATGCGCTTTATGGGCCTTAAATGAGCCATCCATAAACAGTTCCAAATTGTCCTGTAAAAGCAAACAATTAAGATTCAGAGGGCAGAGCCAAACAGGAAGGTGATCATTTCATTAAGAGCTGTGTTGCAATACCTCACCCCTTATTCTGAGTTACTGCAGTCACTCTCTGAAAGGAAACGTTTCAAACATTCTTCAGCATTCAGCGGAGTGATTTTGTCGCATGAAGCATATTTGAGAGCCTCAATGAGGCGGTGTCAGTCAAACAGGACATTGAGACAGATGAGTGACATTGAGAAGCGCGTGGAGTGTCCTCGGAAAGTGAGCGTAGCAGGTGGCCCAGCAGACTGTCCTGTCTGCGGCACTGACCAGGTGGCTTTGTCATGAGGCTGTCTCCCGTTTGCCCCCATCTTTTCCACACTGGATGGCATGTCGAGTGGCACGCTGACATATTGCCGGGCACACTGGACATGGAGTGATGCGTTTGCGTCGACAGCTCGGGTCGGCTCCAATGTGCCAACGATGGTAATTGGCCAGATGGTGACCTCTGTTTGAACCTGTCTGCATGCTCATTAGTCTCTCACGGAATTTATTTCCCAACCCATCCCGCCACTTATGTTTTTAACTAAGCCTGTCATCCCTGCGATGCTTCTTTTTGGACACTAGATGGTAGCATTTTCCACGCTAAAATGCACCGACTTCGCCTAAACCGTGCAATCATATTTCAAAGGCTCAACAGGGAAAAGTGTTTTGATAACATGATGCCCTTGGATAACTTTGAGCCAGTTGACAAATGAACTGATAAAGCCTGTCCTCTCACGGTGAATATGAGAAGATCTATACAGAAATGATTAAGAATGGAGAGAAAGAAAAGGCTCCCTGTATGAAAGGGATGAGTCATTATCTCATTGTCTGACCTCTGTGTTCCCTCCGTGGAGGGAGCAAGAGAAAAGGAGCGAGAAAGATGGCAGTAGATGGAGATAGATGGAGCGACAGCGAGGTGAAAGAGGAGTAAGCGGCGATGCGCCCGTCTCCATGAGCAGATGTCGTCCGAGGGCAGCGAGAGGGCAACGCGGCCCTCTTTTGTGCCGTGACTCTCCTCATAGAGATAATGAAGGGTGGAGTGCTGGGAAAGATGTGCGGTCATCACTCACTGTCTGTGTGCCATCAGAGCTCAGCACTGTGTCATCCGTCACCATTCAGCTCCTCTGGCCCCCGTCGGCCCCGCCACTGTCATCATGGTCATTATCTCAGACACAAACACACTCTCGCACGCACACACACAGAAATGTGCACTTGGAGCTCAGGCAGGTCATGATAACATTTTTTTGTAATCGTTTTTATACTGCTGCCGATTTAATATTGCATGAGTCTCATCGCCAATGTAGCCATTTCCCTCATATATATTTACAAATTCAAAAAAAACATAACTCAGCTTGAGTTACAAAATGCAAAACAAGTAACAAAACAAAATAAATCAATAAGCAAATAAATAGAATACATTTTACATTTTGGTGCAGAGATTTTCTATCTGGTTGATAGTATCATCGTATTTTCTTTTTTTTCTATGGTTATTATCATAGATACCAATAACTATGTTCACCTATCAAATGTATAAGTGTAGTAAAATAAAATAACATATACATAAAAACACAGTTCAAGTTTGTCACATTGAATTAATTACATTCATTCATTCTCAAAGTAATAAAAGACGATAACTGAAATTATTTATCTATAAATGTATTTCAAAGTTGTTCAACAGTCCTCTCAAATAATCCAATCAAATCACTTTGTGTTTAATATCTTTAGTTGGCTTTAAGGAAAATCAACAGCAGGAATAGGTTCTTGCAGGTAAAATCCTCTTGAGAAGAGTTTAACCAAAGATGGCCTTGCACATGAACACATGCTAGTGATTAGTCTGCAAGTGGACAAAGCAGAGCAAAAAACACAAATGACCAAATCACTGCGATGAGTTAGGGCTTTAATATTTTGTCAGCACTGCATGATATGCAGCGAGGGTGGTGCCAATTAAAACATTGATGTAAAATATTGTGTTCTTGCTTGCCGCAGCTAAAGTGTAATTTCGGCAAATATCTTCTACAAAATCAGCAATCACTGTATCCCCCCCCCCCCCCCCCCCACACACACACACACACTATTGGCATATCATCTCTCTTTCCGTCAGCACTTCCCAGTCTCCTTTCTCATTTCCCTTCCAATCTATTTGTGCCCATGCATGTCCATGTAAAGGTATAGGATCACACACACTGTGTGCATTGTGTATTAGTGTATGTTGTCGTTTTGAAAGCTGTGGCGAAAAGCAACCTATGAATAGAGGATCATGTGGTGAAGAGATGGATGGCTCCGAGCCCAATGCTGTCTCCTCTAATTGTAAAATATTAGTTACATTAGACTCTGGTCTGTGATTAATGGAACTTATTTGGAGGTTGCCCTCTCCTGGACCTCCCCTCGCCTCCTGTGGGAGTGGATGCGTGTGTGTGTGTGTGTGTGTGGAGGTGGGGGGTCAGCGGGTCCGATGAGAAGAGGAGGAACAGAAAGAATGAAAGACAAGCTGGGTCTGATTTAGGCCTTAGACCTTTTCGACTCGTTTTAACCTGAATTTATGAGGGCATTGTCATTTGATTTATTATTATTTTTACACCAATGCGCAACATTGTTTGGATTTATGTCAAGACTGTAGACAATTTTAACTATAAAAGTTTCGTTTCACGTCACATTTGATTGATTTTCCATCGTCGTTAAGTAAAGCTAAAAAAAAGTGAGCTCATCAAAGGCGTTCAATTACTACTATTTAGAGCCCCCTTCTTTCACATTTAACACTCCACACGCAAAACATTGTGCGCCACTGATGATATTCACATGTGTCAAGCCTTATCCTCTTTCTGACGAGTGTGTGTGCGTGTGTGTGTGTGTCCTTTATTGGCCATCAGGTTATTATACACTAGCAGATGGAGCATTACCTTTTATTGCACACACCTTCTGTGAGTTTTCCCAAATTTCACCCCCAAAACACATTTTTATGTAGATGCACCGCCCAGTATTCAGCTTCCCGCAGCTGTCCAGGCTCTGATGATGAACGTGATAGAAAGGAAAAGGGAGGAAAAGCAAAGGGGGAGGGAGAATGTGAAAAAGACGGGAGACGGCCCTCGGTTTTTGGGAAGTGATGTCAAATGACATCAGCACGTCACGGTTTACTGTAACTGTGAATCACTGAAAAACACATTGAAGTGCAAGACAGACAGGAAAAGAGAAAGCCATTTGATGAGGTAACTTGTCCTGAATAGCTCTGCAGTGATCAAGGACACATGTCCGTCAAAGCACAAAGGTAAAGGAGTTATTCTTTCAATCACAGCAACACCTTCAAGCTTTAGTGTCACACTAATGTCTGCTGTACAATAAGGTCAGACAATTGCGAGGACGACATTTACTGCAATGCACTGTTGTTTGTGCGGTTAAAGTGAACCACATCAAGAAAAGCGACTGGAGTTAAGTTGCACGGGACAGACAGGAAGTTTTGACATTCCTTTCCTCTCTCAGCTGCAGACGTCTGTCATTCCTCAACTCAACACTTGTGTGCGTGTGTGTGTGTGTTTATTTATCACAGTGTATGCGTGTGTGTGTGCGTGTGTGTACAGGCGTAGCAAGCAGGAAATGGGTGACAATGGATTAGAGGGGGTTTCTTAAATCTCAAAAGTTCAAAATCAACCCAAGCCTCTGTTTGACAACCAAATGAATCACTGATAAATGGTCTATTTACAGCAAAACAAGTCATAATAGAAGTCAATAAGTAAATGGCATATAACTATAATAATAAAATAATATGCATATAAATGATAAAAATAAATAATAGGAGAAAAATACAAATAACAATGAAAGAAAATAAGCAAGCAATATAGCTCCCTACCAAGAGTACAAACGCTTTACTGTGTTTAAAATGCTCCACCAGAACAGCGAACCATCATAACCTTGATGTTGAATTCAGATTAGGCTCGTCGTGAAATTATCTAATTAATAATTAAATTAAATTACATTATTTATGACACTGACTGGCCAGAACCGCATCAAAAGACAATGACGCTCAGATTTGAGTGACACTGTCACACAAACTAAACAACAAAACTTTTATTATTATGGGTGTGCAACTGTACTGCATCAAACTATGAGCTGCTTCAATTTTTTTTTTTTTTTTAACATCTTTCATTTGTTAACCTTTCTTCTCCTCTCCTCCTCCTAGCTCGGAAGCCATTCCCGTGCAGATATTGCCCCTACAGCGCCTCCCAGAAGGGCAACCTGAAGACACACGTCATCTGCGTCCACCGAAAACCCTTTGACAACAGCCTGTACCCGGACCGCCGTCTCCGCCGCTCGCACACACCACAGCGTCCAGATCCGTCCAGATCGCCACCGAGCATTGCGGAAGACACTCAGGCTGCGGGTAAAGAGCTGATCGACGTTGCATCGCTTTGTGGGACTTGATGTTGTTGTCATGGATACAGACAGTTATGATTATTGCTTTGGTAAAAACCACTGAGATGTTCATTTAAAAGGGGCTATTATGCACTTTCTTATGTTCTATAATACTATAACGCGTTTGAGTGTTCATACACTAAGTACTAGACAAGTGTTCCTTCGCTTCCTCCCTCCTTTGTGGTTCCGTCAGACCGATCTTCCAGTGAAAGAAATCTGGGTCCTTTCCGCTGTGCAATGTGGGGCAATACTACTATATCCCCTCTAACAGCAAATGTTTATGTACATTCCAGTGTTTCTTGAAGATCCACAGTATGTATTTATCTGTAGCAATGAGGTTGCATATCATCATAATGATAATAATAAAGTCCACTGTGATGTGAAAGTGAAACAGTACAGTTCATTTTGGCATCTTGGGTTGTGTTTGCATACTTCTATCGGTACAACGCTCGTCCAGTGTAGGGAGGATGAACCATGTCTGCCCAAAGCATTTGTTCCTTCAGCCAGTAAATATTATGTTTTCTTTTTTTTTCTTCTAAATATCACTCCATTTCCCTTCCAGTCCACAAGTTTTGTCTATCTGTCAGGATACGGTGCCAGATGTTGGGGCTTTCGTGGCGGCAGATGTAATGAAGTAGAATGTTGCACATCAGAGCTTCCATTTGTTCTGGATTCCACTCCAGGGAGAAAGGCTCTCTCACATATAATTATTGCCCATTAACTCCTGTGCTTTATGCCATGGTGCTGGAACAATGCTCAATTAAGGGGGAACCACGAAAATGGGGGAAACTCTAGGATGGAATCGGTTCAAGAAAAAACATGCTCTGGTGTTGCGTAAATCAAATGCGGTCCGCTTTTGTTTGCTGCCATTTGTGGCCATTACGGCATCTGATCCACTATGCCGCCTGCCGTGCCAACATTCTGCTTGTACCCTGAGATCACCTTGGGCAGCTGTGTGCCTGTTCGCATGAAGCCTGGTAGCCACGGTGATGTGACTTTGACTGACAGTCGTCCTGACAACTCCATTCAAGCGCCACCTGCTAGCTGTCAATCAGAACGGCCGTCCCGGGGCTATTGACGGCGCTGTCAGCCTGCGTGAGATGTGCCTGTCAAAGCCCACCCATTCTGCCACTCTGTCTTCTGCCTGGGCCATCTGACATTTGTTTACTGTCCTCCTTCCAAGCTGACTTTCTCCTCTCTTTAAGTGCACCCTTCCCTTAAGAGACAACTCGCCCCTTAATCCCTGATCCAATCACAGAATCTTTGACTTCACCCACTTTTTAGTGATGGAGTGAATCAGGAACACTTCTGAAAGTGACCCCACCCCAGCTATGCCTCTTGCTCCTCTTCCTCCTCTCCCTCTGTGCTGCTCAGTCACCCTTCATCTGTCTACCTGACAGGTGACAAGGTCTGGGCCTCCAGCTGACTGGCTAATCGGACGCCTGTCATACCTGTCAATACCTTTTCTGAACTACGCAAGGACCAGCACGTCTTCTGAGTTTGATCAAGGACACAGAGTTTTGCCAGGCTTCGAAACCTTTGAGGGGAACTCAGTTGATTGTTCTCCTCTAATAGGCCGCTGGATGTGGGTGTCATCCTGTCAAACCTCCTAATTAGGCACACCATCCCTTAAAGCAACACCCTTTAATTAATACTGGGGATTAATTACGACTAATAGTGATGAATGTTTTACTTGACGTCTCGCGACTGTAGCCATTGTTACGCTCGGCCGCTTTGTCGTGTTTCCGGCTTCCTGCCATGTTATTATTCATTTTGTGGATTCTCGAATGTAAAATTCAACTTTTTTTTGTCACAAAAATCAAAAGAATCAAACCCCTGGTCATTTACTAAACTGCATGTGAGTTTAATTGCTTTATGTGTTGAGAAAAACATGATTAAGTAGATTCACATTGAAAGCACAAGACCTCTGCATCACCATATGTTACTTGTCATGAAGGTTACATTTTCTTTCACAATTTGAAACAGGTCTATAAAACATCCGTGATACCAGAGGATGGATAATGAGGTTTCTAATGCATCTTTTATGACACTTGTATTGTAACTTTTCTGACACTCCCATAGAACACTTTTAGCCCACCCTCATGAGAGTGAGCTGGACCTCTTTCCATTCACAATTTGGCAGGTGGAGACACCATGACCACGGAAAGAATGACGTATTCTTACATTCACAATGAGAAATTTTCACTCGAAATTTGTGACCACCATTGAGTTCTTTTACGTACTATTCTATTTGCAAGCCTGAATTTTGCCTCGGACAAAGTAAAGACTGAGATGGCCCACGCTTGTCTTGTCTCGAGATTAAGCTCACCTTGATCTTTTGCCGAGGATGACAATTTGCTGTAAATCATTCATCTTTTTCAACCATAAGGAAAGTACAAAATGTCATCTAAGATTTTCATTAGCACTCAATTATATTTCACTAAAACCTCAAGAGTCCATCCTAAATCTTTTCCAACTTTGTGGCAAGGTCGGAAAAGGCCCTTTTCTGTACCCAGGTATACAAAGCAAAGTCAAATCAAGTGAAGCAAGGTTGGATGAGTTTAGTGTAGAAGCACTTCAAGATCCTGACCTCAACCCCATTCAACACCTTTGCAACGAGTAATAACAGAGATTGTGAGTCTGGCCATCTCTCAGCTGCAATATCATTGACAAATATCTAATATGTCCGCTGTACTTTGTCCGTATAGTGTAGCTCAAATATAACATGTCTGTCTGGGTTAATGACTTCCTTTCCTTCAGAGAGTCATGTTTCTTTTTCTTTACAATCATCTCATTATTATCCTCTCATCAGAGGCTCATCTGCAGATCATGCTTGAGGTCTTTCTCAGACTCACCGAGCTAGACGGGCCATGTTCGCCTAATCAGCCTCAATAAGGAAAGGAAACAGTTTGACAGGTCAGGTAATGAGAAGTAATGAATCACTAATCACAGTCTCCTACAACCCTCGGAGCACAGATGAAAAATTAAAGGTAATTAGCTTGCACAGTTGTGAAAACAATATTCAAGTTGGCATCACGTGGTCCAGAACTCGCAGATTTGCTTGGCCGACAACATGCATCATCACTATGTCACGGTCCTATTATGAAGCTGTTATTGGAAAGCTGGCTGGCTTGTAAGTTTTCATAAAGGCAGGTTTTCAAATGTCTCACGTCATTTCTCCCATTCAGGATCTTTCTAATGAAACCATGGGAAACTCTCCATCTTCTCGAATCCCAAAGAAAGTAACATAAAAGAAGAGCGGCGAGCACTTCAGCGTGACTTCGCACAAGCTCCTACTCCAGTGTGGAATGCAAAGTCACAGAGGGTCATGTGGTCAGCTGTGCAGAGCAGCATGGCTCCTGCGCTTGGTTGCGGAGTGAAGGATGCTTTGACACAGCCTGTGTTTGACAAGTCTGCGTGAGACTCAAAGTACAGGATCCAGACATGGGCTGTCAGTCAAAACCAGCCCATCTCCCCGGCTGAGACGTGCCAGTTTAGTCACACTTACAATGGAACTAATAGGCGTTAACTGGAGCAAGGCACACATATGGGCTCGCTTGAGCCCTGTGTCCCCAGGCTGGGATTGAACGAATGCCAAGGAACATAAGCCTGAGATATAAAAAGCATTACAAGGGAACAAATAAAACATGGGGATTATGTCAGTGTGAGAAATGGAGGCATTGTTATTCTGCATGCGTGTTGGCTTGCCTCTCTTGTTTCGGCTTCTATGGCCTTTGGGCCGCAGCCCCGCAGTCCTGCACCTGCTCGGACCATCCAGCAGCCTTAGGAGATGAGGTTGTGTAAATCAAAGAGGAAGAAAGTGGGACACAGCGGTCCGATTGAAACCAGATTGCGTTATCTGTCAATGAAATGCATATACAGGGCACACACAGTGAAGAAAGGTTGGGCAGCCACCAATGCGCCCAAAAAACAAAAAAAAAACAACAACCCCATCACTCTGTGCTTTTTAGATTGCAATTTCCTTCCCAAATATAAGATTATAAATAGCAACAATGCAACTCTTATGAATACAAGTGCCTAAGTATTTTTCCTGGTGGTGCAGTGGTACATTCGCTTGATTTTGGTGTAGAGTGAGGGACAAAAGAGATTGGCAATCATTCATACACAAAAATTACAAATCACAAGCTTCTATTAAGAACTGTGTGAATGCAGATGTGAAGAGTTGAATGGAAAAATACTGGCGAATGAGTAAGACAGGATAAACAGCGCTGAACTGTGACAGCACAGATAGTCACACAGTCACTCATTGAGAAAATAAAGTATTATCGACTACACCAACACAACTCTATTTATACACCATTTCAAGTGAATCATGGCTCTGTATTAAATATAAAATCCATATCGGAGAGAATGTAGAACAGGCTTTTGTTGATAGCCAACAACTATCCTTTATCCATAGTCAAAAGAATCTGTGTTAGAATGTCTGGTCTGTTTTCATGTTTTTCTGTGCTCCAGCTTCCTCTCACAAAAACATTCATGTTAGTCGAAATGAAGGCTCCAAATTGGGTATGAATGTGATCTTGAGTGGTTGTTTTTCTCCATTTGCCCTGTGACTGACTGGCGATCAGTCCATCCCATCTCTCAGCCAGCATCAGCTGGAATAAACTTCGGATCACCCATAACCCTAATGAGGAATAGCATTCCACAAAACGGATGGATGGATGGATGGAGGGATGGCTGGATGGATGTTCAAGTAAAACATAAAGAGCTGCTCACCCGCGTGTATCGCGTTATCTCTCGAAATACCACTCATTGCCTTTCCTCTCCTCATTCTCATGAAAGGACCTGTCTCGCATAACAAACAATTGCACCAAAACTCCATTAAAATCACTTCATGGGGATGTGAGAGTGCCTCAAGTTAAAGGCTGTAATTGAAAAGCGTTTGACAAACCGTGCGACAAACCAAGGCGACAATAGACAAGCTGTGATTCTCACTTGAGTTATTCTGCAGGAATAATCAGCATCATTTCATTCCACGCACTTTACAACGTGCTTGAATAGTACGTCAAATGCTGATTCTCACTTTTGTCGGTGCTAATGGACTTCAGATGGATACACGCCCAGATAATCATTTTCATCATCACAGTATGAGTCACGGGAACCTGTGCACACTTTTCCACTCATCTATCCAATGACACTGAATCTCAAATGAACTGCTTTGGATTATTTGGATATGGTGGGACACCGACAAAGATGCCCGAATAACACTTTATTGTCTTTTAACATGCACATGACCGACAAGAGAAAAGCCTGTGTGTCGAGAAGGCCTCGTCCACTGATTTGAAGTGACAGGCACATCCTTGACAAACACACCTGTCATTGTTCAAGTCACATCACATTTACACTTCCAAAGTCGCGAGACAATAGGAGTACACAGGTGTGTGTGTCATAAAGTTTCTTGAGCCCTTCAATGCCACTTTTTAAGGACAGACACTGCGCTCCAGCTGTTCGGCAGGAACACAGCCAGCTTCTCTCATTGGCGATGTTTATGAAATAAGACATCTGGCTATTTATTTTCTAACATGCGGCAAGAATGGATTTAATGTGCCAGAGCCTGCTGACCGTTGCTCTGTGTGAGCTGGTCACACAAGCTTTTCCCCCTCTTTTTTTGGGCGGTGGGGGCGGGGGAGCTGCTTGTGGGGACGCGGGGAGGGAGGGAGGGGGGGGAGCGGGCTGCAGCAATAATAAGCAGATTTTAATGATTTACTATAAATCAACCGCCGAGGGAGGCCTCCGCTTGGGGAAACTGAGGGGGATGACAGCCCCTGACTCACACACCTCGCAAATGCCTCGCTGATGATGTGTGTGCACTTTACATCGTCAATCATTCACACGCACGCACATATGCGCTGCTTTTACAAAACCGTGCTTTCAACACACGTGCACAGGTGTACGTGCACGCACACACACACACACGCGCACACACACACACACACACACACACACACACACACACACACACACACACACACACACACACACACACACACACACACACACACACACACACGTTGTCTCTAATGTCTCCTCTGCTGTGGCACGGGACAAATCAATCATGGGTACAGAAGTTCAAGGGGGTAAAAGATTGTCTGCTCCCTTTTTCCCGATGCTATTGATCCCATTTTACTGGCATCATTGCCAAGCTGTCTCACAAACTCTGACACGGCGATGGATTGAAAGAGGATGATTGAGAGAGGAGCTTGGGTGACATTCACTGTAATCTTAGCCCCCACCATCCTTCCCCTATAGCACACAAATGAATCCAGGATGATTGGTACATAAGCAGAATAAAATCAGAGCCCCAAGGACCTAAAATTCATATTCAAGGAATTTTATTGTCATATTAACACACATTTTCATCTGATAATGCACAAAATACTCGACGTCCCAGATTGGCCCAGTTAGTCCCAAGATAGAGTGAAAATAAAAATGGAAGAAACAAATAAGGGACATGCTTATTCACGGTTTGAATGTGTGCAACAGTGTAAATACAGCTAGGTGCAGATGCAGCAGAAAGAATAACATAAAAAGCCAACAAGTGACACTGATTAAAGCTGTTTTCTGTTTTCTTCTGTCTATGCCTTCCTTCCTCTGCTGTCAGAATGTATTCCGAACAATCGAAAGGTGTCGTGTCTCTCCTGTCTCATAAATTTGATGACTTAAAAGACAACACATCCTGACGGGACGTCTGGAAGGGAAGCAAGCAGTGACATGGAATGTTCCTCAGAACGCTTAAAATGTGGAAAATATCGATAAGTCTGCAATTCTCACCAGAAGTACGCACGTCTTTTCTTATCTGTTCGTTATACTTTGGGGGACTATTCTGGGTAAATGATGAACTGTTTAGTTTGAAAGCAATTGAGCCGCTGTCCGAAGAGCTAAGAATGACTTATTACAAACACATTTTTCCAAGAGTCATTTGTTTCTGTTGAACCTCTGGAGACTTTTTCGACACTCCATCAAGTTACAAGATCAAATAACATTTCACTCTTTGCTTTGCAAACACGACTCCTCTTCCTAGGAAGACGTCACAGCAAAGGATTCTTTTTTTTTCATTTAAAAACAAGCATATACACTGTGCTATTGTGATACAAAGAATGCCAAATGATAAATATTTCAATGGCACACGTATTAAAAGTAATATGATGAAATTTAGACAATTCTATTTATTTATTTCTTTTATTTATTTTTGTAAAAAAAGTCATAGTAAAAAATTTCAGAGGGACTTTTTAGTTTCATTTTATCTGGTTCAACGTAGGTTCGAAAGTATTTCTAAAATGAATTCTCGTCTATAGATGCCTTCATGGATTTGCAATCTGAAACACGAATATGGCAGTCACCATTTCGGAATTAGGGTAATTGTAATCAGAGTACCTCAAAACGCTTCAGACAGAGAGACATTGGTAAAAACCATACACATCTTTAAGAGCTGTTAACTGTCCTAACACTGGACCTGTGGACCTAATTGCACATATGTAAAACAGAGGTTATGAGCCAACAGCAAGTTATGCAGAGTGAATCCATATTAATGATGAAGCTCAAATTGTTTACCTTCACTTTTACAATGCAAACATCAGGCGATGATTTAGCTCCAATCCTTCACCACACTATAGGCATCCGTATATCACCGGCTGCCTGTCAGGCTGTTTATCACATTATGTTTATCATGTTATGATGATGCACAAGTTTAATTACGGATAGATGGATGCTTCATTTATCTTTCCCGCCGCTGACGTTTTGATTAAAATGTTTAAAGGATTATCCATAGTGCTCCTATTTGTGTCCTTGTGTTTGTCTTTTCAACTTTCATCCACTCATCTGATTTATTCTCTTGTCTATAAATAAGTAGACAGGGTCCGTGTGATGGATTAGACTGTTGACATTGTACCAACTCCAGGTAAACAATTACTATTCATGCTTCATCGTTGCAGGATCTATACCAGGATGCTGCCACTTAGCGGGGGACAAAAGGTTAGATTGTAAGCTATTGTTCGGGATCTGCTCACAAATGTCATTCCTCTTATATTACACCGCAATTAAAGCAAATGCAAAAAATACGGGTGGTCCGCCAAGACCCGAGCCGTGTAGAGCATTTTACTTTTTGTTTTTACATCAGCATCATGTCAGGGACTGTGACGGATCACTCCATGTTTGAAAGCCCAAACTGTAGTTTATGGACACATCAGTCACTCCTCCTCATACGTCCTTCATTGTTTATTCAGAATCCAGTGTGGCTCCAAACCTCGGAGCCCGTGGGCGGGATCCTGCTGTGGTCATAACGCTGATAGGAGCCATGAGTCACCGGGATAAGAAAGCAAGAGAAGAGGGGGTTAAATCTCTTTTTCACTGTGTGTCCGTGTGTGCATGCACATGTGTGTGTTTGTGTGTCTGTGCAGTACATTGTAGGCCTACATCTGTCAGAGTGTGATTACAGTGTTAGGAGTTTATGAGACAGTCTCTGTAGCAACAATTATTCATGTCCCTCAGGCCACCAGAGTGAAAGGCCTTTCCCAGACAAGACTGGGAAAAAGAGGAAGATATGTGACAGAGCAAACTATGGTGTATCAGACTGACATTCTTTCCCACCTCGAAGGGTTTTATTTATCGTTTGTCCAATCTGATAACTAATTTGCCAATGTTTTCTTTTATTATAACTGACGGAATCAAATAAAACTATCATTGCTAACAATCAAGACTGTGAGACAGATGCGGGAAGAAGAATGTTCACGGTAATGCTGCACCAATAAAACAAATACAAGTATTACAGGGCAAACAGTGAAACTGCACAAATGAATAAAAACTGTTTCTTTGAGCTAAAATAGAAAACAACACATTGAGATAAAAAAAACTCACAACTAAAATTTACAGTAACATTTAATGAAAAAACTCAGTGGCCATAGTTTTTGGGTAAGTCAGTTTAAAAAGCAAAGTCATAAGATCTATTTCAAAGTTTTTCGCCAAAGCTGCAAACCTCGGGTGTAAGCAACTGAAAGGAGCGGTCACCGTGTGTCTCTTAGTGTGTGTGTGTGAAACGTTCGATAGATTAGGAATGCAGTAGGAAAGAGGTGTGAGAGTGAATTAAATCACTGACATGGGGAGGGGCTTGGCCAATAGAGCAAGGATTTTCATCTGGACTAAAGGATCCAAGTCAAAGGGTTTAAGAACAAGGGTTAAATGAGTGTGTTTCCTGAAATTAGTGAGTGCTCCTGCATTTTATATCACTTATCCTGTTAAGGTCAGGCCAGCGGCTGGATTATCTCATCAGAATTAATGCTGAGTGGATGCGAGAGGAGGGGTGTAACCTGAATTTATCACCTGACAATCATAGGGCAATTGTGATTGGATCAAGACAGTTACTGACTGTGTGCCACACAACCATTGTGGACTGCGTGCGAACTCCGAAATCTCCAAATCTCATAACTGTGTGGCAGGCATGCTAAACACTCTGTCACCATGCTGCCCTCCTATTAAATGGGACATATCAAAACAATAACACAATATTTGGCAATTTTCTTATGAATAAACTTTTTTTTTTTTTATAACACAATTGTAGGCAGAATACAGTGACGATCATAAAGTAACGTAAGCCCTGTTTGTGTCAAATTTATATTTAAAAATCTACAAATCTGAATGCGTTGGATGTACTATGTTGTCTGGTGAGAATCCAAAGCGGTGTGAAGGACAGGCATCAAGCGAGTGAAAGCAGACGTGGATGCGGAAGCACATTAGCAGACGGTGACAGCAGCAGGCAGCTGTTGGGACTCAGCTGTGATGGGTTGGGGGTGAGACAAAGCTGTGGCCCGTGGCTCATCGGCCAAGACGTGAGCGGTCCGTTTCCATCTGAGTCGCTGTCACCTGACACTGGGTTGCTTTGACAAGCTGCGCCACCTTGTTGAGGCGTCCGCGGGACCTTGTGTACACACACCATCGGCTTCTCTTACTCACATTCTCCTGATGAATGGCCTCATGTGGAGTGGGTCTCAGGCATGTGTGTGCGTCATGGAACATCCGTCTCTTAAAGGGAGAATATTTAATGGGTTTTTACTGATGGACAAGCTCATCTTACACATGCACCAGTACAGGACGTAATATCAAGCATATGATGACATACAGGAAGAGTCTTTGTTTGCATGAGCTCATTTTGCTGCTGAACAGACAGATTGAGCTTAAAATGTGTTGGTGATCATATTGATTTTAACCTAGCGCGGCAATTCAGTGTAGTCAAAACATGTGGTGGAGGGGCGAGGGGTATTGTTGGAGTGATATTGCTAGATCAGAGTTTAAACAACACTCTAAATGTTGCGTGAGCTGCGTGGGTCCAAAATGTCTCCTTCTGAGTACAGTAAGGTTTTCCTCCAAACATTTCAAATCGGAATGCTTCGACAATGTTAACTGATTGTATTCTATTCTGGATATTTAAATGCTGTGTAGAATTACACCCAATATATTCATTGAATACACATCCCATGAGATGTAAAAATAAAATCCGCAATGGCTTTTATTTCATTAAAGCTGCTTGGGTTGAGGGTAGTGGGTGTGTTCTTTCTGTCACAGCTTGCCGGCCCACTTGTATAAAACTGAGTCATCACTTACAGTACATCCTTAGTCACCCTTTTTTGCTACTGAGCGGAAATACTTCTCATGATGATGCCACATCTGAATGAATAATGTGATGTTTTTTTTCATTTGTAAGTTTATGAAGTATGATGTAGAGCAGAGTACTCAACTATTCTTACGCACAAATAAAAACCCGTAGGCCAACATCAGAACGATTAAATAAAGACAGCTTCAAATTCCACTTTTATGAAACTACTAAAACTCTTATTTCCTTCATCAATTAATTATTCATCACACAATCTTTGGTAAATGTTTTTTAAATGTTCAGTTGGTTGATTTGCATGTTAGGGAGGATTATGAAAAAAACAGATTGCAGAGATCCATGCACATCATTGAGCATACAATATCCGTTTATGTGGAAATAAAAAAAAAACATCTATCTACGGTGCATCTTTCATAGCCAAGAGAACAAAGTGCAAAGCTAGCTTTTGTAGATGTCAAATGTTCAAGCCTTGGATTAACCCTTGTATTATGTTGAGAAAAAAAGACATTTATTTTGTTGCGGGTCATTTTGTCCCATATTGGGTAAATCCACTCAAGACAGTTATAAAATGAAGTTCAACCAATAAGAACTTCATTTTAGATTGTACAAACATTCAGAAGAGATGAGAAGTAGAGATATACAATTCCAACAATCTATTAAGTCTGCTCTTTCTGTTGAATATTTTTGAACGTCTGTGGATTACAAGCAAAAACACCAAAACCAATCGAGCTGATGTTAATAATGGAAGGTTCATATAGGTTCAGGAGTAAAAAGTAGCATTTACAAAATATATCAGCAACACCCAACTGTCCCTAAAGCGTTTTGTGTTTGCTGATGTACGCCATGTTAGTTTGTTAGCTTGCTGTGAGGATGGACCTGCAAGCTGTGACACAGGATTTGGGAGGTGATTGCTCATGTTGTAAATATTGATTGAACTGTAGTGGACCGCAGGGAAAACATTCAAATGGTCCGTGAGTTGTAAAGTGCTGTTTGCTCCGGCGTCAACCTGCTGAATGTGTCGACTTTCGGTGCTTCCAGGTATTGTACATCTGCTTCCTGTCTTTATTATGGATGCCCGTCAAGATTTACGCTTTATCTATTGTTGTATTTTACAAGCTAATGAATTCTCGGTGTATTTTGGAGTGCTACAGTGCGGTATGTAAACTTAATGTGCGCGTACGCATCGACGCATGTCTATAAACACCCTCCTCTGCCTCTCTCTCTGACCCTCAGCAATGGAAGACATTTTTTGTGAGTACAAAGCATTAATTATCTGCCGTGTCAACATGGAAAGGAAGCGATGCGCTATGTTTCATCCTCTCTCTGCTCAATGCCTTCTGAATGACCCTGGACGATTCAGCCAAATGGCGCTATTGTTGCTTTCATGTTGATCCTAACCTTTCAATCATCTTTAGACCTCCAATAAAGGACCATGTATTCTGTCAGGAGAACCAGGGTGGACACTGGCTCCGGTCACCATCTACTTCACGAGGCCATTATGAATGGAGAACATTTTGGCGGTAAACCATTTTCTCTGTTGTTGCTTTCTCTTTGCTTCAGCACCAGGGGGAGGCAATGAAGAGACACTGAAGGACCTTCACTCTGTGAGGGGATGAGTTTGGGTCAGTTACTATCAGCAGAGCCTGGAAAGAAGGAAACCCAGCCCCTAAAAAAACAGTTGCAAAAACCTGTCAGAAGCTGAGCCTTTTCTGCTCATCCTTCCCATCATTCTCATCATTATTTGGAAAATTGATATTCTATACTAGGGGTGCCCATTGAGCTGCAGATTTTATTTCATTCTGAAGTTTGACATCATATACATTGTCTGTGCCATTCAAGACATTGTGTTTGGAAGAGAAATTGAACTCTTAAAAGCACGTCAGATGGTAAAAGGCAGCATTCAGTACTTTGTGTATGCAACCGACTTGAGTGGTGCGTGTCCATCTTTTTTTCCCCCATTTTTTTTAACTACAATTGCATTTTGTCCTTGCACAAACTAAACGATTGGACAACTAATTGGGCAAAGAAAGTAAAGTGTGAAATCTTGCATGGCTGAGAGCTTTGAAAGGGACCAAACAAGAGACTCTTTGGTGAATGTTATTGATTGGAAGGCAGAGGCAAGATCAATGAAAAGAAACAGCCTGAGACAAAGAGTGGCATTTAAGCGTGGAAAAAGCTGACATTTTCTCCATCACTGTCACAGGCACGGCCATAAAGCAGCGGCAAATATTAAAACATTTCTCATCTGCGTGGGAGTATTGGCAGCAGAAATTGTTTTCTCTGCGGTGTGATACTCGGGTTGAACTCCCGGTAGAATCCCTCGGGGGTGCAGATTGGTGCCGGTGACATATTGGCACCGGGGTTTACACACAGCTGCCACTCACTCTCCCACAGCCTGGGAGCAGGGCTGGAGAGGGCAGATAGCAGGCGAGGAGGATGGCGCTTGGACTGTCGTCAAGGTGGGTCGCCCTGCTGGAATTCATCACTGATAACACGTTTTATACTTTCATGGGGCCTCATCGAGCGCTTCTATTAGGAAGCACTGCCCTCCGCATGGCATGCTCATGCATATGTAATCCATACGTGTGAATGGCATTGCTTATCTGCGTCTCAGTGAGCTCCAACGCTGGAACACTGTGTGTTTATGTAGTATGTGCACTAACCGCTGCCAATGAAATTAATTGTTCGCCGTGTCCTTTGAATGCACTCACAGCGCAGTCTTGAACTTGGAGTGACACGGTTATTGCAGGGTCATATGTCTATTTGTAGGATAAATGATATTCGGCTACACTAAGAGAATTACACAGAGGATGTCCCTTGGAGACACCAGGCGGAGTGATCACTCATCGTTACTTTGTGTGCCTCTTTAGCTTCTCCGACTGTACTTATCCGCTGGTCTGGAACGGGTGTTAAATGGCTGCGAGAGCACATCCCATCATTACGAGATTATTATTTGAGACTGGCCGAAAGAGAATAAGAACAGAAATTGTTAATGTTGTGCATTTAATTTTTCAGAGTTCCATCCTCAACTTCATCGTTCCATCTACAATGGCGTCTTTGTGGATCGCCCACTTTGCTTGTTTATTACTTTTATTGCCTGCTTTTTCCTTCCCTCCTACTCTCCTTCGGCAGCATTCGATCGCAGTAAGCAGGAGAGCAAACAGCAGGTGAACCCGTTCCGATACTCTCTTGTGCCATCTGTTGTAGTCACATGACGCCATGATTGCCCATCATACCTGAAATATCCATCAATCACCAGCGAAGATCATACAAGAACGAAAGTGAGAGTGAGCGGTTGAGTCATAGGAGGGGAGGGCAAACATCAAGTATTATTTAACGCCCCACAATAATGTGCAAATGCACGCTCACTGAACCAAATGATGGGTTGACTTGGCTCATTGCAATAACTTTATCTCTACACTATTAACACAAGTGTTCAATTTGGACTTTATTTAATTGTATGTTATAGTCACATAAGATGTGAGGACATCTTGAAGTCACCAGGGAGGTGTTCAACTGGCTCATTCTCCATTTAACTCCATTCACGTTGGCCCCAAGTGGTGCGATGATGCGAGAGGTGAATGTCCCACCTTTAAAGGGACTGTGAAGAGCCACTTTGATTGGTGGTGTCACGTGCCGTGCCAGAGCAACTTCCCTCAGCCACACCTCTTCATCACCGTAATGTCTGTCACCTGCTTTCTCTTGTTACCTTGGCAAGATCTTGGGTTTAATGGCGGCCGGTACACATAGCACGGCGGCACATGAGACAACAACTTCCTTCTGCAGGTCAGCTTGTTTTGTACTGTCCGGAAAAGGTGGGAAAATGTGACATGATCATTTGGTATCTGTGAGTGTAGGGGGTGTCACCCCCCTGTGTGTGTGTGTGCGTGTCTGAGTGTGTTTATACAGTTCTGTGTGTTGTATTCGGGTTCTGATTGAGCAGTTATGTTTATATAAACTAATGAAAATAATTGCACCCATATAAACATTAAAATGTACATGAGATTGTCTAACCTAACAGAATATGTACACATTGCTGTTGCTCTCTCTTCAGTGTGTCTGTGTCCGCGTCTTGTGTTCCTGTCCAGCTCGTCCAGTTTCCCCCCGGTTTTGTCTGGAGGCTCACTGTCAGACCTTTATCCGTGTCCGAGTGGACTTCTGTTTGCTGGCCGTGAGTCTCTATCCCGTCTGTGTGTTCGTTTCCTCACCTACATCCCTTCCAACTCCCTTTCCCTTCAATAAACCCTGGTTCAGCTGCTTCAAGGTGGCAAATCAAATTTGGGTTTGGGTCTTTGTTCATGCCCACAACGGCGCAAACTGCCCTTTTATGAATGCGGCAACTAGCACTTATGCAAAACTACCAACATTCGGTCTCGCCACCGATTTTGCTGCACTGGGCTCGTGCCAGTCATGAAAGTAGAGCCTTATGTGTCTAACAAAAACCGAAAAAGTCAAAACATCTCTCAATGTCATGTGACACCACTTTCACAGCAGCGCAAATAACAACCCATACTCACAAGATAATATCTCTCTTTCTCACGTTAACAATCTCTGTTTTGGATACAGCCCTTGTATTGATCTAATTGCTGCTCCAGCCCAATATCAATGTTTTTGTGACAGCATTGATTAAGCACATATTCAGTCAAAACTGTGACGGTAAAAAAGAAACCAAGCACAGGAAACATTATTTAATCGTGAGATACATTTGTTTAATGTATGTAATTGCATGACATATTGCCCAATTATCCATTTGAATCAAATTACAGAAGACATTTGGATAAATCTAATTTCTAATGATACAAATACAGAGCGAATGCAAAGGTTATAAATTGTATGAAGGACACATTCAAATGTGAGAAGAGGAAGTAATTCCAGTCAGATGTGTCTGTGCCACAATTAAGCAGTGTTCATTATCTTTTTGATGAAGTAAGTGGATGATGAAATCAAAGCGGGTTCGCCAGAGGCCAGGCTGCAGAGAACAGACGGGAAAGAACCAATATCTCTCTCTATTCCTTACGGTTACATTCTCGTCTCAACTGAAATTATCCTTAAACGATTTTGCAGCGCTACGAGCATACCTATCTGGCTTGTTGTTGGTCCCGTGAAAGCACCTTTTTGCGTATCTACGCACAGTTTTTTTTTTTTGTTCGTGGGATCATATAGTGTAATTGCATCATAGATACCATTGACGTCTACATGCTGCTTTGGAAACAAACTCTGTGTGTTTCATTACAGTTCAGGTGCAAAAGGAAGATAAAGCAAAATGCAGAACGCTCTTGTGTCTCTCCCCTCTTTCAAAGGCTCGCTTACTCGTGTATTCTTTCGTTCCATCTCTTGCTCCCGTTCCCGTGTTCTCTGATGTTTTATTTGATATCCCACAATAAAGCCCCTCTTTGAACTGCCATCAATTGTGTATGGATTTTTCCTCTGAGGAGAAACAGAGAGCTGTCTGAAAGGGCTCCAGTCCCGCAGGCTGCCTTCATATTGATGCAGAGGAGTATTGCCATCTTCATTGCTGGATCAATCACTCACGTCACTGTTGTTTTATGGCCGGGGCCACTTCACAGACAGGAGCCTGACAACATCACCGCCGAGGTTTGCAAAGCGATACAGCTCTGATAGTTGAGGAGTGTGGAAGGGGACGTAGAGGCCTTTGCAGGCAAGAGGGGATGAATTTAGATTTGGTAACTGTCACACACACGTGCGCTCACGCACAGACACACACACAAATGTATTTCGTTCCTACAGCTGTGTAAGATCCTCTGGGCCTATTGTTTGCCTTGCTTGACTCGAAAGCATCTGCAAGAGTTTTGGTTAAGCGTCACACGTTTTGACACAACCTCACCTAGGTGCTCTCTTTAGAAGGCTTTTATCTCATAGCCCACCCATCAATCTGTTATTCCGTTTGTCCTGAATTAGAGCCCATCCCAGCTGAGTCTGAGCGAGAAGCGGGAACTGGTTGCCAGCCAATTGCAGTTAACAAAAAGCGAAAATGGCTGAGCAGATTCTGGACTGCGAGAGGAAAGTTCTTGGATTCCCTTTTGAATTGGCTATATAATGAAACCTAACTTGACTATCAATACCAATTCTATTCATACAATCTCATTTCATAATTTCCGAAAGCTTCAAACATTTGAATTCGTCTGGGACACAGACATGTTACCCAACACCGGAAGGTTAAAAAAAGCCCCGTATACAAAGGTTAAACATTTTTAATCAACAGCTGGCCATTATTAACGTAAAGCTCAGTTCAATCCAACAGGTGCAATTTGTTCAGCAAACCAAAAAGCCTCGCATTTCTTCCTCTCTTTTCTTGTTATCTTTCTATTAACATCTGACAAGCTAACTGATGACATCTTGAGTCATTCGGGTTCATCTTTCATCAGATAGAGACGGGGCCAACAGCTGTCCATCCAGTTAATGGCAGTATATGACATCAGTCCTGTCCTTGGTCTGGCCTGGTCCGCTCCCAGCCCAGCCAAGCTTTACTCACAAGCTCTTTTGAGTGGTGCCCTGTGAAGCCATCAGTCATCGCTCTCCCTCTGAACTCTCAATGACCTTCCTCTATGCTCGACAATACTGCGCGTTCTGGCATCACCATGTTAACCTTAAAGAGACAGACGCTCTATTTTTCCTGAGTGAATCACACAATGGAGCAACATCTTTTGGAATTAAAGAGTTGACCTGAAGGGAGTGGGGGTGAGATGGGACGAATGAGGCCTGCTTGGCAAGAGGAGGAAGTGCTGGTGTCTGGTGAAAGGCCCTTTAATTTCCTCCCTTGACAGAATGCAATGGCAGCCCGGAGGAGGGTCAGGACACCAGTTGGCATGAATAGACACATTTTTGTGTCGTCTCCAACTTTCTCCACTGTGCGCCTTCACGGACTGTAACGTCTCATTTTTTCCCCCAAGTTGGAACTACTCTCCAGCCGTTCTCTTGTTGTTGAAAGGCGGGCAGGCAAGCTCCCTGTCTCTTCACTCACAGATGAATAGAAAACATTGCGCTCTAGGAACACCACGCAGTTTTCGATTGCATATAAAATTCTGACTGTGCGAACATGACAGCCTGGATGGCGAGGGTCATTTGTGTGGGATTCATTTTGCCTCTTTCATCAGTAGGTGCATTCATCCATTCAAGATAGACTGAAGCAGTAGCCTTTAATAAAGTCAGCAGGCTTGAAAATATATGAATAAAATGACATCCGCTGCCTTGGATGGATCAAATTGACTTATCCTGTAATAGCCCAAGGATAATGCGTGCATGTGTGCAAGCACTGTGTGTCTTAGAGTGGAGGATAAGAGAGAGAGTAAAAAAAAAAACAAGATGAATATAGTAAAAAGACAAAGGTAGGAAAGAGAAGAAAATCAGAGAAATAAAACAAACTCTGCCCGAGGGGACAGCGCTCAATGAAAAGCCGGAGCTGGACTTTGAATCTCATTTGTATTGGTGAAAGCATTGATAGGGATGCTAGAAGGGAGAAAAACAAAGCCATTAAAGAGAAAAGATTACACAAAGAAGAGTGACAAACCTGATCCTAACAAAGTTATCGGGCTACTTGATGTGAAATATCAAAATTATGAGTCCAATTGCTGCAATTCTGCAACAATTGGATCATTCGGAGCCACAGAGGACAACCCGATCCAATGATGCTCCTCCAACTCCGTAAGGAGTCGAATACAGGCAGCAATAATAATAATAGTTGGGATGGTTTCATCGTTCAATCAATTATAGGAAACGAAATAAAAGCACAATATTATATTGCGTCCAGTCAAGCCGCCCTTTTTTCTTGCTTATTTGGCAGCTGTGGCGTCGTAGCGTCGTAGTGGTGAACCACAATAATGTCAGTGGCACTGGATGGCTGTACAAGGAGACACATGTCTGTTCTTTGCTCTTCAAATGTCCAGCTTTAAACTCCTGCTATGTGTGAATAAAGAGGACAGGAAGTGGCAGTTTGGCAGCTCCAACCAGGAGTGTCACTCTCAATTGCGTCCCCTGCCAGCTCCAGACACATTGCACGGCCGAAGAGGTCACGGCTTTGACTTTTTGTTTTGTTCCTCCTCTCTCTTTCCCCCTTTCGCTCTCTTTTCATTTGTTTTTCAGGACATTCCATCTGGGTGCCACCTACGCCACGCGTAGCCGTCGAGGAGGAGACAGAATGATGTACTGAAGACACGAGCCGGAGCGACTGCGGCACATTTTGCGAGCGCTGCCATACAACGCGAGGCTTGTCTCGTCACATTACGCTGACACCCTGCATCAAAATCCCTGCCATGTCTTGCTGAAGCAGAGAAGCACATGTCCTGAGTTTGCCTTCCTTCTTGGGACGGAGCAGACAAGATGTCCTCGTCAAGGACAATGATGACAGTGTGGAGGGAAATAATGAGGTCTTGTGAGACAGACAAACTTTTCTAGCACACATTTTAGGGTAGAAATAACTTTTGATGATTAAATATCTTTGCGCCTCAAGATCAAAGATAAATCATTTGTATGTGTTCAGATTTTTCTATGGGGTTGTGATTACTATGGTTTAGCTTTAAGATGACAGTTGACCTTTGTTTTAAAAGCCACAAATGTCAAATCAGTAAATGATAATAACCACAGGAGGCTAATGCCACAAACTATGCTGATCTACTCAATACAATAAATCTAACAAATCACCAAATTATCTTTATATGTACCAAACCAAGTGACAGTGTTGTGGTAGTGGTAAAACTTCCTCACAGTTGAGCAGTCCAGAGTTTAGACCTCGGCTCAGGCCAATCCAACAAGTTTGGTTAATTTGTCATAGGTCTGTGTAAATGACTGTATTTATGACATGCCCTGCGAGTGACTGGCAACCAGACCCCATCTTGTGCCCCAAATCAGATGGGATAGGCTTCATTTCAGCTAGGCCCCTGCTGAGGACAGGTGGCATCAAAATAGAAATTGAGGATCGAGGTCGACAGTCCTCGCTGGATGCTGCTTTTAATAATTCTACATCATTTTGCACATTTGCTGTTGAATCTGTCTTATCATGACTCTATGTACAAGTACTTAATGTGTTTCAGACCAGCTCCAGGATTTTTTTTTCTTTTCCAGAGCTAAATGAGGGTATGACCAATACACAGGGTGGCTGCAAAAATAATTCCTAAATATATTTTGGAATGTCAAGTCAAATGCTGGAGGGGCTTAACTGGGACGAGACAGTTTCTATAGCTGCCCAAGGCGACATCCCTGTTAAAACCTAGAAAATAAAAAAGATACATTTCCAAATGCCAAAACATGAACAGGATTTTTTTTTGTTTGTTTCATGGTCGAGTGCAAGTAATTTTTGGCACGCTTACCGCTGTTGATTTTAAAAGAATCTACAATTCACATTGTGGGCCAATGCTAATGTTGTGATTCTACGAGCTGACTTGGACATGAGATCGATTCTCACTCAGTGCCCCACTCTTGTCCATTTAATGACGAGTGGTCCATTGTGTTGCCTCAAGTCAGCTAGAATAGACTCCAGTTCTCTTGTAAACCTGAACAGGGTAAGGCTGACACAATATGAATGAGTGGAACTGCAAGGGAGCCCTGGAGCAAACAGCCCAATTATTCCTTCTTTCTCTTTTAAATGTTTGTTGAACTCACAAATGTCATCTGAAGAGAAATGTTTCTCCATGGCAAGATGCGCTTTCCAAGCATTTGAGAAGTGAAATAGATTTTGATCTGGCTTCAAATCATTCACTGGCTTCGCTCTAATGTGACCTGATCAGAGCGCTTTCCAACTTCAGCTCTGTGAAATGACATTTGAGATTAATTTTGGCAGGCTTGTAATCGTGCCTCATTGATGTGATGAAAAAGTAGCTTCAGGCACGAGCCAAGCGTGTTTCATACACTTGTTCATGGATGGACATGCGATGACCTCCCAATAGTACACCGTCCTCACACCGGACATGCCATGCACATAGTACATACACTCTTAATCACTGTGCTTTGATGCTGATTTATTGAAGATTAATTTAATCACTCTTGTAATACCAGACCAGAGGGGGTGAAAAGCCAGAGTAGAGGGGAAAACTGACAACAAATCAAAAAGTGATTTCACGAAGGCGGCACCAGAGATCCATCAGAAAGGCGGCGAAGTGTGGACGTGTTGCCACGCGTGATGCCAGGCGAGGTGCCAGGCAGTCCAGGACGCATCCTCCATGCCAGCTCCCCGAGGCTGTATGTCCTCGACACAAGGACAGAAAGGTCGTTAGGACCGAGTGCACTAAATCAAACGCCTCCTCCTGCCCACCGTCATGGCCGACAAAGCAGGTTGATGTAGAGTTACTCGCAGCCCCGAAACGGCTCCCGGTCAGACGTATACTGGTTTCCATCTCGTCATCACAGCCTCTTATTGAAAATGATTGCAAGATATATGAGCGTGTTATGACACTTCCCCTGTTTTTGAAAGCACCCCAAATGTCAGCGAGGCTTTACACAGTGTGACGGATTCCTTCTAAATGCATCTCAGGGTTTTGCACAAATTCATTTTCAGAGCTAAGTAAACAATGCGGCCCATTATGTAGATGTATTGTTTATGCATTTTATGCTCCGTGGCTGGGATGAGCGAGTGAGTGCGAGAGCAGTACATGCAGACAGAAAAACAAAGAGAGACAGACAGCTCCACTTCTCCCAAAGACATCAGCGCCACTAATGGCACAGGCATGTTTTTCCATTCTGTTGGCTTTTTTTTTTTTTTCCTACGCACCAAACTGATAGCAAAAGGTACCACTTTATATGACACAGGGCAAGATCTAATGGATTGATACACAGGTTTTGACATGCTATTTGAGCAAGGAGCTCCCTATAATTGGTCATGTCATTGTGCATTAAACTAACGATATATAGAGAGGTGCCCTGAGAAGAGCGTCTGGAGCAAATCTGTCAGATATCACAGCAAAATGACTTTGACAGCTATCTCGGGCCCACTGGTGAAGGCGCATTTGGAAATCGGCCCAACTCTAATGCCTCACCTCTTTTTCTTCCGTCTTTGTCGTCTTTCTTGCTTGCTGATATTTTGCATCTATAACACTTTTTAGCAAATGCCAATATGCATATTCATAATGTTTCTCCTTTATTCTGATTAAAACAAGGAAGCTTTGCATCTGCATTTCATTTCCGTCTTTTATTTCACACTATTAATGTGAGATCACTCACATCATGCATGTGATACACGCCTATATCACATGACTACAAATAAACATGAACAACTACAGTTAATGTCAGCTAATTTATTTGATACCAGTGAGATTAAGTGCTGTTATCTTTGATATCATGGTGACATAACAGTGATTTCAGTTTCAAACACAGTAAAATTTAATCCATTATTTATCCTAAAAATGTAAAAACATGACCCTGTTTGGTTTTGTCAAAATAACCCAATTTGTGTATAATTCTCTCAATTTGTATCGGTGAACTGTAATTAAAAGTAAACCCACATGTTAGGCTTCCTTTCCATTTTCACATAACCACTTCTGAAAAGTTTTTGTTTGAATTGAACACAAAATGTTGTATTAACCTCCTGGAAATTCAGAAAATCAGCCTGCTCAATATGTACAATGTCAGTCAAATATTCACTGTGTCAATTCTACTATAAAAACGAGGGAAGCCCTTTATCGTATGTCAAGTTAAAATTGTATTGTATTGGACCTTTATTTTCATAATTGCAGAGGAACCGCTGAGGCTGAACACATTCTGCTCCAAGACAATGGTTAAAGTTTAATCTGTCCTAATTTGGAAGCTATTTTTCCCAGAGGAAATTGTAACAAATTGTGACCATTATAAAATCTTCATTAAGAGCACCGGCAATTTTTGTTGCTTCGTCGACAAAGAGCACATCGTGTGCACAATATGTTGAGATCCAACGTGACATGACGTAATACATGACAATAGTTCAAACACTGACTTTTTGTCCTTCCGAGGTCTGTGTTTTCCTAAAATATTGGTTCATTTCCGCTGCGACCTGAGGGATGTTAGTTTCTCAAGGATTCAGCTTCAGGTTTCTTTTAATCAGTGTGGTGACCATATTTTTTTGGCTATAATATGATAACAGAACACTGAACTTTATTTTGGCTATCATCGCGTGACTCCTCCTATACATTAGTGAGACAGCGGGGTGAAAGGTCCAAGGTGAAGCTAGCAAAAGCTCTGCTCGGACTCTTTTGAGGCTGTCACAAGCCATCATGTCTCTTTTGCCATCAAGGCTGCTTGACTGAGCAACACTTCTTACTTTTGTCTTACATCACGACATGCACGTTTTTTTTTGTTCAAGCATTCCGAAGACTTGAATGATATGTTGCAGTTAAATCCCTGACCTATTTGTTCCCCTTAACCTGTTGATATTTTAGGACTTGGATTAATTCACTGCCTTAAAAGAAGACGAGCAGCTTCGATTAATCCTCGTGAAATATAACTTTTCTCTGCGCATCCTTGTGTTTGACGGAGCAGCTCGTATCAAAAGCATACTAAGAAAGGAGCAATAAATTTCTCTGAGCCCTGCAGACATTCGCTATTGCTTTGGCAGCCATTTTGTTTTTCTAAATACATGGCCTGTCCTCTTCAGCTGTCTGTCTGTGGGTGCTGTCAGCCACTCGGCTGTGATTGGTCTGATGGGCTTGATGCTCATCACTCTGTCAGGCTAGGCTCGCCTTTCATTAGGCCTGGCCCCTCCGTCCGCCACACTCGCACAAATCACATTGACATCCAAACTCCTCACAACCGCCGAGCAATTTAACTGATATTCATTAGAGGGATGACAAGAGCTGATGGGAGATCTGTGGAGCGGGGGGGACTCTCACTTCTCCTCCTATCCTATCCGATCCGATCCTCATCCTGTCCGCCTCCTTTCGTCCCTCTCTGCCGCTGACTTTGTTTTAAGAGCATTGGAGCGCATCAGCGTCTGTAACAAGCCAGCCCTCAAGGATAGTCAAGACAAAAGAACAATGGATAATGCATCTAATCTTCTCTTTATTATCACTACAGAAAGATACAGCAGAGAGGAGGCTGTGTTTTCCCATGCAAAGCAACATACAATGTCAAATTCACAGTTACAAGGCTGTCCTCTTGCAGCCTCTATAATGCTCATCCATGCAGAAGTCCAGTCATTTAGCCGTCTCCCTCCAGCCCCTCATTAACCCCCAAAGTGTCAACTATCTCATTAACGCCCCCAACCATCCTCACCTCGTGCCCATCACTTACCCCAAAGCCTTCATCAACACATACAAGGCTGCAAAAAAAAGGCCATTATGTCATACATAATTGAACGCCGGCGCCGACTTGCTAGTCGCAGATAACACGGACGATATTCAATAAGGCAACTCGGGTTTTTTCATTTGCATTATCAATGGCGACTGGTCTGAGTGCCATCTTTCAATTATCATTCTTTGTTAAGGGTTTTATTCTGCTTGTCAGACGTGAGTCATCGTCGGGTTCTCCCACAATGTTAGACCAATGTATCCTAAACGTCGGAGGGCCGGGAGCGAGTCTGAGGCAGTAATGAGTTTGTGTGAGAAGACGGGGTCAGGACACAGTGTGTGTGTGTGTTAATTAATCTGTTCCCGGGTGGGAGGAACTGAAGCGAGATGATGAGATTTAAGAGAGTAAATGGGTGTGCTGAACTCGAGCTGTCCTCTGTTGAGTGAGCGAGCGGGGTTAGAGGCTGGGCAAGTGGCCGTTACCATAGTAACCAGATAACTTCCCAGGCTCAAGTCTGTCGTGTCAGTCAGTCATGATAAGAAAAAGAAGACGGTGTTTCTCCAGCTACCTCAAAGCAGATACGTGCCGCTGTGAAACATTCGCCAAACTTTGCATTTGGCACTGAGCCTGAATTTGGACTATTCTGATGGCGTCAACACCTGCCAGTAATATTGTTCGATCCAAACGTGTGCTTTGAGGGAATAGCACCTGTCAGTGCATTCTGCACCACTGTCAGCTTGTCTCAATGCGCATATACACCATCCCCTTTATTTTTTCCAAGGGACAGTCTTGGAGTACAGGTGTGTGCCAGATCTGCTGTCTGCGCCGGGGGCTCCTGATGGCATCCAAGCCCCTGTGGTAATCAGCCCACTCCGCCTGCTGCTGCAGCCCGCCTGCCTCCTCCTCCTGCTCCTCCTCCAGTGGCTCGTTTCAGAAACATCTGGTGGTTTACATGCGGCACGCAACACCTGCCAGACGCCTTGCAGGCAGTGGCACCACTCGCACCTTCAGAGCCAGGCCCGACGTGGCAACAAAGGAATCACCGGGAATTTTAAAGACAAACGCACTGGAAAATGTGCAATTAGATGACGAGAGATTGCAATAAATTAGATTTGTATGTAACCCCACCTCTCACCTAAAGTCAGCTCTTATAGGCTCCAGCTCACGCTAATGAGGACAAGCTTTACAGAAAATAGATGGATAGAAGTGGATGGGTCAGCTAAAAATATGACTCTGAATGCAAATGGAACAAGTAAAGACAATAAATAAAACAAAACACATTCTACGCAGCATGAATTCAGTTTAATAATAGAAGCACAAGGCATTAACATAGTTGTGTTTTTTTTCTTTATCAAATAACATTTATAAAACTAGTGTGCAAAACATTGTCCTTTTATTCTTCTTCGGGGCTCTGCACCAGTGGATAGTCATAGTCCTTTTAAATTAAGAAATATAACAAGTATGCATAATTTAAACAGCAAGTTGTAAGCATATACACTTAATGTACATTTTTACATAAACAGACCTGGATTTTGTCCCTCACTCAATTATAAACTACAGTGACTCTTTTACAATCAGCAAGAAACTCCAACGATAGACATAGAAATACATTTGAAAATAGTAACATTTGGCTGTTTGGCAATCTTTTTTTAAAGAGCTTTTCAGGGCATTTGGTTGTTTTAAGCTGTTATAAGAAGACCAATTTGAAGTGTCATTTCGAAACTCGGGGCGGGACAGAACAAGGACTGTACAAATTTAAAATCTGAACATGCAGTTTACCGGAAAATCAAACCAAAATAAAATCACAGAAATACAAAATAAATATAGCTGATGCATTTCAAGTTATCTGTTGACATAGTTTTTTTGTCTTACACACCAAAAGGTGCACATAAATTGAGACAAATGGCACCATTACCAACAAATTTGGTTGAATATTTTGGACATTCAAATGTGATCTGAAAACATCTTAGTTTTGTTTTTTTTCTTTAAATACAGAGACACACGAAAAATCCTATAGACCGAATAGACATAAATTCTTTGTGCTGACACTTTTTACCGGTAGTAGTTCTTGGCAACTTAGTGCATTCGACCACAATTAGTATTTGTTGTTTTCAACAAATACTATCAAACTTCATCCAGTTTTCGACCGATGAGGGAGCACTAGTGTTTCTCGAGTTCGCACACATACAGCAAGTGGTCCTCTGGAGACTTGCCATGACTCTTGCTGAGGTGAAGTTTGATGGCATGCTTAGTGGCAAATTTACGGACGCAGAGCTGGCAGCGGTACACGGAGCCATTACTACCGCAGTCATCTTGTGGCGACATGTACGACTCCAGGGGTGCTAGCTTCTCAGCGAGAGTGTGGGAGTCCCTGACGGTCTGTTTTGGCGTGAGCTTAGCCAAGTCCCTGATTCTAAAGCCAAGGTGAGCTTCCAGGTGACCAACATATGCTGTTGGGGTTCGGATCTGTGAGGCACAGTCACTACAGAAGAAAACAGGCTGCCCGGAGTCCAGGTTCTTTAGGAACTTGGTTCTGCCGGTTCTTCTCAGCTGGTACTTGACATTAGCCAACCAGTGGCTAATGGTTGTCATTGAGAGACCTGTGAAACGAGATATGTGCATTCTCTCCTGTGGGCTGAGATCATTGATGATGTATTTCCCCTCTGAGGACTGTCTCAATGTGGAGGCGAACTGTGCCTGCAGAAGGAGGAGATGCTGGGGGTTCCAGCTGGAGTGTCGACCTTTGCGTTTGTGACCGTGCAGGGCTCCGTCATCATCATCGCATGCGGCGACCAGGCTGGCCACTTTATCAGTAACCCGTGACCGAGACGCTGGTTTTGGGGCGGGCTGGGATTGTGTCAGGTTCCTCAGCATGTCTGAAATATCAGACAAGGCGTTCTCATGCAAAGGGCTGTTGGATGTGTAGGGAGAAACCACTGTTAGCTGAGCAGGGGTGACAAGAGAAGAGGGAGAGACGGAGGAGGCAGTGGATGAGGGAGTTAAGGGAGCTGACGCTACAGATACTCCTTTCTCACCTTTCCCTTTTGTGAGGTCCATAGGCTGGTCATCAATGGACTGACAAAAACTATTGTCAACTACAGAATCAGGCTTCTTAGTCTGCGGGGGAGGGGCCGCCACAGCGGCCCTCTCGGCCATGCTCTGGCTGAACCTGGAGAGCAGGCTCAGGGGATCTTGGTTTGGCAAGGAGGGCTTGGCTGCTTTCCCCAAATGAATGCTCATTACTGACTGAAGAGCACTTAGAGGATTGACAAAGGGCTGCTCTGGAGGAGTATGGCCAGTGATGATGGCGGTGTTGCATGTTAAATCGGAAGCATGCGGGGATTTGACTGCTGTCTCTCTCTTAGCGTCCGTTGCCGGGGATGCTCGGTCGCTATGGATTCCCCTGTCACTATTGGCTGGGGTGACTGCTCTCAATTCCCTGGGTGAGTCAGCCTCACCACCCTTATGCAATTCGCCAGCCTCACTTTTGCAGGGGGACACATGGTTTTCCCTTTTGGGAGACAACCGCTTTACCCTTTGCTCTACTTTTGCGACTTTCTCAGTCACTTTTTTCACTAAATCTTCCATCGCCTGGAAGTTGTTGCTGGGAAAGGGGGAAGACTGGGTAAGAGGCGGGCTGATTAGAGGCTGGTTGCTGGTGAGGGAGGACAACATGACATCCCCACCGTTGAACAAGAACTTCATTGGAGAGTTCTTTTCAATGCTCCCCTGTTGTAGCTTGATGGCACTGGGGAACTGGTAAGCAGCGTGAATGCTAGGATAGCCCCCCCAGCTTGGATTGCCACTCTGGGCCTTGTTGATAGCTGATGTCACAGTGTTTTCCAGTGATTTCAGAATATCCAAGCCTCCTTTAGGACCCTCCTTCAGGTCCTCTTCAGTAAGGTAGTTATACTTTGAGATATCATATTTTTCCTCCTTTTCCGGATCTTCTTCCTTCCTGACTGAAATTACAATTTGTTTTTCATTGCCAAGGTCCTCTTGCTTTGTACACTCCTCCTCAAATTCCTCCCTTTTGATCTCTTTTAGAGGAGGAGAGCTGGCAGGGGGAGTTGAAGTGGTTTGAAGAGGCGGAGGAGAGAAGGTGGAGGGTGCCAGTGGGACGGACTGAACTCTTGGCTCAGTGGGTGTGGTCATTCTCCCAGGGTTAGGGGAGGTGGCCTCAGGAAGCATTTTGGCTTTCTTTCCTACAGAGTTCGTCACCCTCAGAAAGTGCCCAGTCACCATCATGTGGGTCCTCAGCTCTTGCAATGTATTGTGTGAGCTCCCACACTCCATACATTTGAGGATCTGGAATTTGTTGGATTCAAACTGGCAGGCATAGCTACCACCATTCTGGTGAGCATATCGGTTACTAGAAGCGGTGTAGGGGCTGGACGAACGTTTTTGGGAGGATTCACTCGGGTCTGAATGCGAGTGCTTAGCTTTTGGGGTTCCTTCTCTAGAACGTGGTGAGGCAGTGAGCTCCAGCCCCATGAGTCCCCTTTTTTTCGAAGACAACATTTTAGTGGCCACCGGAGCCATGGGCTCCTTCAGAGGCACTTTCTGGTAGTGTTTGGTCTTGATCATGTGGACACTAAGGTCCTGCAGGGATTCAAAGGAGTGGCCACAGTACATGCACTTCAAAACCTTCTGAGCATCCTCTTTGCCCTCCATTTCCAAAAGAGAGCGTTTGCGGGGCTTGGACCAACGCTTTGCACCGTTTCCTGATTTATCCTGGTTGTCATCCCGGTAGTGGCCGGTGTCGTTCATATGAACCGTAAGCTCGACCAACGTGTCGTATGCTGCGCTGCAGCCCTTGCAGCGGAACTTGCTGGCACCGGTAAAAATTGAACCAAATAACTTGGGATTTTGCCTGTGGAGCTGGACTGTGCTAAAGAGGCTCGGCTCAGACTGGGCAGTATGATAACTCTGGGGAGGATTTTGTTGAAGTGTCTTTGCCACCGCTGACTGATGCCAGTCATAGCTGCTACTGCTACAGCTACTACTGCTACTGGTGCTGTTGCTGCGAGTTGGCTTCTCTGTCGAAGCAGATGGTGGCACCTGTATGGGTTTTGTATTAAAGTTCAGCGGCGCCCACAGAGGACTTGTTAGGAAGCTGGAGTAGATAGCCTTCATATGTTCCAACGTGTCCATGCCAATGGGTGGTGTCTTTGTGCCACCGTTTAGAGGCGCTGTGACCAAGTTTCCTTCAGTTTTTCTGGAGGGACTGTCAAAGTCTGAGAGACAATCACTGATCTCGCTCACATGTGACTCGCTGTCCATCTCTTGCCCTGACAGCTCCGCAGCCCCTACCGATTCTTGGTCACATACTTGGTCCTTGGCAGGCCCGGCACTTTTCTCCACAACCTCATCCTTCATGGGAAGGTCATCCTGAGGGGGAGAGGGCAGGTCGCCTGCTTCCGCCTCCTCATCCTCTACGGGGTGCTTTGTCAGCTCCTCCGGAGAATAGGCTGGAGGGCAATTGGAGACAAAGAGAGAAAGAACAAGATGAGTAAAATTGCAAGGAGTCAACACGCTGTGTTAGAATAACTGAAAAAAGTTTCTCTGCAATGTGTGCCCGAGGACTCCCTGGGATAAATGAGCCATCTGTGTGGGAGCCTTTAAAGCTGAGCTGAGAAATTACAGTCATCCCATTTCACCTCATCAACCGTTGAGGTGTTATTTTCCTCTAGGCGAGCCTGTATTTATATACTACCCCAGCCACATGGAACTTATGCCTCCCCTCTTTTCACTCCCAGTAATGGAGGAAAACAAAAAAAGAAATATCTTGGCAAAAACATAATGCACCATTTTATTTATCTCAGGGCGCAACAGCTTGAAATGAAAACTAAATCTGAAATTAATGAAGCCCAATCTTACTGTGGCATTCTCCTCTGGGGTAATAAATGAGTTGGATCAACCTCCATCTGTCAGTTAATATGTCTGACGCCTCTTCATCTGCCCTTTTCTCTGATCACACACCCTTACAGACGCCCGTAATAGCAAACGATGAAGAGTTCCAAAAGAGGAACGTTTGGATTTTGTTGACGCAAGTTCGACATGTCAGCTAAGCATCCTACAGTGAGCGGAAGCTGAGTTCATTAGCTCTGTAATGTGTGCAGTTGGTTTCATGCTACAAATCTTTACAGGTTTTAACTGCCATGCTATTGCAATCCCATATTTTGCATGTCATTAATTAGAGCAAGAAATCAGAGAAGTTGAAGAGATTAAAACAGAAGATGGACGTAAGACAGTCAGAATAAAGTGCGGCATTCAAGAGACCTGTCTGACTTTGAGTGTATTCCATACTGTGATACTGCTCTCCACAAAATGCAAGCGCATTCACAACTAACTCAACAACGTGCCTGTGCATTTTTCCTGCACCTAATCAAACTGCTAAGCCTAAAGACTGAAAATCTTTGAAAAAAAATAGGAATGCCGAACAAGCCAAGAAAAGAAAACCGATACAGATCACAAAGAAGCGGTGACTGCTGGTTGTGTTCACTCAAGTTAAAATCTTGCATTTGAAAACACAGCACGGTGTCTAAACTCTGCCCCCCCACGCACACACACATACATGCACGTCCGCCCTAAACAAAAATGTCATAGCAGAAATAACTCTCATTTCCAGCGCTAACAGCCAATCTCCAGACATCCATGTGGCTGGCGCTGGTCTGATTTAGGCCCTGGGGGCTGAGTCAGTAGGCAGCTCCATAGTGCTGGCCCCCCTAATGGAGACCTGGCAGGTGCGGCCCACTCTCTGTCCTCCCAGAGATTTGGTTTGTCACTGGGTATCCATTACCTGCCATTCTAAGCTGATAGGCCCCGACAGCCCTGATCAAAAGATGTCGTCGGGCCCCAATCCGTTTGGCAGTCGGTGGCATGTCGTTTGTAGAAAGGGCCAAGCAGGGTGTAAATAAAATGACATGATCACTTCCCTGGCCCCTCATGTTCTGGACACAATTATGATAATGTGGAAGTGGAAGGGAGGGAGGGGCCTGGGAGGATGGAGAAAGGGGCAAGGAGTTAAATTGCTCATGCTCGGGCAAACACGCAAGGGAACATTGCTACCAGGCAAGTGACTGCCCACACCCTCTTTCTTTTTACTTTAGGTTCGCATCCGCTTCTCCTCTAGAAGGAATTGCTGTCAGCTTCTCATTTGAAAGAGGAAATCTAGTCAGGACGAGGTAGTCACTGTCATGTGTTTGTAGCCCTGCTAACTAGTCACAGATGTCAGCTTGTATCAGAAGAGACTGCTATGCCACTTGACCAAGTTGTCAGGTCACTTGTCTCTTCCTCAATAAAAAATTATGCAACATATATCTCTGCGCATTGTCTGACAGGTTCACGCATCTAATGCTATAACCTATTTATTGTTATGGTGCCATATTCACAGGCGTTCCCAAGACTCTCTATATGCCCAAAGTTTGTGGAATATATTCAATACTTTAAAAGGACTGCAGCCCTATTAATGTTCATTTGTCATTAGGTCTAAATTGCAGAGTGGGGGAGTGAGGTCCAAAAGGACGAGCTATAAAAACCTACAGAGTGTAGCTGTGCTCCCAGGCAATTTAAAATGCAAAACAAAAACCATTATGTCTGAGCGCTATCTGTTAATTTAATCCCCAATGACTGATAATCCATCACGTAGGGCGACAACCACATCCAATTATTCTCCCTGGCTTGACTGACAACAGAGGTGATTTATCAAGCTAATAAAAGGTGATGGGGAGTATAGAGGCCCCCTTAGTATAAAAAAACCCAAGAAAGATTATTAAACTTTCTCCCTGATCTGTAAGCATATGACCGTGCGTGTTCCTAATATTGTGTAGCACGGGGGGTCCCCAACCACCGAGCAGGGAACCGATACTTATCTTTGGGACATTAGATATTGGGCCTCAGTTGGCCATCAGAGTCAGATTTTTTTTAAAATCAGGTGCATCAAACTGTTTCTCGCAGCCACGTGATATGATAGTAAAAAAGGTAATGCCACGAGCTAGTAAAGATAAATAAAGACAAAATATCTTGAAAGACCTTCTTGAGAAAGTAAATGAAACAAAAGAAGAAACTATGATTCCAAGAAAACTAAAGATGCATTTAAAGACAAACTCAGCAGTTAGAGCTACTTAACCTATGAGGTGATTCTCACATACCAAGACCACTTTAAGTAATAGGCGGTGACAGGATTTCAAATGAAGCCTCCAAAAATGGGAGATAAAAAAACACTGCATTTTTGCATTTCCAACAACCAATGTTTGTGACTTGGAATTTTCTGCAAAGATGCAAACAAAACAACCCATACAGTAACCCATACAGTAATTAAGATTTCATTGTGTCATTGTTTTTGCTTCCTTAAAAAATATCAGATCCATAAACTAATCAAAACAACTACGCAAGCAAAATAATTATGTGTATTTTTTGTAGCAATTTCAATTGTCTTCGCTCAATGAATTACATGTAACTTTAAAAAATAAACATATAAAAACCTTCCCCAAATACCTTCGTGTTTTGGATATAAAGATTTTTATGTTCAAGAAATATGTTTTTCATTGGAAGGGGTGAAGGGTGCATAGGGTACAAAATATTAAAAATAGAAGCACCTTGGTATCTGCACACTTCACCGCAGCAAACTATAATCACAATAATGAATTATTGTCAAAATTATGTCTGCATGACTCTGCAAAGGCAGATTTTTTAATATGCTCCTGCTAAGGTATGGAGCCCTATCTCGTTGTTGCTTTGTGGCATCTCAAAGCGAGTTGCGCAGATTGCCCTTCTGATACACGGCCTCAAATCCACATCGTGTTTGTCAAAATAAGTTAGTCAGTCCTTTAGGACAGAACCCTTCCTGCCCAAACACAATTGTACACGCACATGAATGCAAGCAATGAGGAAAGACAGTTTCATTTTGGCATGCAGGAAGCATTCCTGCGGAGTATCATTTACGTAAACATGAGGGCCGCTGACCAGGAGGGAGAGATGATCTGATAGAACGCTGCAGAGTTGCTCTGACTATCAGGAACAACAGACATTGCGGGGATGGTGTGAATCAGCGGGGAGGTGCTGATGCGCTCAACGTCTGATTCGATCCCATGGGTCAGGGGGTTCATAAGGTATTGCTGATAAGGCAGCAATTAACTAATTTTTTTTCTATATTGAGTATCGTAATGAAAAATGCAAAATAGGCACAATTCATCCTTGAGAGTGATGAGTGATAAGACGAACCCCACAAATAAGGAGTTTCTTCTCTTGGAACTCATTACACTCCTGTCGTTAAAATCTCAGTGCTTCTTTAACATCAGTCATTAGATGATCTGCATGCTTTTTACTGGTGGGGCCTTCACAGCTGGGAAAACCATCTGGGAGCCAGATCCCACCCAAGAGCAACGTAGTAAACAGGATACATCATTAAAAACCCTTCCTAGGTCTGGCTTAAACAGCAATGTCTTAAAATGTAAAAGGTAAAAACAAGTCTCAATGTAAAATACCAATATTTAATCATTACCTCTTGTTCGGAAACATTTGCTACATGTATATTTGCTGATGTCATCTATTCCTTAATTAATTCCTTCAGATCATTTGAAATACTACAATTAACAAATGTTTAGTCTTCTATCTGAGTTTAATCACAGCAATCACCCAGTGAACTGCACAATGCAGAAATAGCAGCTGGCAGTAGGGAGAGGAAGTCATCTACATGGGTGGTCCCTACATACAGTAAAAATGCGAGCGAGTTTAAGGAACTAAAAACCACAGGGGGATAAAATATAATTAGCAACTACAGTATTCTAATAGTTTTAGGAACATTTCATCTAAGGCACTATTTTTCTGCAGTGATACATGCAGCATAAATAAATTTGGAACTTCAAGTTCGAGTGGAGAGGAAGTTCCAGAGAGTTGCCAAGATGATGTTTGATGATTTGAAGCCAGGGTTTTGACCGCAGAAAGTTCAACTCTGTCTCAACATGAAAAACATTTCTTACCATAAGTGCAATATTCTAATTAAACCAACAACATCGGGTGGCTCATAACCACAGGAAATAGCTCCTAAATGCAACAGCACAGGAAGTCACCTTGGTTATAATCAAACGGCACAATTCCCTGATGCTTACAACTTTTTAAAATGGTTCGAGTAATTACAGCTCCATCAAAATAGCAGTATCATATAGACTGACGAGATATAACATTTTCAAATATAATTATTTTACACATATATATATATATATATATATATATATATATATATATATATATATATATATATATATATATATATATATATATGGATGGCTAAGTGATTTATGCTTAAGTAAACACATTCAAACAAGAAAAACGAGGAGGATGACGACAGCTAGCGTTCTAAATCATGTCATTGTGTTTGGCTTTATTCCTGTTCAAAGCTTAGCAGTAAACAAATCTTAATTAAAAAAATACGTCAAGTACAGCAGGATTTGATCATAAATTGACTCAACACAGTCCTATAATATGTGGTATTTGTAAATTGTTGGTTCTGACTAGTTTTAGACCTTTATATACGCATATATATGTATCGGGAGAGACGCAGAGACATCACTGTGCAAACTTGGTCAATAATGCTGATTTTGATGAACATGTTTTTGTCTTGCAATTTATCTTACATAACTGAAATAAAGGGCAGCTCCCGAAAACCTTCAGCTTTTCTGAGGTCATGCATTTTTATGCTCCACATTGGGTTTGACTTTCTAGTCATTCACTCTTGTGCTGTGACAAAATGCTAACACAAACAATAATGTTTACAGTGATCATGCAGCCTTTGTCATTTGTTATTCGTGTGCATGTGTGTTCTCTACCCCCTGATGGCATTGTGAATACATTGTGTCCGCTGATTGTAGTGCAGGATGTGTGATACGGGAGATGGGAAAAACAGAGAGATTATTCTGGCCTCAGGCAAAGCTTAGGGCTGAAACCTTGTCAATGTACCTCACATGGGGGGGGGGGGTAAATCGGGCTATATACAGTGTATGCGAGTCTGTGTGACTGAGAGCGAGAGTGTGAGAATTCACCTCACAAAAATTTGTCTTATTATGCTACATTCAACAGAGAAACAAAAATGAACTGTGGCGTGACGTGTCTTGTGCGAGTTTGATCGTGGGCGCTCACTTGCTTGTACGAGTTTCATTCTGACCACAGTGACCAGAGAAAAGGTGGAGGATTACTCGTTTAAAGATTGGAAAAAGAACCACTTCCTTGATTTAAGCAACAATGGACGACATCGAAAGCACAGCTGCTTTATACTTGGTATCACTCATATCCTGCCAATGACAGGACAATTCAAGAAGCACACAGCTGTTGGTGAATTTCAGCGTTGGTAAATGACAGCGGCTTGCAACACTACCAGGCAATTGAGCTTGGCATTTTCTCAGCTCGTTTAGTACACTGGTTATCACTCTGTGCGAACAATGCGGAAGGCCCAGGTATGATTCCAGAGCTGCGAGGAAAGCAGCACATAAGCAGTTATTTGACGGACGAAGGGAAGCAGTGACAGAAGAAGCCCCTTTAAAATAACAAGGCCAGCTGGTCTGATGATTATATTAAGAATTAGGAAAGAACGGCGAGATGACAGAGGGGTGCCCAGGTCAGGAACGAAGGATCGGCAAAATTTGGTAAGGTGCCCATCTCTGGAGAGCTCGACAAGCAGAAACTACACATACATAGCTGAACCAATGAGAAACTTGTCACTCAGCATCAGTGAAAGGCATAGAGGAATGACAATTTGACTAGCTAAATGAAGAAACAGCAATTCAAAAGTGGATGCCTGCACGCTTTATAAAATAATATTTTCATGGCAACACACTGAAGCTAAAATCTGATTGGACAAAGAAACGACTGGAAGCCGCATGTCGAAGACACACGGTATTAAATGAAGACAAAAGTCTGAAATAAAATCGTACCATTTCAAATACTAAGTTCAAATGTTCTTTTTGCTTCTAATAATGTTGGTGCCTACAGAGAAGACTTTGAAGAAAACCTAACGGCGTACCACTCATTGCTATACTACACCTATCCAAGGTAATTATGTAACAAATTAAAAATGAAATGGTCACAAAGCGTATCTATAGACATGAAGAGACCATTTTCACATCCACATCAAGCCCATATAAATGTGATTTTTCACACCTTTTTCAATGCCACCTTTTTCAATGGCTCTACCTCAATACTATTTGTTTGTTTGGCTCATTCTAATTGTTTAGGCCTCATGTAAAAAGGAACATACTGTGACTTTAAGATGTGTTAATGGTGCCGGACAGTCTGTAACAAGACAGGAGAGGAAAAAAAAAAACCTGAAACTAAACAAAGAATATTTTCAGCATGCAGTTCCAATGAAGTATAGCAGGACTGATTTGTGTCTTGTACTTAGAAAAACTTGTCAATGGAATGTTTTCATAACCGTCTTACAGAGCAGGTTTTAGAACCGTCTACCCTGATGGACGTTTCTGTAAGACAGCCTCAGTGATATCATGTCAGTGTGAAAGTACCGTGGTTTGTATGACTTCATGTGTAAATAGGCCTGGGTGATTATATAATCGCAATAAATATCAGGTCCTCCACAGTGATCAGGTCTGGTAAAAAAGTCAGAATCCTGTCAATTTTTGCGAAATTGCCCAGCCCTGTGTTTAAGTTTTGGCCATGATGTGGATACATGCAAGTCATATGTCTTTAGGGGATTTGATGGAGGAGTGAATTTTCTCTCCCTCTAGGTGCAATCTTACAGCAACTCAACTTGCAAATCATTGTCCTCCAAGGTGAGTGTACCCGATTTATGACTAATAGGCGAGTAGTAGGTTCTCAAATGTTAAAAATGTCACAGATGCAAAAATCAGAACAACAAACGATACCACCCCAGTGACTGGAGTAGGTAGCATAAAGTTTGACCTAACTTAGATTTTGTTTTAGCATGGACTAAAACCTGGGGCTACAAATGAATCTCAGGGTAAGAACAGAGTCTAGAGGGGTGGGGGAAGTTAAGACAGGGACAACATAACCCCTTTCCCATCACGCAGCTGCTGCCATTATTGCCTAGCAACAAGGAGGTGATGGACACAGCTTGAAGATGGATGGCTACCATAAATCTCCAGGCATAAAAGGTGAAAGACAAACACAAAAAAACAGGTTTTTGTGCCAAACATGGATTTTTACATCGACAAAACAATCTTTGCAGTCAACCTATAGGTTAGTAGTTTGTGCCTGTGTGGTAATGGAACACCGTTTACAGAGCATCACTTATAGGACTTCAATCTTTGTACTCTCAAGGTACTCTAAGGACTTTTTTCACGGTCGCTTAATTGATTATTGATTAATGAATGTGGCATATGTTGCCATGCAAGGAAAGTTAAGAGGTCATTCACACGCTGATGATGGAGGAGCATTTTAATCAAGTGCGGATTTGGTATCCTGCTAAATCCCAACAGAGAGCCACCGCAAAGTGGTAGCTCTAACCACAACCTTTGACTTGAGACATGACCATTCTGTCTCCCAAATTTCCCTGCAAGTCACGCTAGTTGGCCAAATGGTTAGTTCATGGACTTTGGGGCAATACGGAAGATGGACCTGGGTTCGGGCTCTGTGGAGTTAACCCTAACGCTATTACCTGAATGTCATTCACTGGGATTGTTTCATATCTACTCAATGCTTGACAGATAATTGTTGAACTGTATTTTTGACTTTTGTCCAAAAGCTAAAGGTCTTGGTCTGCGTAAACGTTTAGTGTATTGCTACAACACTGTATGCAGAAAACATCAATTAAAACACATGGACTCTTTGATGTGATAAACAAGAGGGCGACCAGATATCACTGGTCACAACCTCTCGCTCGGTTCCTTACAATCCCTTCAGGTTCTGATTTCTGTTTTTTGAGATTACACCTTTCATATAGCAACTCTCCAATGCTGGAAGTGTAGTTTCGGTATAAACATCCCTGGGCTATCTGATTATGGTCTACTGCTGCGGCACTGGTGTCTAGTAACACTCAGAGAGAGAGCTCAGCCATCCATCACACAGTGAGTGTCTGTCTAAGGCTTTCCACCCTGCTTCTTCTCGCCCTGGCTCTCCAGTTACAGCCATACATGACCGGCCTAAATAATATTCTTGGTGATAAATGGCACTATAAGCCTGGTATCCATCATTAATCTGATTTTTAAAGAAGCATCCATCTTTCAGAGAGCCTGTTAGGGCCACGGGAGAGCAGAGCAGCCCGGGTTCATTTAAAGGCCAGGCTGCTGAGTGAGTGATACCTGTCAGCCCTGCTCATCAGGGAACAGCAAGCGCACACACACACATACCACACATTAAACACTGGCGCCATATGGTCACACACACACAAAGACACTGGCGCACACACATGCAAACACAAAGCCTCTCTCAAAGAGTTCAGTTTGGATATAGTATGTGTGCATAAAAACAAAACAAACACTTATTGGGAGTGTATGCAAAAAAATAATAATATTTGTCCTCTACATAAAGATGTCTTCAGTCATTGAGGAACATTCTGTCACTCGTCAAAACATAAACTTAGGGTAACTCAATCGTCTCTTCCTCCTTGGAGCAACTTCTTGAAGCTTTCAGGAAAGGTTCCCAGGAAAATCACTCAAATGTGAGCATAGAAGGTATCTGTTTCTTGCACTAAGACTGAACGACATCGTTTTGGGACTAAAATCGAGACTTCAGACAACGCGATTTTGAGATTGTCAAAGCTGCCTTTATTAGCAAACACCGACCGGAATGGCTGGCAAAGAGATCGATGTTAAAAATATTATTATCAGAAATGTTATTTCCTTATATTTGCACTATTTCCCAGCACAGAGTACTGGGTTTTGAGCTGCCCACGACAATAGGTCTAAAAAATAATTACATTCAATTTAACATTTTCGAAGGGACAAATGTCATATTTTTAATTAGTAGTACTGCATATTGTAAATAGTGCACTAAAACCTGATCTCAAGGAAATCACAAATTGAATCATATTCACAATATTTGTCAGATATATTTTTCTCCCCAAAAACTTTCAGCTCTACCTTGCACGTCATTTCTCTCCTGACTGTTCATCTCTTTCCCTCTTCTTGTTCTTTTTCGGTCTCTTTCAGCCTCCCACACCACACGCATCCACCTCCCTCCCTCCCATGTGTGTCTGCTAAAGCCAGTTTGATAAATGACACACGTCACTATGTCAGAAGCGAAGGGTGGGTCAGTGATAAATGACTCTGTTGAAAAGGAAATCGGCTCTCTGGCATGGCCGGGCTATTCTCCTGCTGGATTGGGTTTCAGGCCCCCCAAAGAACAGCGCGGCTCAGTTTCCCCAAAAGGAGCACACATCCCGCCAGGCTCTCTGCCTCTGTGAGGACTGAGAGTGGATGGGCTGGTGGAGCTCGCTCGGAGTGCTACAGTGCGTCCCAATTGTCGCTACAGTGCAGCTGCATCTATCACAAGAGCGGTGGGACTATTTTTACAAAGCCTGCTACTCAGTGCCCAGACAGCAGTCCCTGCTGAAAACCTCGTCTGAAAGCACTGAAAGCTCTGAAAGCTGGACCAGAGGATGGCTAACAGTTTTCTATTTGTGACCCGCCGCTTCTTTCTTATCCCAGAGCCCAAACCAATGGCTTGACATCTGTCAAGTGTGTGTTAAAAAGCAGAGGAGGGCCACTTTACAACCCCACTTTTCTTCTCTTTCTCATCAAGCCCTACACCAACAGCTCCTCCTTGTCCTCCCCCACTTTGCCTTTTCTCATCTTTTGCATTCAGTTCCTGGCAGGGTGGCTGCGTTATCATTACCCAGGCAGGATTTATGGATTCAAGGCCCATGGCAAAAACAAAAAAGGCATCTGTCAATACCAGTGGGAAACACTCCGTCAGCCTTCCTCCTTCCACTGCTGCTCACAGTCTCATTAGGTATGCACTTATCAGACACATAGATCACAGACGTGACTCCACTTCAACGGAATCCAGCCAAAAGACTTTCATCAGCAAGGAGGCCTGCGAGGCCCAAACATTTACTTACACCTGTGAATAAAAGGTGGTGCGTCGTCGTTGTTTAAAAGTCGCTCGGCTGACCCCCGCTGTTCCTATTAAGGCCACGCTTCTCACAGATAAAACAGCAGGTGGGCAAAGAGAAATGCAAACACTTTACCTCATTTTTGCTTTTACAACGTGGACACAACATGTGTGCGCAATGTGTGCTCTGAGTATTTGTGTTGCTAACTTGGCATATGGAAAGAAGACACAAGGCGATCCAAGCAAGTGGGCTGCGGTTACCAATACCTCACTGGCCGTCTATCCCTACCACACACAACATGAGCCCAGCCAAGAAATCAGAAAGTAGATGCCCACTGATTTGCACATACGCACAAGCTCATGAGTGATGGCTGCCAGTGTGCCACTTGTAAATCTGAGCCTGCAGAAACACGAGACTGTTACCATAGAGACGTTCCAAACTGGAGTATGTCCCCTGCCCCTGTTTCTGTCTCAAAAACAGTCTCATACGTTAATAGAAAATCCAGGGTCGCTTTCAGTAACGGTGGCTTCCTAGTGCAATACAGACTGAGCGCTATTCTGCAGAAATACTGCACGTTGGAGTAACTATTTTAAATGTTGTAAAGCCATTGTTGACTGTTGATAAATTGGCGAATTATTTTAGCTTTCTCGAGCCACAGATGTCATTGGCAACAAACAATGCGGGGTCTTACTTGCACATACACTTTTGCTCAGTTAGGTTACAAAGCTGCCTGCCCCCGGTTGTTAAGAGCACTCAGACCTGATGCAGGTACGCTGGCCATTTGTCACCTGCAGCGCAAAATTGAGTTACAGCACAACCAAAGGCGAGCAGCTCTGCGTAATATCAAGTTGATTACATCAAAGTGGTGGCAAACCTCATTCGGCCGGGCACCCCGAGCTTGTCATCTCCAATCACAAGGCCTGTCAGGACTCCATCAGCCTCACGGCTAATTGGACCGATGCTAATGAAGCAGGCAAAACAAGTTTTCTACTGTGGAGACACTCACAGAGAGATGGCAAGGAGAGGGGCGGGGGGCTGCTTGTGTGTGTGCTTGAGAGACAATGAGGAAGCAAAGAGGGTGTACGCCTGTGTGTGTGTGTGTGTGTGTGTGTGTGTGTGCGTACGGGGGAGGTAGATTTTTCATGCAAGTCTCAAGGTTGCAGTGGGCCGACTCTCCCCCTAAGTCCCTAATCAAGGCCCATCATCTGTCATCCTTTTCTTTGCTCTCTCTATCACCACGCTCTGTGCTGCAATCAATTCATCATCACCCTTTGTGTGCCACTGAACAGTTGACAACTTTATAACTTGCAGCTGCACGGGCTGACTGACAGGGGTGCAAGGGGAGTGTGAAAAAAAAAATGAAGAAAATGGATGGATGAATGAATGCACAAAGAAGCGTGGTTTCAGCCAGAAAAAAAAAAAGTTGTTTTCTACAAACACCAAACGATCTGTATTACAGCCCTTTTATTCCCTTTCATCGACAGACAAACAGCCGTGTAGCGGGCAGCAGGAGAGCGAGAGAGGAGGAGGAACAAAACATCCTTCTCACTGATCTGAAATCAGAAAGCTTTCAGTCATTCTTTATGTGCTCCCCGCGGCCACTCCGAGCCAGTGAGCATGTACATTAGGCTGGGGCATTTTGATGAAATAAAAGCCCGGGCCAGCTTATGGCTAAACAGAATGGGAGCACTCACTCAGCCTGTCTCTGATTGACCATTAAAACCATTGATGAATGGGCCTGTCAGGGTGGAGACAATTAAATCAAACATGAAACAAAGCCGTTGTGGCGGCCCGGTCTGACAGAGCAAACCCATTCCTCCCCTCCATTACATAGCACACAGCTCCTTTTACAACCCCTTACCCGCTCCTCCCACCTCCCCTGGCCACTGTGTGAGTGTGTGTGTGTTCAAAGTGAACATGTGCACACGGGGGTGTGGTGTTTTCACTGTGTGTGTGAGTGCGTGCATGTGTGTGTTTGTTTGTTTGTGTGTGTGTGTGGTGTTCCAAGCCAGGTTCAAGCACGCTTGGGTACTTTTATAAAACACGTGTTTTGTATACGTGCTAATAACTTTTAGAAACACTTTACACTTCAGGCTCAAGATTTTTCAAAGCACTTCTTTTTGACAGGTTTAATGTCTCCCTCCTCAGGATGGCCAAACTCATTTGTGGAATTGATTATTACAAAATCAGTCTAGTGTGGAATTGATTGTTGATTAAACATGCGGTGATTGAACAGGTCGGGCCTACTTGGCTGAAACCAGAAGAGGTGCCATTAATTCAGTCTCAACTAGTTAAAGAACAACATGAACTCGATGGGAAGATGTGCTACGCTCATGTAGAGCAACCCTATAGCACAACTTTCATTATTATGCTCAGTACCCAGATGTTGGCCAACCACAACAAACATGAAAATAATGGCCATTCATCCACTTTTGTACCGCTTACCGTCATTAGGGTCGTAAGAGAGCAGGCGCTTATACCTGCTGACTTTGGGCAAGAGGCGGTACAAACAACTTAACACCTAAGGACGTATGCATTTTTCTGGAATGTGTCAGAAAAAAAAAGTCCACAGAGAACGTGCAAATTCAACAGAGGAACGCTGGGGTTCGAATTCAAACTCCCAACTTCAGAATTGTAAGGTCTGACATGATCAGACTGTCCTGCTCTAAAAGAATGTAAATCCTTGAGAACCATGAAAAACACGCAATTAAAATAAGGGGTTTCCATTGACACATTCCTTATCAAGGAGTTTAAATAAAATTCAAATAAATTAATATTGTGAATCTTCTGATTCAATAAAATAAGAGTCAGGGGCTATAGCGCCACCTGTTGTTGCAGCATACGGCTGACAGTCTGTATATCCGTGACTATTGTCTAAGTACATTTTGGGTTAGTGAGTAAAAAATGCGCGGTATAGAAAGAAAATCAAGAAGTTTATGAGTCACTTGAACCATCAGTGAGCGTCCTAGAGGGGAAGCAAAAAAAGTACACGGATCCTTTGAAAGTGGTTTAAACGTGACGTCAGGGGCCTGCAGCACATGGTGCGAAGTGATTTTCTGATGCAAATCGGGAGGGATCACATCAAAGCCGCGTGACAGCCAATCAATCAACCGTCAAATCGGACATGGCAACTGTCGATTACGGCTTCTTCCAGCCCACGAAACTCCCATTGTCTGCTCCAAAATTGTTTATCTTGTCAAGAGCGAGAGAAAGGATGGCGTGGAACCGACTTTGTTTTTCAGCTTGTGTAAAGAAGTTATGGCAGCAGGAAAAAGCGGAGAGCAACGTCCAACCTATCATTTATGAATTTAAAGACGCTGGAATAAGTCATTTTAAGCTGACTATTAAGTGAAATGAACACAACTAATAGTGAGGCGCTTAAAAGCTATTTTGACACACGCGTGATAATAGGATATACGTACCTGGCGCGCGCTTGGGCGCCTCTTGTTTCCTCCGTGGCATTTGTGACTGTATTTGTGGGGATTTCCGCCAAACTCCTCCTTTTTCTCCGCACGCGACAAAGCCACTCGCCGTATTCGGGAAGATCCACCTTCCGCTCAAAGAGCAAGCCTCACGCCTCGGCACAACATCGAGGCGTCCGCCGGAGAGGAAAAAGTCATCATGGTTTTTGGTTGGAGGTGGCGCGCTCACGTCAGTAACGTTATGTCGGCGTGTGGTTGCGCTCGCGGATGTCACGCAAGCATAGACGCGCAAGCACACACGGACAAACGCCTGCGCTCGGACACACTCTAGGCAGCTTGCGTCCAAGCAGCTCGGTCGCCTGCTCTGGCAACATGCAAACTTGGGGGAAGAAGAGAGATGATCGCGTCACTCAAAGTGGAGAACGGGCAAACCCACCGCCCCGTTAACTCTTTACTTGTCAGGCTGAGCTGGGAGAGGACGCCTCCCTTCTCTCCCCACTCATTTCCACAAGTATACTCCTACCTCCGCTGGACGCGTGAGCCCCCCCTTTTTTTCTCAGATTTTAAAATATTTTAAATCATATCCATACGATAGAAATAATTTGGGTGGCAATATCATAATACAGTGGAATCTCGGTTTTCAAACACAATTCGTTCCAGAAGGCTGTTCGACAAGTAAATTGCTCGAATTCCGAATCATGTTTTTCCATTACAAATAATGATTTTTGTCCGATCACGCAACTGCAGCGCACCGCCGAACGCGCAACCGTAGCGCGTCGCCGACCGCGCAACTGCACCGCGCTGGTCGCATTATTGTGACAGAGAGGGCGCTGAAATTTAGAAAATATTTTGAAAGTTTTGATGTACTTTCCCAAATTTAAGTGGACCTCAGTGCGCAGGAAGTTTAATTTTGTCCGATTGCGCAACTGTAGCGCACCGCCGAACGCGCAACCGTAGCGCGTCACCGAACGCGCAACCGTAGCGCGTCACCGAACGCGCAACCGTAGCGCGTCACCGAACGCGCAACTGCAGCGCGCTGGTCGCATTATTGTGACAGAGCGGCCGCTGAAATTTAGAAAATATTTTTAAAGTCCTGATGTACTTTCCAAAATTTGAGTGGACCTCAGTGCGCAGGAAGTTTAATTTTGTCCGATCGCGCAACCGTAGTGCGCCGCCGCCCGCGCAACTGCACCGCGCTGGTTGCATTATTGTGACAGAGCGGTCGCTAAAATTTAGAAAATATTTATAAAGTCCTAATGGACTTTAGAAAATTTAAGTGGACCTCAGTGCGCAGGGAGCTTAATTTGGTCCGATCGCGCAACCGCAGCGCGCCGGGCGCTCACTGTCGCGTTGCTGTAGGAGCGAGCGTCTTTGTGTTTTAGGACGGCTTTACTGCTCCCACTTGCTTTCTTTAGAGACATGATTAGAGATGCAATCCTCAGAGTAGCAAGGATGTAATAACGAACGGAGTCAGTTGGCATGCGGGTCCTCTCGGCTCATCTCGCGAGGTTCGACAACCGAATTTCGTTTGACACTTGAAGCAAAAGAATCTCGATTTTATTTGTTCGAATACCGAATTGTTCGACAAACGGGACGTTCGAAAACCGAGGCTCCACTGTACAATACAAATATAAACATGGAATTAGAGCGATGGAAAATCATCATTATGACTCATGTGCTGTGACACATTTAATTTTGAGCACACTCATAATAAGAGTTTACAGAATAGCATTCATTTCTTCATTCTTGTCGAGTGTCCTATTGATATAGTTTACATCAAAATATGCTACCCTCCAAAGGTATTGAGATAGTAAGGTTAGTTCCTTTATCTTTCTCTTTTTATTTTCTGACGATATTTGGGTCTTGGATCACAAGATGAATACCGCACAAAAGTTCAGAATTCCAGCTTTTATTTCATGCGTAATATGGATTAGATCTAGATGTTTTCAGCAACTCGGGACACAGCACCTTTTGTTTGAAGCCACCCACTTTTTAAGTGAACTAAATTATTGCAAAGGACAAGATTAAATACATTTAGAACATTTAATATTTGGTGGGATAAGCCTTATGCAACTCTTGGATGTCGTGCCAAAAGAGAGGAATGCGACTTTATTTTATATAAGTCTTCAGTGCAACAAAGACAGCATGGCATCTCAAAGGACAAACATAACACCCCAGCCCTAACTGCAGGCCTGCTGGGTGAGAGGCCTGGTCCGTAGGTCTGCCACAACGTCGTATCCTTCATATGAAATGCTTGCATTGTAGCTGTTGACCTGGTGTCCATCCACAGATCTGTTGACATGTCAACTTTAAAATGATTGAACCAACCTCCTGCCCCTTCTACTTGTCGACAATCCTTTTTGAAATGGCATCATACCATAAGAAGGGGCATCCGTTTTGGACAGTGCATAATCTTCACATGGCTGATGTCTATGGACTGTGAATGGCAAACTCATCATTCTGCACATGCCCCCGTCACTAAAAATGAGAATTGGGCACCCATATTAAAGAAAGGAGCATGCAGCCTTACAATACATTTTAAAATCTTTCATCCCCCTGTCGACTCAATATTATACATCATAATCCTGTGCTTGCCCTGGGCACCCACTGCGCTTTGCACGGCACTTTCACATGTGCGCTTTTGGTTCATTAAATTCTTTTCCTACCTGTTGAGTCTGCTTTGCTCCAATTTTTCTGTGCAAAAAATGTCACCCCCCCCCATACACCCTACTGAAATGCAAAACTTCCTGATATCCTTTCTCTCTTACTTAATGTGAGCTGTTAAATGTTGGCTTTCATCTCTGTAAAAGCATCGCTTCTTCCATATATCCATGTTAGAGATCAAAGTCACTTCAAGGAAGCAGTGTCAAGTCTTAGTATTGAAGTAATTAGTTTTTCATCACTACTCTTGCGTTTTCTTTTTCCTCGGGCCAACCGTATCTCGGGAGTCCAAGTTATGGTATGAATCTCCAATTGTGTCTGTGTTGTCCTTTACTGACACCTGGTAGAAAATAAACACATTACTACCAAAATGGTCAATGCAGCATGCACATTTCATGCTAATCAGTACATTAGACACAGACTACGGAATTGTCGTAGCTCTCTTGCACACATACATCTGCTCACACACTTTCACATGCAAACTGAGTGGGACAAGAATTAGGGGCATTTCTGACCACTATTTGGTCGTGCCTCAGCCTCTCAAAGAGCACAGCGGTTGGGTCACTGTCACTTTAACAACATGAAGTTACAACCCGAATGCGATGTCAGGGGTTAGCAGGGGTTCTAAAGAGAACAATGTGAATATATTTCCTCCTATGGACTTGCCCCCATCATGACCTCCCCCGGGAACAAGAAGTAACCATAGTGATTGGCATTTTTACAGCCAAATTAAAACATCTTGGAGCTGGCTGAAGCCAGGAGGAGAAAGCAGCCTCTCCAAAATTAGTGAGCCATCATCATGACAGAAAGTAGCAGGGACATGGTGTCATCCAGGGACTGTATCGATTAACCCATAAATAGTAGACGGCCTCTGCACAGCGTCTCTCCCGGCTTACACTGTAAATGGAAGTTATCACAATGGCATCAGTCTTGCTTTTCCGTGCACATGAAAAATAACGTCACAGAAGACATAAAGAAGAAATGCTTTAGTTTGTGAATGCTTCACAGAGCGAATACTTAGTATGTTCCTCCATAACAAAAATGCTTAACACTGAGCATTTTAACTGCATAATAACATAACCATTTGTCAATTCAAACCCAGCCACCATAACGTTTAGTTATGCTGTTGGGGCTATATTTGCATGGTAGCCAGGATATAATACTGTGTATTAACCACAGAGTTTCTCTATATTCACACCAATGGTGGCTGGTGGAATTTTCGCACATAATTGCACATGCACGCACGCACGCACACAGGAGATCAAAGCATCCAGTTGCGATTCAATGCCTGGATTCCTCTTTTTTTTCCATCTGCGATACTTATATATGGACGAGTGACACAAGTCATGATTCTGTTTGCATTCACGTGACACATGCTCAGATACCAACCTTGTATGTAAATAACTTCACAAGGCCAATCACCTGGCAGTATTAATACTGAAATAAACCATAAGACAAATATTTTGTTATTTACCATTTAGTTGATGCACCATTACTCTTTCCCACGTTGGTCTAAATGAGAGATAACCTCCACATTACTCCACTGGCAGCCGTTAGCAATTATTTTTCTTGTTTAATAATTGGCACGCTCCTGATATATTATAATTATTTTCGACCGTATATAATAAGATTGGAACCGCTTTACGTTGTGGGCCCCGGCGGCCATGTTTAATGTTACCGACAATATTAACAAATGGCTTTGCAGTCGTAGTCAGATTGAAAATACATGTTAAAATGTGAGCGGCAAATGAAATTTACAGGGAAAAATAAGGTTTCAATGCTTGGGACTGATACTTTGGAAAAATCATTTTAAATGGTTTGAATCCATGTGAAATTTCAAACACAGAGATGGTGGATACTTTCGTTAATCTTGTGTGTGGCGTGAGCTCTGTGACGACAGTTTGGAACATGTCAACAATTATTAGTTATATTCACCTCTCATGTGCAGTTTACCAGTAGGTGGGTGTAGGAACTTTAAATGATGAATCTGGTAAATAATGCCAACACCAGCACCTTTGTGTCTGTGTTTGCTCTTTAACTGTCTGTTTTGAGAGATCAGTTAAACTATAGAATCAAACATTCACATAAATGATTTCTCTATTGTACTGTATCTAACTATTATATTTCAACAATCACATGCAAAGTAGCATGTATATGGCAACACTAAAGGGCAGAAAATAAATAGATACAGGGCTCATAATTATCAGGAAAAAAATGAATAATAATAAAGTCTTTTAAATATGTCACACCACAGAAAAGAGTGTTTTAACAACACTGCTAAATTTAAACCATTAGAAAGAATCACCAATGAAACGGAGCTTCGAAATCATAAATATTTCCAAGCGGTCTCTTCGCTCTCCCACGCTGTAGGTGTGTCTGATGAATGCACCGAAACTACGCCTCACCGAACTGTCCACCGTTTTTTTTTCCTCTTCATTCTGCCATGACACATGTTTATAAATAGTGACACTTCAAGACAAAAAATTGATAATGCAATTCAAATTATAGAGGAATGGAACCCAGCATTAAGGTATACAAACAGAATTGACAAGGGTGAAGTGATTGTTGTCTTAAAACAGCTAAAACAGCAAGTTAGCTAAAAAGTTCAATAAATAGGAATGTAAATAAAAGGGAATAAAGAAGATATTGGCTGGCAACCGGTTCAGGGTGTCCCCCGCCTACTGCCCGATGACGGCTGGGATAGGCTCCAGCACGCCCGCGACCCCCGTGGGGACAAAGCGGTTCAGAAAATGGATGGATGGATGGATGGATAAAGAAGATAGCCAAACAAGCTGTATATGTATATAAATAATTGCGTTAAAACATGGCATACTTAATATTTGTGATATTTTAAAAAAACTGAAAGATTTCCTGAATATCGAGACATTCAAACGTTGTTGAGGTTCTCTAGAATTGTGAGTGTTGCAGAGAAGTGGGAAATCATGCAAAAGCACGGTAGATCGTCAAAGAGAGATTTATACACTGTTCAGGAGGTGCACATGGTGAATGTGCTTTTTGTTTATTTGTTTTTTAATGCTTATTGTTTACGCTTGATATCTTAGGTCTTGTAAAGTGTATTATTAGCATTGGCATCAATGACTCACCCCAGCCTACATTTGACTTTTCTACGTTATCTTATGATTTCCTAACGTCATTGGTGGAGAAATAAAAAGTAAAATCTGGACATCAGTCTTAATCCTGGCCTTTTTTTTTTGCCAGACCGGTGTAGTTACGGCTTATCTGTGTATTCACGGGGGTATGTTGATGTGTGGGCGTGGGTACGTAATGCATGGCTCCGCTGAGAAGAGTGATTGCTTCTCTCCTGCCTTGTAGGTGCTATGGGGACTGGGGCTGTGTCTTTGGGCAGCTGTATGGATGGCTTGAGGAAGTCTCCATCATTCATAAAGTGCACTCTTACATGTAGAATTGATCTTGCAAAGAAGCAGGGTGGCAATAGTACTTCATCAGTCTTGCCTAACCACAAATCACCTGGAGGTGTCCCCCTCCCCAAGGGAAGAGTAGACACAATTGTCAGCATAGCAGCCCCCTCAGACAACAGAAGGGGCAGGGTTAGGGTTAGGGTTAGGGAACTTTCGCTCACGTCGGGGGCCAAAATGACCGGTGAGAGACAAAGAGCAATCTGCTGGCAAAAATATTATTGTTGTATTTTTTTGTGGTATGAATTTGAATAGAAGAAGGATCCACATAACTATTCTTTGAGAAAAATAGCCAACAAGTATTCCAAATTGACTTTAATTACTTTAATTTGAATGACTTGAATTTACTTTATTACTTTAATGTACTTTTACCTGACTAAATGCCCCCGTACGGCAGACAGTTAAGTCAAACAGGTTTCATAAAGTATGCATAATTAAAGCTACTTTTACACATAGTGTTTAATAAATGCCTCTCTAGCTATTAATGTACCAGGTAATTCATTTGTAAAAATCTTCAACGGATGGCACAGACTAATTTCCACTCTGTGAGTTGAATTGGAGAGATGAAGCGCTCGCCTTTGGCCTCGGCTTTGTCGTTGCGCTCATCTTACATTAAGACGCAAGTGTCTCCTGCTGCAGTACCTTTTGGACTTTTTGTCATTGATCTTCATTCTAAAATAATCTCTTATCATTTCTCATTGTGAGCCTGCAGAGAAACCTTTTCCAAATCCCAATTCATTACCTTCACTCTGAAAATAGAACCGCTCAGGGAAAGGTAGGCATGCGATGGAGGTTCGCAGCGAGCACCCTTAAAATATGTCCTCCAATCCTCCTTAAACACTCCTGATATTCTTTAAGCTTTTTGACCAGCTGCATATTTCATGAACTACTGCATAAGACATTATTTAGCTACTGTAATGTCTTTTTACTCCCGTGTCTTCACCCTCGCCATCAAACTGTAGAGTTCGTGTCTTCATTATATAACTTTAACATTCACAAAGTGAAGGGGTCAGACAGTGAAAAGGTCTCCTTAACATTTGCCAACGCTTCTCCACAGACAGTCAACACGCAACTCTTTCTTCATCCAGACCGCAGGCGATAAGACACAAGACAAAGAACGTTTTTATTCAGTTGTGGCAATTTATGTAAAAAAAAAAAAAAATCTGATAAGGTTGCTCCTTTAGGGCAGGCAGATGACTCTCCACCATTTCAATTAGCGCACCTCTGATTGTAAGGGCTGAAGTAAGACAATTGATCACGTCTCTCTCCCTTTTCTTGCCCAAAAGACCCTCTTAAAATATTCAGCTAGGTTATGAATGGTTACACCCCTATCTATTTATATCCACTTTATTGACAGTAGTACATTTATATGGCGTCAAGGTGGGGGGTTTAATTTAAGATGACTGCAGACCTGCTCAGAATATTTAGCGAAGGTCTGATTAAGAAACCTCATTTCATACTGTTCAGCGAAATCTTTCGGTACCTGTAGGTTTGCGATTCGAACGCTTCTCAACATTGGAGTGTCTAATAATCATCAACGACCTTGTGAATGAAATTCCTAGCTAGGTCTGGCACATTGCTCTTGTGATATTCCGTCAGTCTGCCTGACTGTCAACATGTCTTTGATAGGCTGATCTCTCTCTTTGCCCTTCCCGCTCAGACGGCTAACATAAAAGGAAGGATGTTTATGATGGACGGGCAGCTTTTTTAAAGCGAGGCGTCACATGGCGCTGGATGGGAGGGATCCGAATCAGGACGGCCGTGATGTGACGAGACAGACAGGAACATCCTTCTCGTCATGTCGAGATGTCAAGCAGCGGGAGTCTTAGCAGAAAAGACAGTATCATCAGTCTCCCAAGTGAAGCAAGAATTGCAGAGAGGGCGTCATTTCTGCTGTGCCGGGGCTGCCTTTTTCTATTTTCTTTCTTTTTTTTTTTCATGATGATGTGCAGTCCTCTCAAGGTGATCACTAACTGGCAGTCAGTGAAATCAGAATGAAATTTGTAACTTGTCAAACAACAACTCTCAGGCCCTGCTTAGTTGGAGTATCTTGGATCATTTTTAAAAAAAAGGTTGTCACCTTGACAGAGACACCAACCAGAAGGATTCTTTCTCATTCAACTCTAGTATTGTTCATGACACAGTTTTAACAAAAAATGGATACCTAGTTTTGGCCATTTGTATGCATGATGCCAGCATTGCAAGACCGATCTGTGCATGTCCAGTACAGTACACAGTCAAAACTTTTTTAGTGGGCTAAGCAATGTTGTGTTTGTGCTAATAACGCTTCTCAATTTGAGTAAATATTAAGCTCCGATTTGCAGTACGTGTCTGCTTGGAACGCATAACCTCTAAATAAAACAACAATAAATGTTATGACTTGCACAGCTATGCAGTGCAGCCAATTGTTTTTTTTTAAACAGCAAACATTGATGCATTAATGTTGTTAGAACCTTACTTATTCCACATTTTTTCAAACACCTTATTTGACTCGCCGCTTTGGGAAAAAGAACCCAAATAATTTACCTTACAGCTTCATCTCCAGTGCAGTGGCAGTCCTTTGACAATGGGCAGTGTTTTGTGTAACCATGGTAACACCTGTCCCCAAAAATGTCAGTGAAAATTCCCTTTAAAAAATTATGTGATTTAGGCTCACTAAGTCTGACTAATTTGACATTTCTCACACAAGTCCACCGAAATGTACCTGTACCTCTTACAGTAGAATTTTACCTCATGGAAGACCTGTGATGAAAACCTGATATGAAACATCCATTAAAGGTCGAGCTATTTTTCCTGTTCTCTATGGCATCTGTATTGTTAGTCAAATAAAAAAAATCTCCTCTCATATAAAATCCTCTGTAATTGCTAGGATACGTTTTTTTTTTTATGTCCAGCGAGTGGACCCATATCAATACAATACACTTGATCTCTTTCTGAAATAAACACAAAACCATGAAATAAATAAGTAAGTAAACCTACGTGCTTTGCTGCTTTTCTATGAATAAACAAGTGGTGTCCTTTTGAATTTGAGCCTTGCATAAATTTGCACCAATTAAAAATGTGACTCTACTCTCTCTCTGGCCTCCCTGCCTCTTATCCTGGTTGTAATTAGCCTTTGACCATCAAGTGCTCACACAGACGTCTATTACGACGGATAGACATAGTTTAAGCAGTTGATTTGTCCGAGACGTGTCTCATCAGGCTGAAAATCTTGAGGGCAGAACTCTGCGTTTATGACATTATGGAGTACATTAAGCAATATTATCACTTAAGAAGGGTTAGGGACGTGTCAATGCAGAGTCTGGCTTTGGCTGTGGTGCCAACTCCATTTGCCAGGGTTTTACAGCATGCCCCCTGACACTGCCATGTGTGGAGAAGCACTAGAAGCCGCTGATGGGTGGTAAGTCCCTTGCCTGTTGGCAGTGATCAGAATTCATATTAGCATCTATGCACGCTGATGGCAGCCTGTCACTCCAGGTGCCAAGTGGTCCCTCTGGAGACAGTCACTCACAGGGAGGAACATTTTTAACACAATTGCTGATATGCAACATTGGAGAGGATTTAGGCCCATGCAGTCAAACAATTTTCCAAGATAGAAATGCAAATGAAAATTATGATAATTAATCTAAATCGTATTTTTAGGTGTTTAAGCTTGAAGGTGCTTTCAGAAAACTGCAGCAGAAATCTAGTTTTGGAAAAGCAAGTGCTCAATTTTGATCTTTTTCTTTTATTTCCAGTGCTTTCCTGATCCTGAAACAGCGAGCTGAGCCAAGTTGGCTTTAATTTTGTTTTTACTTTATGCCGCAGGCCAACAACAAAGAGGCTGCAGGCCATGACTGGCCACTTTGGACACTCCTTCGTGAGGTACATATAAAAGCAAAAATTAAGAATAATCTGGACATTATACAGTTTCAGTCTCTACTACTACAACAAATAACTGCACGATAAACATATTAAAATGATATTTTGTGATCATTATTATTTTGGAAAAGCAGAGGCATTTTTTTATAAAACATTTATATAGTATACTTCAACTGCACCTCATTAGATTAATATGAGAGCTACTATCTTCTCTGCTATGCATGTACTGCATATTCGCAGTGTGGACTTGCTCAAGATTGAATATTTACAGCAAATCTATACAGCAAAAGTGGTCTTTCTCTAACACCAGCTGGCCATTGTTTTGTATCTTTTTCGTAATTTCAAGAGATTAATGACACTGTCACACACTTGTGAAGCATCCTTAACTAAGATTCAGCAGCATAATGTCCACTCCATCTTTGTTTCACTTCCCTCACTCAAAATGTGTTCCAATCAGCATTAGGCCATCTTGAATACCTCCTCATTCTGGCTACTGCACAGCTATGGCGTGAATGTTTTTTGCCAAACAGATGGAAAAGCGTCACTGTATTGCACACAGACGCACTGACTTCCCCTTGTGATAATTCCGCAGCCCACACTGACATGCAGTCATTCATTACAAACAGAATTAATGTGCCAGAGTTGTGGATTCCCTTTAAAAACAGATGTCTCGCGTACATCTAATTAAACAACACACCAAATTCTCCACTCTTGCACCAAATCCTCTCCCCTTATATATTGTCGGCACTGCATCGGGAGTGTACACACAAGCAGCATTTTGTTGTACGTGTTGTGCCGATGACCTTGGTGACTGGTAACCTAAATCACATTTTAATATATTCACACAATAATGACATTGGAGCACTCAATTATGAACATTATTGCTGAGAAATGGCTCGGCTGAGGTGAAGGATAAGTCTTATCTTTGGCTGTCAGCGGGAGCATTAGTCATGGTAACGGGTCCTTCAGACCTGTGTTTAGCTTTTCATTGAGCTTTGCAAAGCAGATTTATCACAGATCGCCAGCGGATGTCGACATCCTCGGAGCCACATGCGATGACTGTCTAACTGCTTCACGATTGTAATTTAAGGGCTGCTTGGTAGGCAGGGCATCTCAAGCGGTCCACGTAGCCCACTTGACTCAATATCGGCCAGCACAAAAAATAACCAAAGAACAACAACAATATGTATAATAATAATATCAATGACAAAAACACTAGCATTTTGTGAGCAAAGGACTTTGATATGTGACTGACATCCACCTCGTACTATTTGACAGGAAGGAGCGCTGACATTAGCTGCCTGTGTTAGCCACATTTTGTCAATATGCATGAATAAATGTATCCATTTTTCCATCCCACTTGATGAGGGTTTTCGAGGGATTTGACACGTGATGGAATTGTCATCAGTCAATCACAGGGCACAAATAGGAAAACACTTATTCACACTCACACCTATAGACCTTTAAGAGGCATCAATTAACACACCATGAATGAATGTAGGAGGCATTTGTATTGTAGTACGCTGACAAGACCCGTGCAAGCATGAGAAGAACATCCATCGATCCATAATTATTCAAACTCCTTTATGCTCACAAGGGCCGCGGCTGTGCTGGAGCCTATCTCAGCGGTCATGCAAACTCTAAACAGCCAAGATTCAAAACCCAGACCTCAGAAATGTGAAGCAGATGTGTTAACCATGAGATTACTGTGCTGTCCAATATGAATCCAAAAATTAAAAAATATACAGACTCCTTCATGGCCTACGTTGCGAGATGCCACAGTGTTAGCTGGAGGCAAGAGAAACTGACGCTGGAGGCAACTGAAAGGAAGCCAGGAGTAAACACCCCTACATTTAGGTAGAAAAATGTCATCTTGTGTTTTTTGTTGCCACAACTGTAAATGCAAAAACAAAAATTTGAAACACATCCCAAACTCTGCCAGTCAGAGAAATTGCTGTGATATTAGGCAAAAGGATAGGAGTGAGAATATCATCAACAACACTCTGCAACATTGGCAGCCACACTTCATATCAGGTATGATTTGACATGAAATGTTGAAATTGATAACCACCCATGCCCAGTACATCCTCGTCTTCTGTTCCTGACTTGGCAGAAGTATGTTCGCACGACACAAAAATCATCACTCAAGTTTATTGTACATTTTCAACGTGTTTGGCTTCTAATAATTTTTATTGTAGGTCTTTGGCATACACGCTTGTTTTTTCTTTAAGTAAATGTCCGACAGCACATTGACATCACATTTCTTACAGACTTTGAAGGGTCAATATTTTAGGACGTTATAATGTTAAGCTGTCTCTTGTTGGTGTGGGAGATTTATTGCAATTCAAACCATAGAACTTGCATCAGTGATTGAATAAAAATGAAAATGTTTTATAACCCCTGCCTACATTTGGGTAAAATTAATTAATGTTCAAAGAGTTTGTTTTCACCTGGTAATAACGGTGATTCATTTCTGATACTACTTGTATGTAAATAGTCGATGTTAATATTAATTGGCTTTACAACCGACATAGTTTTATGTGGTCAACACTTGGAATGAGTGATTGCAAATGTACTGATTTTGATATGAATTGTTTGTTTCTTTGTTTGTTTTTAAAATCTGCAAAAATCCAAGGTTGATCGGCATCACGGAATGAATTGGGTTTGACCTCAAAAGTTCAACTCGAACCAATGTGGTTTAAATGTGCTGTCAAATTCCTTGTGATGACAGCCAGACTAGGACCCACTCGGACATTAACAAAGACATTTACTCCCGCCCAAGAGCAAATGAAAACTTCACAGACAGGAAGAAACAACTTTCCATTCAAAGCAAACAAGGCAGAGGAACTAAACGTGTTTTCACTGCCATTGCTCTTTTTCCCTGCTGCCAAGAAGCCAAACTCAATTTATGTCAAACAAGGTTTAAAGGACCTTGGGATTAAAGCCATAAACTGGCTGCTGTCAGACCTGAAGCTCTGCTAACAATTTAGTGCCAAAGCGACGTTGTTCAATATCATTTCATATTATATCATGTCACCACATGGTGACAGCTACACATCAGCCCAGTCACAGCTGGTTTGCCCTGAAGTACTCCTCCAATGTCGGCTTCAATCGAAGCTCACTCTGCTATGCCGCGATCTAAAATGGGAAATCCATCTGAAGTACTCTGCGGGGAGTCCATCCAGCTTCTGGAATGTGAATAGATTGATTCAGCAATAAAAGAAGATATTTGGATGATGCTAGGTGTGCTGTTGATGTCTTGTGCACTAATCGGCCAGCCAAAACCTCAAGTTATTGCATGGTCACCTATGCAGGCAGGCATTGAGGCATGACAAGGTTGCCCTAGTTGTGATTTAAATATTTACGAAACCAATTAGCTTTCTATTTTCAATTCATGAAATATGATTGTAAAAGTTGGTTGTCTATATAAATGTTTGTCTATGTGTGCCTTGCAATTGGCCGATGACCAGTTCAAGGTGTACCCCACCTTTTGCCCAAAGACTGCCGAGATGGGCTTCAGCATGCCTGTGACCCTTGTGAGGATAAGTGGTAGAGAAGATGAATGAAAGAATGAATAATAAAATCTGCTATGTACACATCGAACTCAGTGGACACTGTGTGAAGTGCAATTTGTGTTGCATATCTGCAGATGGCCACAGGCAAACATGCAAAATGTACATTTAGATAGCAGCTGAGTTATGATTTTGTGTGGGTGTAGTCCAGTCATAGATGCCGGAGGGTTAGGGTTAGGGTTAGGAATAGTGGACAGACCTCAGCATCCTGACAGCCTAATGGACTGTTTGATGTCCTTGTGCTCAGTGTGGTTGTTTTGATGCTCCCATTAAAAAGCTAACTTATCAAATGCACCATGAAATACCTTTTTTTAACTTTTCATAAAACAGTTGCCTAACAAACATAAAATGAAGAGTTCATCGCAAATCACAAGGCAAATGTCCCTACCCACATCACACTCTTCAAATATTTGGATTCACACCACTGTCACAACAGCGTGATTTTCAAGGGCACGGAATGAAGTTACCATTTTCAGTTTGCCCCATCAGGAGAACTATCTTAGTATGCAGGCTATCTCCAACAACGACTCCACTTTGGCTAACCAAAATTTTCATTTGCAACCACTGCCTGGGATTGATTTACTAAAATTACTCCATTAAATTTCCGGAATGTGATGTGTAATAATTCATTCTGACATTGCAACAGAAGTGACATATTCAAATGTCATCTCTGGGGAAAGAAAGTCAAGCCGTTATAAAAGACAACATTTAAAAGGGGACTTTTAGGGGAGTTTTCTAATTCCAAGCAAGATTTGAATGTAGCCTCATTTCACTCCAACCTCCACAGTCTTTGCCCAAAGACACACCCCTATCAATTATCAATGTATTCAGTGATGGAAGTTGCAGTTTGCAGTGGCAAACACTACAACATCACAGCGTCATCTTGTAATTTTTCTGAAACCTTCTCATGTAGCTCTTTGAGCAAACCAATGATTTGAAGTCAGTTAGATGATGATAGTTAGTGAATTGGACCAAGGTTTCATGTAACGAAAGGTGCATATGTAAAGTACATGGATGTAATGACAAAAAAGATTCAGTATATTTTCCAAAATATGCAGTATACTACATAGACTGGAAAGACAAATGTTGCACAAGCTTTGTATTTTATGTTGTGGAACTCTCCTTTCATACTGTAATAACAGGACCATCAGTCGTTTCTGTGGTCGGTTAAAGGTAAGATCCAGAGAAACTCTTCTGCGTCTTGCATTTCATGACACTGTTAGTTAATGTTTGTGTATCTGTTGCTGCATATGAGTCACTGGAAATGAAATGTTTTCCGCAGGTTGCAGGAGGAAAAGGTGGGAGGCGAAAAAGGCAACGGGACTAGAAGGACAATAGGATGACTTGAACGATGACAAAGGCGGAGAGGAAAAACCTCCAAGTGTTTGATGGTGTTTAAAGACATCGCTTCCACTGACGGCCATGAAGAGGATGGCAACATCTTTTGCATGACGAGTGTATTTGTGAAAGTTGTCTTCACACAACGAAGTGACACTTTGAATCATTCTCAAATCCAAGACGGGCGCGCACAGCGGCATACGTATCTAAACGCGTGCATCTCACAAAGGGGGTTTCACTTCGCATTTTCCAGCCTGACATACAAATATGTCGCCACTGAGGATGGAGGGAGGGGACTCAGGGTCAATTTGTTGAATGCATAAATGCCATGTTTTTGAGTACAAGTTTGAATCGAACAATAGGATCAGACACTGAAACATTCTCATTAACTCATCACATTTTAATTGCGTGATGACAAAAATATAGGGACACCTGAGTATTTCACCTACAAGAAGTTACATTTAAAGAAAATAATTGGCATTCACACGGCAGCTATTATATCTCTTCTGGAGCGTGCAAGATTTGGGAGTGTGTGGAGTGACTCTCTCAAGACGTGACCTTATCAAAATGAAGTGGTTTACGTCTCTCAATAATCCAAGGGGCTACTTTGTCCCGGGCTTTTGCCCACTTGTAAATTCACTCAAGTCAAACAGATCTCAAGTTAGGGACCAGTTAGTCCTCAGACTGCTCCCTCGTTCAACTCCTGATGATATTGCATCAGGAGCAAATAGGGGTTCAGTGTCTTGTTCAAGAACCCCAAACTCTGGGTTGGGAGACGACCACTCTACCACTGAGCCATTGATGGCATACACAACCTGAAGGGGGAAACTTGAGTTCCCCTTATCATGGGCTCACCACAATGGGAGGGGCCAAGGGGCACAGGCACAGCAATCCAGAAGCAGGTGTACGAGACCAAGTGGTTTGTGATGCGGTGTTGAACTTTGCCTCCTGGATTAATGCCAGCCGTTGTGATTCACCTCGGTGAACCTCACTGTAGCCTTCCTGCCTCTTAGGATGGGGGGGACGGGTCCTGAGTGCATTTTGTGCCTATTCACCGAAATCTCTCAGATGCCCAGCCTTTTTTTATTCTTTAGTGGGTACTTCAGTCCAGTACTGCTGAAGAATCTCTTGTTCTGCTAGGGAACAAAGATTAAAACTTTAGGTGGAACACTTTTGTCATACCACTTGAATTCAATTAAGGAGTGTGTGATAAATTTGTTCAGAACATACTTTTATCTATAGCATCCTTTCCTTCACTTTTCCTGCTGAGTTTTATCAATGTGAGTGAAAGAGGGGATCTTGTTTGCAAAATATACGCGGTTGTTATTGAATTTAACTCTTCAGTGTGAACCCTTGTGATCTTGTGGTCTGGCAGGTACAGATTTTTGGACACGCACTACACACACCATCGTCGGTGTGCATTGCAGTCGTACGTCTTCCGTACGGACACCGCAATCCATCTGTTCTGCGATCTCTGTGAATTAGGTGAATTTTTTTGTGCACTTGTTTCACACTACAAGTTATAGCGTTTTTCTGCTTTTCTTACTTGTTCTAAGTCTTCCTTGTTGATTGTTGAACTTTTTTTATTGCTATTCTCCCTATTTGATATTAGAAATTGCTTATATGTTTTTTGTACTTTAGATTATTATTTTCCTCTATAGAAGTGTTTTAATGATTGAACGTTTATTATTTATCATTTTCACACAATAATTTTTTACTACACTGAAAAAATGGTGGTTGAATTCGTTCAATAAATAATACGTATCAGATGCATTTTTCAAGTAGATGTATAGTCTACATACAAAATACATTTGGATTCAGATGATGTCATCTTGTGCAACTACTTAATAAAATAAAATTATGTCAATGGTGCAGAATTTTGCTTTCAGTGCATGGTACCATATTTTTTACTTTCTCAGTAGCACCTTTTGTAATAGCTTGATGGTAAATCAACTTTGATTGATTTTTGTTCAGTATCTAATGCCAATGTTCCCAAATCAATTCAAATAAACAATCATAATTGCAAATTACTGCTTTGTGAGCAAAATATTTATATTCAATTAATTACTTACTCAGACTTTTACTGAGGACTGCCAATCATTTCAAATTAACGCTCCCCCTTTCAAGTCATGACTAATTGCATTAAATATGCATTATAAATATTGCTGTCACCCCTGTCGCTCAGAAATCATCACTTTTTCGGGCACCTCAGAAACAGCATATTTCTTCAACCATTAGCAAGAGCGCAAGGGATTCTCACCTTTTTAGTTTCATCAAGAATGAGTAAAAATATCTGAAAGGCGTGTGGCCTGACCAGAAGTATAAATTTGTTGAAAAAAAATAAAAATAAATTTACTCATTTGTGACAAAGAAGATTTGGTCACAATGCCAGCAATACGTAAAAAATGATACTTTCAATACAAAACAACATGATTGTATTTGTTTTTACTGTGGCCTTCAGCTGAGAAGTCAAAGTGCAGGTCATGTGCATGTGCAAGTGCATGGTCATACACAAAAAATAATCACTGTAGAGGAGACGTTTTTCTTCAGTGTTCAGTGGAGCAGATGATGCAAATATTGAGCATGAACGCATGTCATCGACACTTGTACTGATATATTGTCTTGTAAATCTCAAACTGTACAGTGCCCTGAAAGCGAAAGAGGCATGTAGCGTGTGAGTCGAGTGAATTGTCCACATTTAGCCACTCACACACATTTGAGCAGTCTCGCAGAATCTGTCGTCAACATCCTTCTCATGTGTGGTCCTCCTAGATACAGACCATCAGCTGTGCAATGCACCATATTCTGCTGCCAGGCTAATAAATGGCTTGTGTCAGAGGCTGAGTCAGTCTATTGGTTGCTCATTTGGAGTTTGTCTGGAGCTTGAGTTTGGAACTTTGCATTCTCCGTTGCTCTGCTCAGTGACTGGCAAAGTCCTGACTTTATTGATTTCCTTCTTCAGTGCTCTTTGTCAAAATATCCAAGTGCGGCTCTTAAAGACCTCTGCCGTTGCTTGACGTCTCTAGCCTCACAGAACTCCTCTTCTACGACTTGACCGTGGTGCTTTGTTTTTGAAGCAGGTGGGATGAGTGGAAAATGATTGGAGAACACAATCTACACCCTCTGCATCTCTCTCTATTGTTTTTTCCCTCTCTGTATCTCTCCCTCTTTCTATTCTGACACAGAGAAAATATTGTACACCGACTGGCGTCCCATTGAATCGGCGTTGTGATTCATCGCCCAATTTCAAACTGCCAAGCAGCTAAATTGCACCGGGTCTGCCAAAATTCATCTCAGGAACACGCAGGAGATGTGAAAAATTAAATGTCATGGCGGCACAGTGGAAAACTTTCACCTCTCGTCGGGCAGAATATGCTCGCTTCATTCTGTCCTGATGGATGATAGCCTGGGGCTATACTTAACCTACTTAGTAATGTCATGTACTGCAGAATGTGTTTACTTTTGAAAAATAGCGCGCAAACATAAACTCTATCAGAGCTTGGCATCTCAGCAGTCTTCCGCCAAATAAAGTGGCTTTTTATGTTGATGCAGCGATTTATTTCCTTTCTCGCTATCGCCGGTAGGTCACCCATTAACAAACACTGGAGGCGAAAATGAATATTAGAGAATGCCTGCATTGTTTTGTATCAAAGAGCGTGATTAAGAATGTTTTCACATGGATACTCTCTGGCTGCCAATTTGAGGTTTTATGAGGGAAAGCGACATGTGGACATGTGAGGAGATAAAGGTACATTATCGAGCGTGAATGAGAGCGAGGGCGAGGGACAATGGGCGGAAAAAAGTGGAGAAAGGATGAGGTTGGGAGGCAGGGAGAGGGTAGGAGGGCTGAGCGATGACTGGCTACTTTAGCAATTAAAATGTGGGGCAAAGACACAGAGGCTCGGTTTGACCGAGAGACTGCGCCATTCATCATCCCAGCTGCCATAAAACAGCAGTAGATGGAATCTTTGATTTGAGCTTCACAGGAACATAAATCAAAATCCAAACCATGGCCTGTCAGGGCCATCGCCAGAATAACCCATCTGAGAGAGAGGGAGAAGGCGGAAGAGGCGAAAGGTAAGGTTGGAGAGAGAAAGAGGAGTTACTTTTCTTGTCCCCCCCACACACACACACACACGCACAGATGGATGCAGCTCACAAACACACACCTGCATTCTTCCATATGTATTTGAAGTTCATCCGCAGCTGCCTCACAGCGCTGCGCAATATCCCAACCCGGGGATCATTGATCAAGTGGCTGGCTCCTGTCAGTGGCCAGTGGTTTGCCTGACCTGCCCCGCCCTGCCAACATCCCCCAGCCCACCCTCCTCCTCTCCTCATACCCTCAAATACAAGGCAGAGAACAAGGAAGTGAGGTCATGCCGCATGTACACCCATCCATCTAAATAGCATGACAACGACAGCTAATAAATCATTCATTCATTGTTTAATCTATTGTATGCCTGGGCAAAAGTCATGCAGCTGATATGAAGACAGATTTACCCCATGCAGGTGGGGCCCGTTGAAGAGGCATTTGTACCCTTTCCTTATCAAATTGTAATGTGTTCATTAGATAGCTCGGAGCAATTAAAACCAATGATGATTGAAATAACACGCACACTCTTTTATCAAGTTAATGCCAAAGTAATTTAAGACAATTTAGTCGAACATTTTATTTTGCCGGAGGCCTCCTTCTTTGGAAGGATTATGATTTACCGGGGCACCCGTGACTGAAAGATGAACGATTGTTCGTTCGCGGGTAACCGCGACATTCTACTCCCGTGCAAATACGCACTGATAACGTTCTCACCTGGGAGGTAGAGGGGTGACAACGCAAGGTCACAAAAGCTTCGCTTTAAATGCAACACACATCAGCGGAAGGATGAATAGTTCGGTTCATCATCCACAGAGAGCCGTGTTTAATATATGATAATTCAACCAAATCTGAGTGAGGTAACGTCCCTAACATAACCCTATTATGAAGGGTTACGTTTCCCTGGTGCGGAATCATTGTACAACACGTGATCTGCAGCAGCTCGGGGGCAGGTTAATGAGGCTGCATTTGGGATATGCATCTCATTACAGTAGCCGGAGGGAAGGTTACTAAACAACATTGTTTGCATCCCCCTGCGCTTGAAAGATGTATGCGTTAATCTAGGGTGAAACGCAGAGCAACACCGCAGTTCGGCACATTGTTGGGCTTTGAACTAAACACACAAAGCAACCCAAAGTCCCATTTTTTGAACAGTGAGGTTATGCGCGAGGGTGCCTCACAAGCACCATGTTTGACCTGTTGTTAAAGCAACGGTTTCACGGCAGATGAGTCTGATGCAGACTATGATTTAGAAGCCATTAAAAGCGATGAGGTAGCGTTGATCTCTCAGACAGCCATCTTCAACTGATGGATGATTGAGCTCGGGACGGGCTCGAAAGTGACAACGGGAGGTCAAGAGAAGGCGTATGTTCATTTATGTGACGACGTATCGCAGCTAAAAGCGCTGTGTGGCACACTTGTCTGTGCCCGCATGCGGAGCGTGGCATTAGTCAGAGTGTGTAAAGCCCTAGCGGTCAGACGGGAGATGGGTTGAGGGAGATGAATGGGAGGCAGGTTCACTTTATTACTGTCACTCTGCTCTCTCCCAGGCTGCTCCAACCTTCCCACTACCACCCGTCCATTAATCACATGTTAGGGCCTACTCTCCCGCCCTCTTTCAATGTCTAGATCTCCTCCTTCCACCCTCCTCCGCCATCAATACCGCTTTCCAAACTCTCACTTTCTATTCCCTTCCGGTTTTCATAGCTAATCTGCCTGTCTTTTCTCTGCATTGCCCTACGGCTGGCCATACACTGCTCCGTTTTAGATGTGTGTTTTATTATTATTATTATTATTTTACAATTGTCAAACTCTCACAGCAGAAATAAACAGCCTGTGATGGATGCTAGGGATTTACGTATTTGCTCACATTGTACATTATGTTGACGCTGTTACACTCAAGGTGGCTCTAATGTAGGCTACATTTAAAATTGTTGGGGACTGACTAATGTTGAGAAGGCATTTCAGCCAAAAGTGGACTTAAAGCAGTGATGTAAAAAAAAAAAAAGTGGCAATAAATCAGTCTGGGGAGAATCATTTTCCAGAAAGTAAATCGGTGCCAGAATTTAGGCACGTGGATGTTATTGTAACTTTAATGTGTTGCAAACAGCCACGCGAGAGGTAAATACAACATTGTCGAGTCTGGATGTGGCCTGTATCGTTCAAACTGACGTTTGTAAGATGGGACGGAATTGATGTGCAGTAAAAGGCAAGGACGACAGTACATGCAAAATGTACATTATGTCCCAGAGGAAGATGTTTCTCCGTATCTGTTCTATTCTTACAAAATATCTCAACGGTAGATCGTATGCCAGTTCGATTTATTAAATGTATTGTCCAAGGCGTTCCAAGCTCTTTATTGTTTATCTTTTTCTGCAGAATTTCGTTAAAATCTGTCAGAAGATACTACACATGTGCAGTATATGCCTTTTTTAAAGTTTTAGACTAAATTAAGGCAAAATAACTTTTTATCGTTAAAACCTTGGGTAGTGAAGAGAATATTGAATAATATAGAATTAGAGCCTACTGTCAACCACTTTTGGTTTGGAGTCAAATAATTATTGAACTAAATGATGTACACGTCTATGGTGTTGGACGTGTGGACGAAAGAAATCTGCTCAAGAATCATGATGGAGTAATTCATTTACTGGGGGAGAAATACACCAACAGTAAAATATTTTTGTTCCATTATTTTGTCCATCACTGCTAAATAATTCTAAGTTATTCAAATGCATTTGCCATTTTCACCCAAATTTGTCATGATTAAAATTCCATTTTTTTGGTTAAACAAAGTGCTTGACATAAACATTTTAATTAATGTACGTTTTTTTGTGTGTTTCCATATAACAAGTTAGAACCCTGTTTTCTAATGGCCAATCGGTGAATAAGGGTAACAATAAAGATAGAAGTCTCTTCTGTTGTTTAACAAAGTTTTGCCTCATAATTTTGAACATTATTTTAAGGGTGGAGGTAACTGGTGTTTTAAACAATTAGTTTACATTATTTATTTCATATATTTTGCTTTGCAGGCACAATTTGAGGCTGTTGAGCGGGAGAGTATTTATTCCTTCACCATCAGCAAGTGCTTTGCTGCTCTTGTGTAGATTTGTTGGCTCTCATTAAATATAAGGAGCCTGGTCCTAAACCTGCTCCATATGAAAAGTGCCTTGACATAACTGTAGCAGTGACTTGGTGCTATATAAATAAAATGAAAGTATACAGTACAGTATATCAGCCTGAATCAAAGAGTGTTTTGCTAGTCCATAAACATGCAGACTGAGTTGAGCAGTAGTACCATTACCCCTGCAGCGATGCCACCAGCACTCCCTGTGGCCCAGCAGCTATCAGCCTCGCTGCAGTTCCCATGGGCCACACATCACACACCAGTGCTGTGTTGATGCTTTTGCTACGTTCTGGAGGTATATATATATATATATATACGACTGGTGCCTCTCTCGGGCACCTGGATGGTGTTACGTACATGGATACCAGGGCGGAGAGAGGGAGGAGGCCCCCGTAGGCCGGCTGTGCTGCCGCTCCCCGGTTCCTTTCGGCTAATGGGTCGGCAGGGATTTAGGAAGGAGGGTGGAGGTGGACAGAGACGGATGGCTCCTGACAAACTCTCACTGACAACCAGTGAATACAGGGCAGCCTAGCAGAAAGGTCAGAGCAGGCATGGATAAAGGACCGCTTGACTTTCAAAGTTACACTCCGCGAAAGGTTTTCAGCTCGTCTCTTGGTTTTGTTTGGTGCCCCCGCCAGATCCCTTTAATGACTTTCATCCTCTGACTAAATTACCATTATTGTACTCTTCCTTTTGAAAGTCAAGCCGCATACAGTATATGCAAGAAATGGCCTTCACATCCCTATTAAGTATAGCTAGTAAGCTGAGTACTTACTTGGAGAAAGAATCAAAATCTCTCTAAATGAACTCATCTGATGTTCACCCCAGGGTCTTGGTTGCTGTGTGTTTGTGTTTGTGTGAAGGTGATGTGTTTATTGACTCCGGCGCAGGAGTGGATAAGAGCAGCGCCTCAGACGGAAGAACACTGATCCAGTCAGATGTCACAGGCCCTCAGAACTGCCTCTAATGGGGCCCCAGGGACACTCTATCTTTCCTTCCTTCACCCTCTACTTCTGTCTGTGCTTGTTTCGCTTGCTCCCTTTAACTTTACGCCGTATATCAGGACTCTGGCTGTCTGCTCTGTATAGGGCTAAATACAAACGCTGCTAAATCAACGATGGGATGTAACGTCAATCAATAGTGTGGCGCCAACAATGATTTGCATCGTATACTTGTATAACCAAGTGACCCGAGAGTGTATCCTATTGTGAATTATATGGACACATTGCAGGGAGGAAAAAACAAACAAACAAACAAACAAACAAACAAACAAACAAACAAACAAACAAACAAACAAAACCAACATGTATTTACGTCAGAGAGTTGCAAGATAAGCGTGATAAGGTTGAGTAAGGCTCAACTTTTATGTCATATAATATTTTGTAAAATATCTTTGCCTGGCAATACATTCATGAGAATTAAGTGATGTTTAAAAGCAGTTAGTTATTTAGCTGGAATGCACAAATAGTACGAAATCAATTTACAAAAGACTTTGTAGAGGTGTGTCACATATGCCAGGTCCATTCAGTTATTGTGTATTTCCAGATAAAATTGATCAAGTTATCATTATGTTTTGCCATATCATTCTGCTCACATTTGGGCAATTTATGCCTTCATGACTTGCACAGTGCATTTTTCCAGACTAAGCTATAATAGCTTATTGCATTGGCCAGGACGATGATTTTTAGACATATTCCAACATCTCAATATGTCCTATTTTTGAGATTCTTCTGCGCTGGAATAACATGTATCCATAATTGGTCGATAGTTAAATAAAAAAAAGATACCTCTGAGGAATCCTTTAATGCTCACTGTGATTGGTATATTTTTTGTTGAACTATCACTACTATTTTTACTTCTTTCCTCATCACGTTATATTGTCAGCCTGTAAACTTTTGAGGTTAACTTTGATAGTAAAAACGACTAGATGCGATGATACTTAGCAATAAGCAATCCTGATATGCTTGAATCTGCCATTGCTGCTTAAAAATAGTTTGGTATGCGTAATTGCCATGCAGATGTTAATTTTGTTCACGATGACAAGAGGCTACTGCCTGAACTGATTCTCTGTAAAAGTGTCCACACGTATCCGTATTTGATTAGCCTACTTAGCGTGAGCCTCATCATGTGCGATGAGCGAAGACATCGCCCGTCAGCGGCCCAAACAAACGGGAAGGGACAGTTCTCGGCAGGGCACCCATTCCTCCCACCGCTCCTAGAAGGCCATGCTTCAGCCATGTGTCCATCAACACGGTCGGGAGGCGTCCATTTTTGAGTCCTCATGTCCACCGTCTGAGGCACCCCTGTCTCTTTGACGAATCGTATGACCTTTTCCCAACGTCAGGTGTCGCGCCCGGTTACGTCAGACTGGCGGCACAGTGTCAAAATGTGGTTGCGTTTGAAACTGTACACTCCATTAATGGTTTTACCCAAAGAGCACTGCTTTGGAGTGAAACACAATTCAATACGAGATGACAAGGGTGGGTATCATGGGCGGAGCAAGTCAGACTTTATCCAATGAGGTGGCTCTCGTGTTGCTTTTATAGAAGGATTATTTAGGGTTCAACATGAAACCTTTGATTTAGTACCATACAGACACTGCGTGTCTTTTCTTCTTCATTCCTTTTTTTTTTAAAGTTGGACAAAGCACATTGTGCTCACACACTGCCTTATCACGTTAGAGTTGACTGGAACACCAGAGCTCTGACGCCCCTCCCCTTTGGCTTCTTTATCCCCCCCCCCCCGTTGCTACTGCGCACTCGCTTGAACAAGGGTCAGGCCAAGCGACCCTCTGATTCTGACACAAGTGCCACATTTTCCTCAACATTAAACAACACGCTGTGGCATTCATGTCTGAGGGCCAGTTTTACTTTAATGGACCTTAAACAACTCTGCTGTTAAGTGAAAATGGATAAAGATTTGGACAGTTTGGCTGTTTAGATAACAAATTACTATCAGCATGAATGTTCTTAACAACGACACTGGTATCGTTCAACATACAATCTGTCAACACGTTAGAGATGTCGAGGTACATCAGTTTGACCTGAGTAGGAACTTTGAACAGCGTCGCTTTGCAATTTTCCTGGCCAGAGGTCAGAATGTTCTACCACAGTAGTTTTCTGGAGCACATCATAAGTCACTCTGAAAGCAATGGTGGACCACAGTCTTTATGACACTTCACCAGCAGAGTGTACATTTATACTGTGCAAATGCAATGTTGTTTTAATCTCATAATGCACCTACAGGATATACATAGAAAAACAAGTACATTTTATTTACATACCAATTCTCACAGCGAGGACTTACAAAATGCTTTGCATGGTTAAAAAATAAAATCATAACTGGTTATTACAAGTAAACTGAATCAGAACAATCAAGCCTCACCAGAACGACTGCCTAAACAGTCTGCTGTCAACAATTTTTTCTTTTCTTTTCAAATTTCCACAGAAGTGACAGTTTTGAGCCTTGATGGAAGTGCATTCCACAGTTGGGGGAAAACAGACTGCAAATCTCTCCCTCCTTTGCTTTTCAATCATGTGTGTGGGACAGTAATTAAAAGATGGTCAGCAGACCGCAGGGGCCCAGCAGAACAATGAAATAACACGAGATCCACCAAATATGGAGGAGCCTGCCCATTGAATGCTCTGTAAGTGACTGTTAAAATGTTATACTTGATCCTAAAATTATCAGGGTGGCAGTGAAAGGATGTGGCAAAACGAATAAGATCCAGGCAAAAACATTGCTGTGGCATTTGGGACTATTTGGAGAAGTATTAGAGATGTCTCGTGGAGATGGATGAAGACAAAATTGTAATAATATTTAGTTCAAAATGAAAAAAACAAAAAAACAATTTAGGAATAATTTTGAGGAGAGAAAAGCAAACTCAAATTACATTTTTACTTTGTTCATCAAAAACAGGTCATGTGCTTTGTAGAAACGTGACAGCAATGGATAATAAAACAATTGCAGCATTAAACTAATGCTGTGAAGTTGTGAGCCACAAACATCTATGTAGATATAATTGTTGGATAGGAAGTCCAGGGTGAAGCTAAAAAACAGCTTTTGTCAGCTCAGCGTATCAATACTTTAGTTTTCTAACCAGCATCGTTTCCAACACAACTTCATACCGTAAGTCTTTTTTATAGTAAAGTTCCTCAAGTGAAACACAATGGTCGTGATGTTTTCTTTTTTTTTTGTCCTGGTGTTTAACTTGTTTGAAAGACCTGTTTGAAGCCTGCAACCGTTGCCGTTAATAGGGCAGAACGGCATGGGTGTATTTGATAAGCACAGCAGCTCCAGTATGACATCCCCAGCCAAACGATGGCTCCCAGCTCTGCAAACAACCACCACACCCTCGATCCATTTTTATTGTATTTGAGCAGCAGTGTTATATTTCCTGGCCTCCCCTTAGCACCACACACACAGGGCACTCCAAACAAAAAATCCATACTATCGACCCGCCAGTGTCACCACAATTACTCTTCCCAAACAGCCATTGAGGACAAATTACATCTGCACTGCCTTTTCACCCGGTCACTATGGCTGAGGAGTAGCCCCCCTCGCAACCGCCAAGTCCTCCCCCCTCTCTCCGTCCCTCCATTTGCCACCTAAGTGGAGCTATGAATACGAGGACAACCAGGGATTGGGGGTAAAAAGTGTGTGGATTTAGGCATAACATACAGACTTCCGCTTATCATTTTATTTCGGTTCTTGTGCAGCTGTCATAGAAGTTCCACTCCCATGGCAAGTAACCTGCCTCCAGAAAAATGGCCTTCTGTTTCTATTTTTGACATGTATCCAAATATTGTTCTACTGGCAGTCCTATTCTGTGCATTGTATCTTTCTATACCCTTAAAACTGCTGGATTAAAAACGGGACCGACCCAATTAGTTGGATCCTTTATTTTAACCCAAATTGGGACATTTGTAAGGGTCCAGACACACACACACACACACACACACACACACACACACACGCACAAACACACACACACGGTAAGACCCCCAGCAATGAGTGGTACACTCGCTCTGGTGTGAAGAAAACCACATCTTGTGTTTACATGGATAGAGAAGCCCAACACCACAGAAATCCCTCCGTTATTGATTTTCGAGTCTGTATACACTGCCAAAATCATTTATTCACTATTGGCAGCGGTGCTAGCAACAACCGCCGTTTAATGCTCTTAGCTATTAAGTTTCTTTGCAAGTAATCTCCGGGAATGTTCTACCCCTCTGACATCAAACAGGGTGATTACATTTTCCTGATGTTATGATGGCCCAGGAGGACATAGAAATGATTTCTGGTGCAGGTGGCGTATACTGGCTTGTCTGCACTTGATTCCTTTTCTTTTTTCTTTTTTTTCAAATTGGTGTGTAGGTCCCTTTTTGAATCAGGATCATCAGTCACCACCTACACATGTACGCTCAAACACACACATGGGTAAACACAAACACAAAAACACACACACGCACATGCACACACACACACACACACACACACACACACACACACACACGTGCTCGCTTAGACACACAGTGCCTTTCATAAAGGATGGAAGGGTCTAACACTGTTTTAACTGTGATACTGCTCAGTTGCAGTGCCATTAACGCAGCATTTCTCTTCTTTGCAGCACTTGTGCTCTAAGCCTTATGTTACTCAACTTCATTCTGGGTATTAAAAGGTTATTTTCTCCACTGTTAAAGCAGAGATAAACCCATTTTATGAAATCGCAGATATTTCTTGTCAATTCAAATGGGAAATCTGGTGATAATTCCCTTAGCAGACATTATCGTATATATATTTTTCTTATGAATGACTGACTTTGCATCTGAACTTCAAGTCATTACATTGATATATAGAGTGGCTGCGATTGCCAGGACAACCACTTGAAGCTAAAGAAACAAAACTAGAAAACATGAAAAAAAAATTCCAATACTTGTAAATTTGGTTGGATTTTATCTAGGACAGCTGAATTTAGGCAAGAGGCAGGATACAACCTGGCCTTGCTGCCAGGTCATTACAGGGCACACCCAAAAGCAATATTTACATTATATGTATAGATCCATGATCAAAATTAGTTGAGAGAGAAACAGACTGTTTTAAACACGTCATAAAACATTTGCGGGGAAGTCATCATGCAGCCTGTAAAGAGCCATTGATAACAGAAACAAAGCACACATTTTTGGATGTCTCAGGCAAAAAAAGCAATAAAATTGTATCCAAATAAATCCAGGAAACTCCAATTCACTTGACAACCTATTACACTCCTTTTTGAATCCCACATTAATGCACAAATCTGCATTAGATCACTAAAGCCCCACCTATCAAGACGCTGCTTGCATATATGTGTGTGTGTGTGAGTAGAACATTCATGCATCTGCGAGTGTGTACTTGTATGATATATGGTGATCAGTCACAGGAGGGGTTTTTACTGCGTGATTATTTCTGCTGTGACACTAACGAGCTTTGGCTGCAGATCCACTGCAGACCAATTACACAGGAGAGGAGGCGGCTTGCTTATTACAGTCAGATAATCAGCAGGTTTTACCCTGCGTGTTACAGCTCCTGCTGCACACATGAACATTTGATTTTTGCAGAACATGCATGGCTAAACAAAAGTCTGCAACGTTTTTTACATTCATGACTCTGGCGTGTGCATAACGCAAGCCTGCTTTTTAAATGGAAAAGTAACCGCTGCCTGATGCAGTCCTCTCTATATTAAAGGCGAGTCTAGCTTTCTGATTTATCACTCCTGCATTGTCTCAATTGTATCCTGGGTGCACCAATATGCCACCTCTGCACATATCAGATTGCGTCCGTGCTCAGTATGAAGGATTTGTGACTGCAGGGGCAGCTCACGAACAAGGACAAGACACATCCAAATCTCTCCGCGCTCACTTTTTGCTTTATTTCATAGGCCGCTGTCAGCACTTTCCACTAAGTGGTAAAGTTAGGGAAGGGAGACTTTTTGATTTTAATGTGCGTGTTTGCACATGATACACTGTAATCATTTTAATTATTTCTTCTAATTACCTGCAAACAGCTAATGAATTCCTAAGGAATCCTATCGTGTGTGTGTGTGTGTGTGTGTGTGTGTGTGTGTGTGTGTGTGTGTGTGTGTGTGTGTGTGTGTGTGCTCATGTCCGCGTCCATTTGGCACGGCTGCCATTAATTTTCCCATAAACAAATACAATTAGCTGAAAATATTTCATTACATGTTCATGGTCCTGATTTGAAGCATAAAAAAGACATACACGCACGCACTTTTCTTTTGTTATTTTTATTTTTTTTTTATGTTCACCCCTACAATTTAATGTGCACAATGGAACAAGAGAAGAATATGCAACGTTTGTTTTCTTGGGAATATGTGTACCAACATCCACGTTTCCACACTTTTTTATTTGTGTTTTGTTTGAAGGTTATTTTTTTTTGTCAACAAACACCCCATTCAAGGTCGACCGCAAAAGAGGTACTTACAATGGACTCGGGACTGATGATGAATGTGTACATTTTCTGACAACAAAAGCATAATGACCTTATTTTATAACGAATGAATTCATCATTAAAAATCTCTGGCCTGCGGCAAAGTCTTTTTTGTATATTCTGATGTCACCTCCTCTCTGCACATCACATGCATTTGTAGTGTACGCCTCTCGTGTACTTGCCGTGTGGGTGGGTGAGTTGTTGTGTGTTATGTCTAATAGTGTTTGCATTTACTATGTCCGTTTGTGTGTGTGTTTTGTGGGCTTAAGTGGTGCCACATCCGTCCTGACAGAGTTATACACTAATACTATACGAACAAGAAATAAGAAGCTAAACATTCTTGCTCCACCAACGCGGTGTTAAGTAACACTTTATTTATTGCCAAGAATGTGTGCAAAACAAACAGAGAATTTGCCGCAGTACGTCAGACTTGGTACATCATGAAAACACATTAAATTAGGACAAAATGAGGTTGAGAAAGTGATGAATTCCAAGTCATTAAAATCAATAATAATAATAAGAATTATAAACACCAAAAAACATTGCACAGTAAATGCAAGACACAGAGCTTTGATGCAAATATTACACGTGCCTTGTTGCGGATGAGACCAACTGCAGAGGGTTACTAACTATTTTGTGGTGTAAGGAATCCAAATAATTTCATAGATTCACCTTGTGAACCTCATAGTCACCTGTGCATTTAGGTTCTGATTATGCTTTCACGCACCTCCATAACGATGTAAACCAATGCAATTAGCACGATTGAAGAGTAGAAGCAGTGGGGAGCTGTTGCTATTTACCTAAGCAGTGACCCTCATCTACCGCCTGCATAGTTATGTTTGTTAAAGAAATATTTTTCCCCTAACACACTAATATCTGCATTTTGTTGCACTTTATTTGGATGTATTGCTTCTTGTATATGGATGTTAGATTTCAGCCTCTACTATGTGCTGCCATATCAACTGAATTTTGCCAGAGCCTTCAGAATCAGTGGTGCTCGTTGATGTCATGCAAACTACAGTATATAGGCAATCGGACTGCTTCTTTAACCAATCAAATTTCAAATTTGTCTCACAAGGCCATCTAGTGGGTCCACAGTAAAATAAGCATTTTCCCTCCTCTGATTGGTCGGAGCTGTTACTGCCAAGTTTGACTAGCAAAACACATTTGTGGCAGTCTGCACATGTTAAAAATGAAATGTAAAACATTATATTCTCCAAAAATCGTTAAAAATATTGTTTTTGTTATGATGTTAGACAGACAAATATTGAACTGCTTCAGATGATGTACAAGGCACAATTGAATGCTGTGGCATTATTTTGTCGTGTTTGAATGGTTTCCATAATTGCTATGTGATGGTGCGATATAAAGCTATTTTAGGTGATGTCATAGATGTTCTAGCCCATTTGTGAAGCTGCTGAACCTAAAATTAATCTTTCAAAAAAATCGAACAACTCCTCGAATTCGAGGTAACTACCTCCAACTGCCTTCCAGTAATATACCGAAATAGTCACTCTGTTACAGTTGACAATGAATCTGTCCACAAAATGTGATTCCAGACCATGATCTATCATTTTTGTGTCAAACTTGTGATAGATGGACAGTTGATCTGTCAGCTCTGATGGTACAGCATTAATTTAACGACAAATAATTGGGGTTGAAGCGTCAGAGTAAATCAATTACAAATGAATATAGTTCCTCTCAACTCTCAGTGTGATGCAAAATGGTAACATTACTGTTTGAATAATGGTATGATGTTCAAAATCAAATATGAGCATAAACTATGTAAAGGCTAAATTTTGAATGATAGACATTGAGTGTGGCTTTCCTCCACGTCTCTAAGAAAAGACATCTAATGGCTGCACAAGCACAGCACAGATGGATTGACAGTGGTCAATTATTGGAGCCTCTCTGTACTTTATCGATCTCCGGACAAGATTAGTATCTTTGTGTGGGTTGCCATCTTGCAGGTCATGGAACATGCTCTAACCCTGCCACGGATACAAATGGCACATACATCTCCCGAACATCTCCAAATGTCACCTGTCAGACACAACAACACAGGGAGTAGAGGTCACCCTGTGGCTTAGGCTAAAAACACGCGCATGTACACCGCGTGCCCATTTTCTTTAAATGGCAAACTTGTTTGCATCCCCCTCTCATAGAAAGTGAACCGAACCGAATCAGCCCGCCATAAAATAAAAGTAGCAAAATCCTAATACGTTTGTGGAAGAAGAAGCCACAGCGGATGTAAGGCGCGTCAGTGGGGGAAAGTTGAGAATGGTGAGCTCGCTCTCTTGTCTGCAGTCAGGTGGGATGACAGGAGATTGCTGCTAGGTGGCTCTGCGGCACCTCTGACAGCCTGTCACAGGAAGATCACTGCCACATGCTTGTCTGTCCACAGTGCTGAAGGCTGACCCATCCAACACTGACTAGCCCGACGGTCATGCCATCTCTGTCTGCTGTCGGACATTTCTGACAGCTGACAAGACACCCGGGACCCGAGAGGTAGGGGGCACCGCTCTGCTACCTGTATTGACATCGGCATGGACTGCAGAAGAAAACTGTTCTGGCGAGCAAAACATGACTGTATTTGCAAATATCCTAACATTTTAGCGCACAAGGGATGTACCTCATCTTATTTGCAAACACAAACGTGTTATCTTTCTGTGGACAAAATGAGGTTTAATTGTGTTTACACAAAGCGCGTGTTCAAAGCACACAAGTCCCCTTTTGAAGCAGAGACAAAGGAAGCTGGCGGCGAGAGACTTTGCTGCAGAAACATATGGACCGTGTCATTTATCATGACTGCTGCTGAAGGAATGAGAGACCGTTACTAGCTTGGCATTGATCCGTGCACTGCTCCACCATTGTTCCCAGCAGCACCTGGTGGACTTCTAATGGGGGACAGACAGACATTTATATATGTAATATACATGCACTACAATACACATATTAATAATGATTCCTTAGTCCATGATTTGTGTGAGACATTTTTGATGTGCTTGCTTTGGCACTTTATTGTCATTTTAATGTGCATGTGTTCTCACTAATGTGACCAGTGGTATATGCAAATCCTGCTCAAAACAGTGATGATTAATATTGCTGAGGAGAGCACAAAGTACAAAAAAATAGAAGATCTTTGGTATTTTTTCCTTCATTTTTTTGCAACGTTAGGCCTTGTGCAGGACCATACGCACTTGTATCAAAGTAAAGCCCACATGCATGTGACTTATGTTTTATTGTGTGCTGCTGTGAAAGCGGTGATATTTTCACCTGGCTTTGTTAAAAACACATTTGCTCACTCAGCATTGTCTGTCTGCAGTAATTCATCACACGAGCTTTGGGCTATTGATGGAACCAGCATCCGTTTGCAGGCCGCTGTCAATGATTCACTCACTAAGCCCATCTGTCAGGCGTTCTGTGCTCTACCCGCTCTTCCTCACCAACACTATTCTGCTCCACCCTCCTCTTCCTCGTGATGGATGGATCAAGTCGCTGACAGCCTGAAATGGCCACGATCAACATAAAAACACCTCCCAGATTTCAGTGTCGGTGGTTCATGTAATCCCTGCAAATATCCAATCCATTTTTGTCCCAAAGTCACCCGCAGCGCCATGGGGGGACCATTTACAACTTTGGAGAAAGAGAGAGGCTGTGTAGCAAGGTGATTTCTGGAGGTGATTGGTAACTGTTTGAGTATTCACAGCTTAGCCGGGGGGACTGATCGATAAATCAACGGCTCGCAGAATCCATCTCGATTGTGCCATTAAATGCTCTCAATACAGTCAATGATGGAGTGTAGCCTACGCATTTCTGAGAGGTGCTGCTGGAGTGCCAGAGCAATGAAGCACAGGCCAAGTGGAAACAAAGCTGAAGGTCTTGACGTGAGCACTGATCAGTGGCCTGAGTTAGAGATCAGCAGTGGCGAAGAGTGCCATCTTTGGGTGGAAAGGCGCAGACGCATGATGGTGCGACAAAGTGGAATGGCACAGTTTAGTTTGGCCGAAAAACAAACTTGGCAAAATGCTTTCATAATTACAATTTGAGAATATTTCCTTTTTTATTTTTGTGGTGACTGCAAACCTCCAAAGTGGCAACAAACAATACTTGGTGAAATTAGTCTCCAATGTAATATACAAGTCTAATTTTACATCATACCTACACAGATTTATTTTACATTGACAGCTGGGATAGGCCCATGCTCACCTGTGACCGTAAAAGGACAAGTATGCTCACAAATGGATGCTTGGTTCAATAAAACTCAGAAGTGAGCTCTATGAGTTCTATGACAAGCACAGGTTCCTCTAGCATGAGGGTGACAACAAAAGACCAAATGAGGTGTTCTGTAGTTGCTACATCTCCAGCTGTGTTGACATCACCGCAGCTTTCAGTCTTCCTCGTAGAGGCCGCGCCTTGAGCAGTGACCCCCTCCCATCAAAGTGGACTGCTCACGTCCTTTCTCGAATTGGAGATGTCGCGTAGGCTGTGTTGCTTTGTCACAAGACGTGTCCCACATTTGCGGTCGCCATCGCTGGCCAACAGTATGAGTGTCTGTCAGGAGAGCTGACACGCATGCCACTTCACGGGGCGACTGACAGAGGGCCACGCCACGCTGTCACTTCTCCCACATCTATCGCCCGAGGATAAACATGGCAGCATGCAGCACACACACACACACACATAAAGAGCATCACATGCACTCATACGTTAATAACACTAGAGTAAACAGAGCTGGAATCATTGAGGGACTTGACTGACAAGTCTGGCCCAGGCTGAGAAGGCCGTGTAGCTGTGTCAGGCCTCATTCTTACAATATCCAGCTGTCACATCAAACATGCTGCTCCACCTCCTCACTCACGGCCACCATCACAACCTCCCCACACCACCCCCCACCCGAAGCACTTGATCATAAATGCATCTTGTCATGTATCATCCAACCTATTGGTGGATAAATATCACATTTTATTGTTGCATTCCATGGTACGCCTTTGTAGATATTCCAGATTTAATGCATGTTCCCAAAGTGTAAATATCAAGGGTCAAGGGTATCGCAGTAGTATCTTGGATTACCTTTCCAGTGTCAAGCTATTGCCCCTTTGAGGTATTGTGGCTTAACCCCATGCAACAAACATTTAACTGTTTCGACCTAAAATTAGGTAAAGATGCAGCTAAAAACAACAAAGTTCAACCAGATTATTGCTGGGACAGAACAGCATCAATATAATTTTCATCACTCCCTCACGGTTCACGACCGTCTTTTGTCATTGTGTTTGTTTTTTTGTGTACTTTCTTTGGCACTTTCTTATATGAATATTGTATAACCATTCACAGGAATACCCATGATAAACCAAATTGTCTGATGTGGTACTTGTCAAGGGTTTGCCTCCGCACCCCCTTTTTTTTAGTTTTACTTTTAATAAAACACTTTTGCAAAAGTGGACTCATGCCAAAATTTGTTTTAGCTGATTCCAAACACACAAGCTCTATTTATATAATTTTTTTATAGGGAACATAAAAATGAAATCTGAACCCATTATAAATCATTTCATTTCTCCCCTGTATAGTCTTCAACCGTGAGTTTTTCTATTGATATGTTTCCCCTATTATGATTATCTACACTTGAATTAATTGTTTAATGAATCTAATGGAGAGACTTTTGATAATACTAATCCTAATAAAACCAATCAAAATCAAAGGTAAAATTCGTGTTGAATAATAATAATAATAATAATAATAATAATAACAATAATAATAATAATAATAATAATAATAATAATAATAATAATTATTATTATTATTATTATTATTATTATTATTAGTAGTAGTAGTAGTAGTAGTAGTAGTAGTAGTATTTTACTATGTGTGGCGGCCATGTCTCCTCAGTCAAGCGGGTCGTTCAGGAGGGTGAGGTTCAGTGTTGTTGTATCCCTGGGCAAGACACTCCACACAGCCTGCTTCAGGAAATTCATGTGAAAAATAGCCCCTTGGCTCATTCTGGTGCATCTACAGAAATGTTCATTGATGTACAGTCCCTGTCAAATGAACAAATGAAATTAAATAAATTATTATTATTATTATTATTATTATTATTATGCACAGTTTAATTTCTCATTGAATTATCTTATTTTTACTATTTGCGGTTTTCCCTTCTGTTGACTTACAGTGCCCCCTAAAGCCCTCTCGATTCATTCCCGCATTCTGGAGGTCAACATTTACAGCTGCATTAAAAATGTATTGTTTTTTTCATTTCAATAAACAAATCATGTGCTAATTTTATTAGTTTATAATTATTTTTGTTTTATGTGATCAGAGATCAAGCATCCTGTATTCCACTTATAGGTCTTTAGTAGCCCCAGTTTTGTGTGGTTACAGATTCTTGTCAACAGGGGACAGCATAAACTAAAAAATACTATAGCAATAGTAAAACAAACATTCGTCTTAATAATATTAATAGGAAGCAGATGTACTGTTCCATCATGTCTAATCTGATATTACTTATGCATAGTAGATCCATTAATCCTAAAATGTCTAAATTTAAAGCTACTTAAATCTTTCAGGGAGTAGGCCATCAAACCATCCTCTTAGCTTTTTCGATCTGGCCGTATGAAGCACTGTTCACATGAGGATATCTAAAAAGAGGCATGCATAAACTCTGTCTCTCTGAGGTTTAATGTCACGACTGATCAAATCAAATGCTGGCAAATTAAAGGTTCGGTAGGTCCACTGGGACTTCCAAGCATCGCCTGAATTTAGGTCACAAGGTTACACTGGCTTTAAATAATTCATCCTGAAATCTTTAATTTTTTTTGTATTTAAATGCAAAGGTATTGTTGCCGGTAAACCAAATACACTGTATTATTTGTGCTGATGCCGTCCTCAGTCACTCCCAGTAATGAAGGCAGACAGATTAACTAGAGCGGATTATTCATACTCCGCAGATGATGAGATGCAGTGTCTTGTTCTTTTTGTCTGGTAAGCATTTTGCACTTCTTGTTCAAATCAGAAGAAATCCTGAGTTGTGTAAATCCGTGTGGATCAAACTCCAAATAGCTACTATCAAAGCTGTTTGTTTATTTAAAAGGACATTGATAAAGCAAATGAAGAAAATAAATGTCTTCATGAGTCACTAATCGTGAAACTAAGTATATGATGGTAAATTTGCCACTTCACTTGCAGACTTTTACGCAAACAACTTTGAAGACAAATACACTCAACAAAATCATCAACACTTTGGTTTTGACTCGCCCAGACAGATTCAAGATATCCATCCTTCTATTTTTGAGAATGGTTGTCCTCTTTATGGTTATGCGTGAGTTCCCTATCCCAGCTGACCGAGGGTGAACGGAAAAGGCAGCTGAACACCCTGGACTGGTTATCAGTCAATCACAGGGCACATAAAGACAAACAACCATTTATATTGTTATATTGACTGACACCAATGAGCAATTTCGAGTGTTCAATCAAGCTAACATGCAGGTTTTTCCAATTATGAATGGAAGCCAGAATACCCGGAGAACATGCTCAACAAGCGATTCAAACCCAGATCTTTCAAAGCCTTCATCAAGGAGACAGACATGCTAACCACTATGCAGAATGGTGCCCAGATTCAAGACATTGTAATAGTCTTACATTTAGCTGGTAGATGTGTCAAGATTAGGACCCTGGACTGGTCTATGGTGTCAGTAAATTGCTTCTGTCCTGAACTAAAGCTTCAAACAGAGCATTTTCAGGAGGCAGACAACCTGTCAATGGCTGCTATGACCACCATTTGCATCATCCAGGGCAACACAGCTCGACACTCGGCTGTTCTGGTCACTGAGCTGACAGACGCTCTGCCGTTTTTAAACGTCAAGCTTTGACTTGAATAAAGCAGTTTCCTTAAACAGTATTGCACATTTTATGCAATAATGACCTTCTTGAGGTTACATCATCTGTCTTCTCCCAATGCGAATCAACTACTTTTGTATGTATTACCATAGTGCATCTGATTATAGGTTTGAGAAATTTAGGAACCAACCAAGCGACAGAGATGTAAGCCTTGAATAAAATCACAAAGATTGCGTGATTGTTTTTGTTGAGTGTACTTTTGACACAAGGAGCTTCCAAAAGTGCTTACAGTAGAGGCTTTACTATACAGTGCAATGCCTGGTAAACAATACATCACATGAGATCATTCATTTGATATCCAAGAACATCACGGGCTCAAAGTTTCAGCAATCCAGGACATTGAAAGGAGACTTGACTCAGACCTTCGGCAACACCCAGCTTCAGCGACCTCAGAATGTCTTCACCTTCTTTTCATTGCCCCTTCATTCATCCACTCTTTCCGCAATCCAGCTGCCCTCTACTCTCCTTCACTTTGTCTCTCTGGCTCTCTGATGACTTGGAGTCTCCTCGAAGGTCACTGACCACAGCTCTGAAGGTTCTGAACTTCTCCATCCTGCTGCTGTGGGGTCCCTGATTCCTGATATCTGAACCCTGAGATGCACTGAGAGAGCGCACCGCTCCCAGGCTGCGTTGCTTCCCAGATGGACGACGTGGTGTGGTTCTGATGCCGAGTTCCTCCGGGTGCTCCGTGTCCCTGATTACCTCACACAGGTAGCGGGCCAAGTCCTGGCTGGAGAAGGAGAGGGGCTTCTTGGAGCGACGGAGTGTCAGAGGGGACGACAGGGTCTCGGTCTCTGACGGGGGTACGGCCAGACGCAGAGCTATGATGGCGCTGCCGTTCCCATTTGACAGCCCCTTCCCGCTGTCCTCGTGGGGGGGCTTATTCTCGGGCCGGGAGATGATACCTTGCGGATAGCTGCAGCGGAGCGACTGTGCCGGGCTTGGATGGAGGGAACGCTGCAGCTCCATCATGTTGAAAGCGTTCTGAAAGAAGAGCAGCAAAATAATTGAATAAAGTAGCCCCATGTAATCTTTTGAGGAAGTGAAAAGACAATGGAAACTAATAGTGGCAGATGACAGTTCTGCTCGTTCATGTGCAAGCAAAGAAAGCTGCTCTTGACACAGAGATGAAGATCCAGCTGGATGGGGGAAACACTGACAACAACAGCACCATTGATTAGACTATTAATTAATTATCTGATTGCTAAGAGTGGAAGCAGCTATTACCGGCACTACTAAAATAGTGGAATTAGCAGCCTTTTGTATGGCTCAATTTCAGCTAACTAACACGCCAGCCTCGTAGGGAGTTGATAGTATGCTTTTCCCTACAATGGGGATTGTGCAATCTTAAACTGAAAGATCCTGCTCGGAGATAAATTTGATTATTTTACAAACATTCAAAGCCCGTAACCAAAACAACACTTCAGAGGTCGAACCATCAAAATGTAAGGCTTTCAACACTAATTGAAAGAAACAAAAGATCCATCAACACTCAAATACAAATCGGAAGCTTCCATATAGTTATGTCACCTTCTTCATGCCATTATAAAAGATTTTTCCTATCTGTTTGAAATCTCTATTCAAACTCCCTGTGGCCTTTATTGACTGTGTATAGTACTCACACTTCACAAGTGTGTTGTCTTAAGTGACTTGAGTGTTACTTAATTCCTCCTCTTTCTTTTGCATGTCTATTGAATCTCTCTTGCAGCGAGACCCGTCAGATAGCTGCACACAGATGAACGTAACGTATGGCTGGAGGGTGGTCAAGCATATGTAAATCCAGCATCAAGCAATTGAATGGCAACAAAGATGAATTGAGTATATCTATATTAATTAACCCCATATTTATGCCAGTCATCAAAAATAATGTTCCAAACATATTTCAAAACCAAACGGTAAAACGGTTCACAGGGATTTACTCATGCATCACTGTGTGGCAATTGATAGCAGCATCCTGTGGAATAATAATGTGGATACCATATTGTAAAATTTACTATTATTATTATTATTATTGTTGTTATTATTCAGTCAGAATAGGTACACAAATAAGAATGTTGTATAGTAGGCAAAAGCAGAATGCAGTTTATGACATATTACAGTAAACAAACAAACAGGGGGAAAAAAAATATATGCCAAACTGTCTGCCAGATGTCATCACTGATGTCAAAATGCGGAATGAAAACTGAATAAGTAAGACAGACATCAGTCAGTATGTGTCCACCTCCTACTGCTGCTTGGTGATTCATTGCCTGCAAGCATATAACTATATTCACTTTCAGCTAAATTTACATTAACAGTGTCTATAAAACCAGAATAGAATAAGCAGATTTTATTTCAGGAATCATTACTGGGACCACAGACCCGACCAGTCCCTGCTTGTGAGATAATTCCATTTCTAATATGTATTAGCGCATATGAATGGGTCTGCAAATCACATTTATTTTCTTTATCCACTTAAGACACTGCTGTAAGTCAAGCTCCACTATTTGTGTGAGGCCCTCAACTCTGTTTCATTTCCACTCTTGTTGAAGACGGCAGCATAATTTTGCCCAGCGGCGTTCTGTAAATCAAAGGCAGCGTGGCCGCTCCCAATGGAGTGGAGCTTGGAATGGAAATCAGACATGCTGCCATTCAACAGGTCTGAGTCAGAGCTGACAATCCAGGTATTCAGATTTTGCCATCAGCTAGTGGCCAAGTCAGAATGAACATATCCAAAAGAATGTGACTTCTCTCCTGGATATGCTGGATTCATAGTTTTTGGATGGATTTAATACAAAGCATATGCACAGTTGAAGAAAAGACCAGATTTTCTTGTTGTCATTAACATCATGGACATAAGCAAAAGCAATCCATGGAAATAAAAGTCATGAAAAGTGGCGAACACCATACTCGGCCAAATAAATGAAATAGCCTGCAGTGTTAACGGCAATGCAATGTTTGAATAGTAATGGGGCCAAAATGTATCGACAACTGAAAAAAAAAGGTTTATAGAGATATACCGTATAATATATACTCATACATGGAGCAATCCTTAATTTTAGAGTAGAAAGTACCTGGTGTCTGTATGGTTAGGGTGTTCGAGGGTGAGCGTGGCGGGTTGCCCGGTGTCAAGTCGCGACCAATCACAGCTCACCAGTTTTCTGAAGCTGAGCCATGATTGGTTGTGACCTGAGACCTGGCAACTGTGATGGCATTTTCAGTCGACAGCATGTGGCATAATGGTCACCCCCTGAGATGAATAGAAATGGGTGAATTTTGCCGCTTAACTCATATTCCACAAACACAATATTAATCAGAAGGCCACGTTTAGACTAGTGGGGGCACATAAACCATATTTTTGTAAAGAAAATTGCTGGGTTGACTTTCCCTTTATGTTGGCTACTTGCTGCTATTCTGCTCAGCAACAGACTTAGCGATGCAAAATTTAAACTAAAGTCACGCATAAAACTTTGTTTTCCTGTTGGGAAAACTGAGGCACCTCTTTGTTTGTTTCCAAATGAGAACACCATCATCTTTATTCACAATGCAAGAGACATAATTAATGTGTTGGTGGACAATACGCCTGCTGACTTATTTAGGAAGCATGAAAAGGTGTTGCATTCCTCATGAGCTCTGTGTCCAACCTCTGATCTACTCCTCTCATAACCTTTTTATTTGCTTGCATGTGAGTGTTTGGGTCCTTGTGCGTGGTGAGATAATGGTGGTGGGGATTTTACCAATTGAAAAGCACTTTGAGTTTTGTTAGGGTGTATTCAAACTAGAAAAGTCCTTTAGTCCCCTTGTCCGGGCCAAAAGCGGACTTAATTATTTTTGTTTGGTGTGGTTCCTATTCAGACTGTACATTTTGCAAGTGAATTTTGTAAAGACATCCACGCTTGTGAAGATCTGTGTTCCCATTGGACAGCAATGACCATGGCGGCCACACAGAGCAAGGACCCGGAAATGGAGGAAAACATGCAAGTCCTACATGCTCCATTCCTACTCTTCATATTTGTGTTGGTTCGGATCTACTGTATTTGTATTCACACCTGAAACGAACTCCACCAGAGTTTGTTTGGAAGAGAACCGAGACCACTTTAAAAAGTGGGTCTCGGTCCGGTTCTTTAATCCGCACCAGGATTCATTTGCGTGTATTCACACCAAAGGTGCTCTTCAAATAAAGTTTGATTGATTGATTGTCTGCTCACCGCTGAGTATGCCTATGTCGAAAACCTGTTGTAATACATGCACTTCAAACAATAATGGGTCGTTAAAACGTTTGCTACCTGGTCCTGTTCCCCTCCTCCTTCCTCGTCGTAATTGAGCACATTCTCTCGGATGTCCTCCCACTCGCCATGGTGCGCCGACACGTGGTACACGCCATCTTTCAGGCCCTTGTGTCTCCTCCAGCAGGAGTACAGAAAGAGGCCCAGCATCAGCACTGAGGAGTGCCACAAAGCAGGTTAATTTTGGGTTGCACTCCTCACCCACCAGAGACATCCAAGAAGTATACTTAAGTCAAGGTGTAAATGAAATGCACAAGATGAGTGGAAAGTGCTGAATAAAGTGGTGAACTGAATGAAGAGTGTGTATTTCTCACACTATATGACCGTTTTCAAGAAGCAGACAGGACATGGCCACGTCTGACACTTTTCAAGCTACAATGAGTCAAAAAAGACCTATAAGTGATTCCGATTGTACAGGTAGGATACACTAATAGGTCATAGACAAGCACTCGCACCCTTTACCGATATGTTCCCTGTCTTATCAAAGACAGCAGGCCCCCGGGGGCTTCTTGACCAATTCTCTACCCATCCCTGCTCTACGTCAAAGCCTCGCTGGCTCGGCTGAGAGCACACCGTGGAATCCTGCCAGAGCCCAAAGCGGAAAGGTCCTGAAGCATACTTATCAATCAAAGCAATTGTGTGCTGAATTATACAGCATGGTGGAGTGACCTTTAAAGTCAATTAATCGCAACCAGTTTCCCTTTCCTCACTATATATTTTATTAGTTACCACTGACACTTGCTTTTTTCCCATTTTTTTTCTCTCTGTAGTTACGCTGGCGGTTTTCTCACCAAGTCATTAGTCTTTAAGTAAGACAGTACTCTTGTTTTTTAGCACCTCTCTGGCCTCTACCTGCTCTTGTTTTTTCTTTCATCTCCCACACAATATAAGAACCATTTCCAGAGTTCGAGGTGTCGGATTAATTGGAAGTCGTCAGAGAAACGTCGGGTAATCACTTTAGTCTGGCGTTCCAATCTACAGTACAGTCATCGCTTCAAAATGAGAAGAATGCAGCAGCAGCGTGTTGTGGCCATGAGGTTATACATAATCAAAACGACACGCAGAAACGCCTTTCCTAATTAAAATCTACAGTATTTAGCGCGACTTCACGTTCACTCCTCTGTGCTGGATTGGGCACTAGTTGTCTGAGGGGAAACAGATAACATCCCCCCAAATCTCACAATCCTGATGAGTGCCACTGAGACTTCAGCTGAGCTCCTGGTTTGCTGGAAGGAGCTGATCATAAAAGAATATTGTATATTTCATGCGCAATGCAGCTGTGCTTGTAAAGTATGAACAATATTTGCCATGAGCTGCCTGCATTCCCCCCCTCCGGGGTGAGATGTACAGAAGTTGTGCGGTGTGATCAATAATCATTCAGGGTGGACACAAACACCAAAGCCATCCATCAGTAATGATGCTGCCTCGTTGCCTTCTAAGCATGAACACAGCCTGTGCCGCTTTGTGCATTATGGATGAGTGGGTGAAAACAACTACAACGTCTTGATCAAAACATTTGACCCCTGCTGGCGAGAACTGCAGTATCAGGTTAATTAGGAGTAGAGCGCCTCGAAACATTAGAGGACATACAGGGGGACGGAAGAAAATTGATGAGAAAACGGAAGGAAACGAGACAGGTGAGAGATGAGCAGGAGTTGGGAAAACATCATTTAGTTTCAGGGGATAAAGCAGACACTTCCATGGCCCATATGGGAAGTTAATTTGCCCCACTCTTCGCTCACAAATGGGCAGATTTGACGACGGACTAATGAGGCTTGGCTATCCAGACATGAGCCCGACTCAGTCAATAGCGCATGCCGAATTCACACTCCAGTCCATCTGTGATGCCTTATGTAAAGTTTAATAATGGATGATCATTTTAACTTTTAATGCTCACTGAGGCAGAGCAGGAATCCCCCCTTTAATTTAGCACCAAGTGAGTAGAGTGTGCACGGGATGTGAGCTCTTATATACGGCTGCGCTTCCTGTGGTGACAAGGTAGGTCATTAAATCGGTACATACTGTACAACCGGACGATCATTCGTTCCGTGACATAAAATGGCTTCAATTAGGGGACTATATTTATTCACCTTGCTTTATTAAAAGGTGTGGAAATGTAATAAGTCACAAAAGACTGCTCATTCCTTATTTCATTGTCTTGTATTATGCACCGGTCAGCGTTGCCAGCTTCTCTGCCAGTGTGTCAGCCTCGTTTAAATGGACAGCACTTTTTGGGAGCGAACGTGTGCAGGTAGAGCATGATTTGAATCGATTATCATATGTTGGGGACTGCTTTATACATTCCACACTTTCAAGTACGGCAATAAGAGTCCCAACACAAGCCACATGCCCTGGAGAACAGTCCGTTATGGAGGCAGGGGCCGTGTACCGAGCTGGCCAAGCGTTTTATAAGCCTGTTTCTGATACTAAGACTCATAAACAACATGGTGGCCCTATAGAGACTAGTGAGAGCAACAGCATTCAAGGCGCACACACACACACACACACACACACACACACACACACACACACACACACACACACACACACACACACACACACACACGTTTGCCTTTCTACATTTATGAGGACCAGAGATATCCCAAAAGACCCCCGGAATTAACTTAACCATGACCAAAAGTGTTAGTTTGTCTTTTAAGTGCCCTGTGTGCTACTGGGGCATCAGCGCATACATATTTAAAAAGGCAACAGCAGTGGATGTGGTTGGTTATATAATGTAAACCTTCCAAGATCTCACACAAGTTACGAGGCCATCCAGCATCACTTTTATTGGATTGTTTTCACTGGTGGGCTGTGTATCATTGTTGGCCCCTTCATAGAGGAGAATTTATCTGACACTACACTTGCAATATTAAACACAAGAAAAATAATAATATACAACTAATGGTGTTATTAGAATTAAACATTTTATTAAAAATATGCTTTCATTTTCAAGTGAGATAATAAAGGGGGAAAATACTTACGTTATCTATTTCAATGTTATATCTACGCAAATAGTTATACAGTTTCATCCGGACTGCATTGTAAATTGTAAAGTGAAGCTCCCCCGCCTCTCCACATTTATGGTGCTCGCAATGTAAACATCACATTATGGTGCCAACATAGAGTACAGTGTTAAGTATTACAGAAAAAAAAGAAAATCAATCATTGCCGTTTTCTGTCTACACTTAAGTAAAAAAATATGGTCTACCTTTTAGTTTTTGTATGATTCAATTTTTTTACCTTGTACGTATATGAACTTCAATCCTCAAACTACAAGAACTACAATGCTAACATGAACCTTGAGTTTGGTGGAGTAAGCTTCTGTCACCTAGTATGCATTTTCTTTCCGGCCACATCAGGATTGATCAAATTTCTTGCAGACATTTTCTAAACTAATGGCAGAAACTTTCAATTATTGTGCGTTTACTGATCAACCAAGTGATTAAGCAGTGACTTTTACACAGTACCTGTAGGCTACAATTTGTTGTAATTCATTCCTTCATCATCTGAACCGCTTCTCCTCACGAGAGTTGGAGCCTTGCCCAGTATTCCTCGAGCTGTACACCCTGAACCGGTCGCCAGCAGGGCACATATAGACAACCACTCACACTCACAATCAAACCAACGGGCAATTTGATAACTTTTAAAAGTAGACTGGTATAGGGTACTGTACCATAAAGAGTATTTGTATCCAGATGCTTTTATTACATCAACCACTTATTGAAATAAAATTGAGTCAATTCAACACAATTTCTTTCAGTTGTAGATCAGATTTCACAAATTGAGCAAAATCATTTTCTTTATACTACAGAATTAATAAATATTGTGAGCTGGTGGATAATTTTTCTTATGGCAAAGGTCAAAATAAAATATCACTATATGTAGTGTTATTGTTGTTATTATTATTGTTAATTATTATTATTATATAAAACGCCCCAGTTCTGAAAAGCCTAAAAATCTGCGATTCTCAGATCTGCTATTCCATATGCTTTAATTAAGAGAAACTACTTATTTTGAGCCTTGCTGTAAACCTGTAACCCATACATGGGACAGGACAGAAGTAAGAAAAAAAACATTCCAGGGAAAGTGAATGAGGCAACGCTTGGCTAGAAAATGATATGGACAGATGAAATGTAAGGCTGAGAGTGAAAATGACTTTTGAATCCAGAGTGTAACATTGAAACTGACAGGGCACATGGCAGAGAGGAGAAAGAAAAACAGAAAGAAGGATATTCTCTGTATACTTTTAGCATTTTCCTGTCATTCACAAATGAAGACATGCACTCTTGCTTGTTCTGTTGCAATTCAGATATTTGCTTAGCCTTTTGCATTATTTATAATAGATGCATCTCAATACAACAAACGGTTTTTATGCACCACATACAGACACACACATGCACATAGGGATGGCAAATTAAAACAAGACATATTTTGAATAGCAGCATTAAGTTAACAAAGAAATTGATGATTAAGACAAGAAGGCAAACAAACGTGTTTCTAGATGAAATGATAAGACATGAAATGAAGAGATGAAGAGTCACCACAAGTAGAAAAGCACATAGTCAACATAGCTACCTAGAAAGGCCATCACACAGATGCTGATGGCAAACATGGAGCTCAGGCTCAGGCTATTGCCATCTTCATTGTGGAACATGGCGAGCGTCAGCTCGCAGTGCCGTCCACGGTATCCTTTGTTGCATTGGCAGGTGTAACGTGATGGTGAATGAGCCACGCAAGTGCCGTAGCGACACGGACGGCTGGCGCACAGTGTGTAGATGCATGCTTTACCCGAAGAGATCTCCTTAGTGATGTGACCTGGAGGGCACCTGTTTAGAAAGGAAATGTATAAGTTCAATCATACAGACCAGCTAATTCAATCAGTACAGTTTTGCATACATCTTGCTAGCGGTTTTAAAGCTGTTTGTTTATTTTCTGTTTGTCTTTTTCAAGGTGACTCAGCTTGTTTGTTGGGTGGTGTCCTTTTGTCTCCCATTTACCAACTGCCACTGATTTGAAGGTAATATGGTGCAAAACCTCAACATTATTTCTTAGGATTGTTTCTGAGATTGTCATACTTTCAATCAGTCAATATTATAAATCATGACGGGCGCTACTAGAATAATTTGCGAGGCCTCAGGCATTCTCTGGTCTTTTATATTCCAGACTGAAGATAGCTGGCAGATGACGAGTTTAATGACCTACTTTATGTCTGCCGTGTTGTTGTGTCATAATTTTGCAGATAAACATGATGATAATGATGATTTGAATTTATTTGCATCTGGTAACCATGCAATGGGACCTCCAATGTAAAACCTTAAAGATGTAATGTTTCTAGAAGATAAGATGATGAAGTAGGCCATCATTAAGCATGAAAATCAAAACAAACTAATCATACAAAAACAATTCTTCAATTCAAAAAGAAGAAATGAATCTGCTAGCTCACCAGCAAATAAAGTGCATGATTGCATATTTTTCTCCTTGGTGAGTAAACAATGGGTCAGTTCAAGAACACTCTTGAGGAGGTAGATATATCATTGTCAAAGTCAGTAATCGAGAGACGCCTTCATGAATGTAAATACTGAATGTTTACTACAAGGTGCAAACTACTGGTAACACTCAAGAACACAAAGAAGAGATTACAACCTAATGGAAAACATCTTAAAAAAAGCACATGCTGAATACTGAAGTGTATTGGGCTACTCATATCAGCTTCTGCTAAATGTTGCAAAACTGATAGGATGGCCCTTGTGAATACAGACCGATGATAATGACCTAAAACCCACAGACAGAAAGTTTCTCGGGGAAAACCGACAAGGTAAACAAACCGGAAGGCAGAGAAGGTCTCAGAAAGAATAAGCAGCAAGTTGGTCTACAATTTGACTGGTAATTTGACTAATTACTTTTGTTAAAATGAAATTAGAGGTGAATTTATTTTTGCAAGGGTCAGAAAAAAAAGTCGCTAAATGCTTTTGGAGTTTCATTCACATTCAAAGCTTAGCTCTTGAAAGCAGGTCAATTGTTCACTGTCTGAAAAAGTTGGAAAGGAACAGAGAGACAAAGATTGGCTTCTCAGCAGTAGTCCCTCATTATATTCATACAAAACCTCTGAATATTTTTCACCTCTCGTCTACACTCTGCTTGCTTTCAATGCCTTGTGCCCCGAGGCTGCGCCGTAATCACAGAATTCGGACATCCGGACACCGTGTAAAGTCACTTGCTGCATTTTGCTGACTTTAAACGTGCTGTCAATACACTGACAACTGCTGCTTAGTGCTTCTCTTTAAGGTAGACAACATAATAAACTCTTGTGTGTCAGAACGTCTTCACTGTCTGTATCTCTTGGAAATACGTTCATATGTGTTTTTATTATTTTTGAATAATCTGAACAGCTGCATCAAAAGTACAAAAGTGTCAATGTATCTCCAAGCAGAAGTACCAGGAGGTCGTCTTTAAATTCATGTATTATAATCAACATGTCCTATCACGGGGATATTCAACTCATACCCTGGCAGTGGATCATTTGCACAGATAACACACATGCAAGAAGAGAGATCAAGAGTGAAAGTGTAAAATATGCTGAACCCTTTTGACTCGTGAGGTTTGGTGCCTTGCTCAAGGGTACCTGAACAGTAGCCAGGAAGCAGACTAGCATCGTTCCAAAATTTTGGGAGCACTTTTCTTTTTGTCCATAGCAGTACTGGTGCAAGAGAGAGCAGACGTCTATGTAGTCTGTCACTCTTGTCCATGATCCGGTTCCTCCCCGTGTTTCATGGAAATCACTGCTTGTTCAATAATTCTGCTCTCAAAAAGTCAGATAAATAATACAGTGAAGTAAACCACACTTTGACCAAGGCAGAGGTCTGAACTCCCCGATTGCTGTTATTTAGCAATATTATGGGCTGCGGTGTGTGTCTCGCTGCTAGCAAACATGGTTGTGTATTCGCCATACAAGTATAAACTACAACATGCCTGCATGTGCTAACTTCAAGAGGTGTTTGCTATTCTTTGTACCTGCACTCATGTTGCCTCCAGAGGTCTACGCAGACCAAGGGAGGTGAGCAGGAATGTTTCTTGCAAGCTTCTGAAGAACAGCCAAGGGAGACACCCTGAGATGAGACCACCTGAAGCCCCTCTGAAGGCTGCTCCCTGTCAAGGGAAATGGGTCGACCACTAAATCTCAGGTCTCGCATGCAGCCTGTAAAGGAGTAGAAAAAAGTGTCACAAATAAATAATAAGACAACGTACCACAAGCCTAATCCTTTGTGAGGCGGTAACCACTAATCCATAAAGAATATAAACAAACTAAAGTTGAGTTAATGACATACCTGCAGACCAAGAGGCTCTGATGCACCCATGTACACAAATACACTAACAGCCCTTAGGCTAAGCTGTCAGTGTTTTTTGGACAATATTGTCGGTACTGCGCATTTCATTTCAGTGTGTGAGTAAATGAGGCCAAACACATCATCTAAATGCAGAGCAATGCCACTGATTCACTTTTGGTCATTGGCCCAATACTGAAGGATCACTCTGCGCTATATAGTGAGGAGGCATCAGGAGTGGTAACAGCATTCCACAGTCAATGAATCCTCCAATATAATTTATAGTCAACTCCTCCAGGTATACTGTGTTGTTACCAGTTAATCGCTACAAATTAACATGCTAAATCAATGATTGATTAGCCATAAATAATCTTATTTAGCTAACAATTAGTTCACAGAATCACTTTCCTGAACTTTGACCTCTTCTTATTAGTATCCACTTACCAAGGAAGCTTCTGTTGTGTCGCGAGGGGAAAGAGTTTCCAAGCATCACAACCGAGGGGTCAATAATGATCTCCTGACTCCGCCCAGGAGAGGCCATTATCTCTCGACGCCCTCCGCCCCCATCTATGCGCAGGGTGAACTCTCGGCCGAAGCGATCCAACTCCAGCTCGTGCCATTCACCATCATCCAGATGATGGAACGGCAGTGTCAAGTTGTAGTCTCCATCTCCAAGATTGTAGAAAACAGCCAGCAATCCCTGAACAACCTGGAATATTCAAACGCAAGTGCACATTTTTTAGGGGCGTGGTTTATTACAGATTTATCAGAACCGCAATTCTGGGATGGATTTGTGACACTTTAAGCCTGCTCCAACAAAATATGATCAGTTACAGTCTTTCTGTGAGAGTCAAAACAGGTGTCACAAATTCACCAGTGATTTCTGCCAGATTGCACAGTGTGGACTAACAAACACAGAATCTGACCATGACCCTATTCTAAGATGCGGGGCAGTTTTTATGTATAATGGAGGGAAGCACAGGTCGGGCCAAGTCATTAAAAAGCAAAAGATGGACCCTTCCAACAAACTTTCAGTGGCAAAAAAGACTCCTGCAATTTTGTAGTTGGTTGCTGCATGGCAGAAGCAGGAGTCATCCCAAAGGGAAGGTATACAAAAGCCAACAATTATCTTCAACTGTTAAGGCTGAGTGAACCCGATGGACTCAACCAATGAGGGGCTCCACAAACTGCAGCTCCTACATGTCTAAATCTTAATTGGAAACAGTGGGGCAAGATAATTTACATTCAGCCCAGCCTGCATTAACTCTTGCTCACTCAGCAGGACTTCTCAAATACCCCAGTAGAGACACAAAAGCATACTCACACTTACCAACACAGATACTTACAAGTCTATATTAATTAAATTATAAATAGTTTAATACATATAAGATATAAAAGTTATCAAGTTAAAAAATACACACTAAAATGATAAGTTAATAAATATGTAGTTTATATATTTTTCAACGAGGATAACATTCAACTAATCAGGATTATACTTTATACATTGTTAATGTGGTAAATGACTATTCTAGCCTCAAACATCTTTTTAATGCAATATCTACATAGGTGGATAAAGGCCCATTTCCAGCAATCATCCCTCTGGTGTTCTAATGGTTCATTCTGTTTGCTGTGTTAGAAGGCTAATGGATATTTAGAAAACCCTTGTGCAATCATGTTGGTTTTCATGAAAAACACTAAATTGTCACTCAAACAATGTAGTGTTTTCCAAGAAAATATTAATATATATATATTAATATTATGACGGACGGACGGACAGACAGACAGACAGAATAAATAGATAAACAGATAAACAGATAAACAGATAGAGAGAGAGAGAGAGAGAGAGAGAGAGAGAGAGAGAGAGAGAGAGAGAGAGAGAGAGAGAGAGAGAGAGAGAGAGAGAGAGAGAGAGAGAGAGAGAGAGAGAGAGAGAGAGAGAGAGATAGATAGATAGATAGATAGATAGATAGATAGATAGATAGATAGATAGATAGATAGATAGATAGATAGATAGATAGATAGATAGATAGATAGATAGATAGATAGATAGATAGATAGATAGATAGACTCTGCAATTGTGCATAGATAGATAGATGATATATTGTTCCTCATTCTCATTTTTCTCATTCATTCTTTTGAAAAGCCTCATTTGCATTTACAAACCATGAAATGGCTGCTACGTTTCGGTGCACTGCTATAGACATAAAAGCTTTTATAGAATCTCACCTCTTCCTGTCAGTAAGGGAAAGAGTAAGACATGTTTCCCTTTTGTCACATAAAGTCCAAAAGAAGGACAAGGCGTGAAGCCAGAACATTAAACAGCACTGAGACATAATGTTTTTTAAGGCAGGGCAGTTATAGAATTCCATCTCAGTGAAAAGGGTTCCTTGCATACAGCTGGCCTGTGATTTTATATAAAGTGACAGTCCAAACACCATCTGACAGCCATTTACCTCCATGTGCTGTTTGCACTTGACATGTCACGAAATGAGATGAAAGCCATTAATAATAAAAATAAAAAAATCAACTCATAATGTTCATGTCCTGTCAGCAGTGTGTCATCTGGAAGAAAGTGTAAATAGATTGCATTTATATGCTGCATTACTAGCTTGCCAAAGCAATTTTTTCAACCTTATTTTCCCTTTTAAACTCTTGGGTAGTGTTCGTAGTCCACTCCTTGCAGTGGGTTAGGTTTAGCAGCCCACTCCAAAGGTGGTTTAGCAAAGACAGTGGCAGGCCATGTGAGCTCATCACTTGAAGTGAGCAGTGTCAAAACCTTCAAGTGCACTGCTTGAAACATTACCCTTACTCAAGTGTACTGTGGCCGCCAATTACAGTGCCCATGGTTTCTCTCGGAGACATTGCCCGGAGAGAAATTGTATGTGAACGTGTCAAACCAGACATTTGAAGACCTACTACAATAATTTGTGTGAAAAAATGCATGTCAATCAGCGGCCCTCTCAGTTGCCAACAGTCAAGAACCCTGTTATTTCTCACTCAAGCATTCACAGCAATCACTGTTAGGGCCCCAATCACCATTTTAAAGGGATAGACAAAACAATCAGAGCTGTCATGATGGAGAAACACAAAGCAGTTGTGACTCACTTCTAAACGGAGGTATTCACTCTGTTCCTGTGAGAGCAAACTGAGGATGACTCCGAAGGCGGCACGTGTTCGAATCCCAGCCTGGACTCTTATCTGTCTTGCAGGCAGGGACCATAATAGCTGAAACTGAACGTGGCTGCGTCCATCAAAGGAGAACTCTGGAGCCGCTTGTCCATCAGAAACACACAAAGCATGTTCAATTATTTTAGCTGTCATTGGGAAGTGCATGAGAATTTCACAGTGAGGCCCACTTCTGCTGAAAAGACTTTTTGCAGGGCAAGGGCAAGGCAATCTTGTCACTTGGGGACAGTGTTTTTTTTTTTTTATTTTTTTTTTAAAAAGATTGTTTGCTGTGAGGTTAAACATTTTAACACCATTGCTTTTCCCAAAGGCTTCAGCAGTCATTGACAGTGATTCAAAGTGCTTGCTTTTCCCAAAAGCTTCAGCAGTCATTCACAGTGATTCAAAGTGCTTCAAAGTGCTTACACTGGTTACACTGTGACCCAGTAAAGCCGGATTCACACTGGCATCCGACAGGACTCCACTCGTCATTGCAACGCCCCGTCTTGCCACAGGAGGCCGGTTGTTGTTTTTCCTCTGTGTTGGCGCAGTGGTCATCCATGAAAGAGCAGCCTGGGATGCTGTTTACTGATTCAGCTGGAGAACCGAGGTCATAAAGCTGAGCAGAAGGTGGCAGCAGGGCAAAAAATTAGTCTAGAATACAAAATTAATAAATACAGATGTAGTTCTAAATAGTTCAACAACTGTCTGTTTTTTCCATGCACAATCGCAGAGTCTATCTATCTATCTGTCTGTCTGTCTGTCTGTCTGTCTGTCTGTCTGTCTGTCTGTCGGTCTGTCTGTCTGTTGGTCGGTCGGTCTGTCTGTCGGTCTGTCTGTCTGCCTGCCTGGAAAAACGTTCCGTCGCTAACGTTACATTGCTTGTTTACTGCAAAGACAAAACTGTGAAGAACAGACTCTTCTGCTGCACAACCTTGAAAATACTTATCATTATTTCCTCTAACAATGGTTGAAGTTAGCAAAGAAAAACAGAGTATGGATACTTTGCAGTCCAACCACCTTTTCATTCAGCCCTCTCTTGTGAATTAGAACAAAGTGCTTCTACTGCTGCATTACCTTCCTGTCCAAACGTAGGTTTCTTATACATCCAATATAATGTTTGTGTTGCAGCTGTGGGTATTCATATGATATGTTCTTGTTGACCCCTCCGAGTTGTAAAACGTGACTTGCATCCAGATACCTGGGACAAGAAAATAAATAAAAGTATCAATATACGTGTGAAGAGAATGTAATTTGAAAAGGCATTGCAAACAGCAAAACCACAGAAGCTGTCAACACGGAAATGTATGGTTTCATTCTTTACTCCCTGAGCCTGTCATCACTTTTACTGCTTCCTGACAACAAAGGTCACATTTTGTTCCTGTTCTGTTTCATTTTGAAAAAATAGCTGACAACAAGACCACAAACCACAGTATTTCATTGAACTGGAGAAAGAAAATGAAAACAGACTGTATATTCTTTGTTACATGCACTGATTATAGGGAAGAATCTATTTAGTATATAGTTATGTACTCAGGCAGTTTCCATATAAATGAACAAAACAATTTCGTTTTTAGACATTGTTTTTCAGGAAAGGTTTTTGAAACGTGAACAAAGAATTATTTCCAGTGATCGTCTTTACAGCTTATTTTTATGCAGCCGTACAAGAGCACAAACCAGTGCCAACTCAAGCCAAGGTAAACACAGAAGGTTATGTGAGGAAGGGTATCTGGTTTGAAACTGCCAAACAATTTTGAGCATTCATCCAAAGAATTCTATACGGGCCCGGTTGCTGCTCAAGTTTACAACATCAGCACCATTAACCTACAGGGCACCAGTGGAAATGTATCGTAGGTTGATTGGGGTTCAAATTGGGGTTCAAATTGTTTTACCATGGTATAAATGGATACGGAAAATGGAGTCAGTGTTATCTTGAAGAAAAGCATTTAGTTAAGAATGTCCTGGAGGTGAAAAGTGTGTCAGAAACTTGAAATTGAGGATATTAAGTTTAAAGTAATTAGAAATGTCCCACAGGTAGCGTGTCAACAACATGAGCGTGAGAAATTCTCTAGGGAACTCGATGAAGCAGTTCTGAGCACCCCGGACTCTGGATTGGTCCAGATTCTAATGAACATGTTGGTGAAAGAAAGAGGGATGATAACAAAGACATGAGCACGTGTTATCCAAAAAAATAAACTTAGAGCGACAGATGATGGTGGACTTGCCAAAGGATGCAAATGGGTGGAGTCAGCAACTGTTTCCAGAAAAGGCTAGAACATAGGGTGACCTACAAGAGTGGCAGCAGAATCACGCAAGTGGATGAAGAAAAGAAAAAGCTGCTTTTGACACCATTTTAGATTATTTCAATTATAAAGGAAACTTGACCCACATATGAGTTGGACAGAAAATGGATACATAGGGGGTATGTGTGTGAAGGACAGTTTGAATTGTATTTCATGACATGAATTAATTAATTGCTATAATGCAGTGTATGTTTGTGTCATTTGGATCTTTTCTTTCTCTGTGGCCATGAGCAAACAACAACGTAAACATGTGAATGTCTGGAAGGTGTCTGGGAATGTCTTGGTTATTCACCCGCTGACATATAAGTTAATTATACTTCCATAATACGCTTGAAAATACAGAGTAGATCATTTGTTTTGTGTGCTCTCTTTTATGCCGTTTTTGATGGAACTTACTTATCCCGCTTGGGTGTTATCCCTCGAATTTCACAGGAGGAGCGGTCCTCTGTCATCGCCCAAGAGTCCACGCCTTCTGTCTCCATGACAATTGCAGTGGAACATCGACCCAGAGTAAAGATCACTTCCTTAAAATGGGGACATGTACAGTGAACGCCGTGCTACTGGCACAATTGTAGAAATCCCCAATTTGTTTTGTTTTATCCCCCACACACAGGTTAGAGGAATGTATTTATCAAAACACCTTTTAACAACATAGTAGATATTTGAAAAAAGTTGCAAGTGTAAAATGCATGAAATAATTCGTGTGCATCTGGGCATGTCTTTAAGAGGCGGGGCCTGGTGAGATGACCCTTATATTTAACAGTCTGGAGGGAAGTTGGTTCATGCAATAAAGAGAGCAAAAATTTGCACTTGACCAGTCAGTCATCTTCATGTGTAAAAATCATAAATATGATTTGTCTTACTTTGCCATTGCTCCTTACATCAAGCCGATGCCAGCGTCTGTCAGCCAGTCCGGCACGGTTTATTAACTGGAGAACAAGAGTACCAGAACCGTGGTTTATTTTCAGACTGGGAGCTCCACCAATCAGCTCTGTGGGGGGGATATAAATCAACATTAATATGCATGAATAAAAACAATTATTAAAATAAGAACCAGATAATAATTCCACAAGAAGGCAAGGTCAAAAAGAAAAGCATTATGAAGGAATACATGATAAATATCTTGATTATGCATGCAGGCAAAAGTCTCATGGGACGAGGGAAACGCTACACTGTATATAAAAACGAGCATATAATTTAGAAAATGATGTGGACAGCCATGAACCACAGAGAGAAAACTAAAGCAGTCTTAGAGAAAGAGTTGAATCCTCTTGAGACTTAATTCATCCAAATACAACATGCAAGATAAATCACAAGTGGCACTACTTTGATGGAAAAAAAAAATCACACTTTTTGAAATTGCCACCACTATTCTATTTTTTTTCTATATATGGAGCCCTAAGAGTTACATTTTTAATGCATTGTTTTCAGTGGATGTAGGATGGGTACTTCAAACCTGAAACCTATTGAGGAGCAGATGGTGTGACTAATGACCGGTGAACATTGAGAAAACATTTCCAAACCATTTAACAAAAGGAAACTCACAAGGAAGCAATTTTGCACATTCCAAAAAAATGGACAGAATGAGGAAAACAATGGAGTTGCAATTTATAATTAGTTCTCTAAAATACTGGGAAACAGTTCATAACAGGATTGGACAATTTCATTCAGTTATTGTCAGACAGCCAATGCGGTTTAAGTCAAAATATAGATGTTTTTTATTGCAGATAATGCAAATGTACACTGTGCTGGGGAAAATTTGCAGGAGCTTTTGGAATCAGAAATGACTAAATAAAAGTGGGTTAGCTTGAATAAATTATGACACATTTTGAATAAAAAGAAATACATGTGGTTTGGGATGTAACAGCACAACAAGCTCAGCAAATGTTTGACAATGTCAAAGGTTGTATGCGTAAATGAAAATAAATGTTGCGGTATGATTTTAAACTGCACAATCTGATAGAAATTGCATGCTAATTACACCCAATCAAAGCTAGTGAAGAGCATCACTGTTATAGGGAACGTAAAACGCATCTCTGACAATAGATTAAGACACATTTAGTTTGCATACATATCCAAATTATTGTGTGGAACGGTGGCATATTATCAACAAATGCTACTTAATTTTTGGGGGGTGGTGGCAGGGATTAATCAAGAGGCCACTCAGAGACAGTAAATTATGGCCCTCAGTTGCCCTTCCATGATTTATAGCATTGTTATTCATGTCAACATTTTATATTCTGAAACAGAGGCAAAAATGACTGACTGGTTAGCATGTCTGCCTGCAATTTCAGAGTTTGTTGGTGTAAATCCAAGACTTTCAAATGAAACCAAAAAGGACTTGCAATATTTAAGTAATAAAGCAAACTTGAGAATTTTATCTTGGACCAACTACAGTACTTAAAAAATTTTACTTTGGTCCAAATCATGAAATTTGTCTACTTACATGAGGTTAGAAAAATGTCGACTGCACGTCGTTTCCAGTTGTGCAAAATTGCAGTGCATCATACTAGATATTTGATTCTGTCAGTTCTTATGATGCAATAAAGTTGAACACCATTAAACCACAATAATTCTCATATTGTTGAATTAATGCCACTTTAATATTTTCAATTAAAGTCAACTTTATTTCTGTAAAGGCACAACTTTTAGTACATATTTTTTATTGGATCTCATTCAGGTGTCGGGTCATATTATTGAGGTCAATAAGTATAAAATGTCAACAGTGCCTTGACAAAAAAATTAAATTAAAGGAACACCTCATATATGCTGAGCTCCGATACTATCCAGTAATTAAAGACTCCAACTGAAATCCAAGAGTTCAAGCAATTATGTTCCAGAGGCTCCGTGGCACACATGTAATTACCGAAACCCGCCTTTACCTATTGCCATGAAGTCTTCAACATCTCCAGGCAGAAGAGTGGCCAACGGGCCAGCATACAGCAGCAGTCCGTCATCTTCTTCTGTCATAAACTCAAGGGAAAGATGGCTATCAAAGCATGGCTTTATGGGAGGAAACCAGGCGTAGCCGTTGCCAAGGAAACTACGTCTTGTCTGCTGGCAGTCCGGACCGTCATGCTGAGGGAGGCATCGGCACCTGCAGCACCATGAAGAACGACAAATCAGAAAAACAATTGCGGTAACACAAAAGGAAAGTATCTGTGTTCAAATCTTCACACCAATTTTCTTTGCCGAGTGAGACATTGTTTATACACAGACAAAGTCAACTGTGGACTTTGCCAATAGGGGGTAGAAAACATACTACAACCAATTGATCATTAGCCTCAAAGGGCTTTGGGGATTGCATTAAATCATTAAAAACTTGTGAGTGCAACATGCATTTATTCAGGTCATCACGGCAACTGGAGACAGTTCATGTAAATCAGGAGTTCTCATACGTAGTTGGTTGAGTTTAGTGTGAAAGAAGTTGAGAGCCGTGATTGCAACACCATGAAACTATTTGGAGTTGAAACAAAACAGGGATTTGAGCTTGACCAGGTTATCCAACATTAGTTTTGAGATCAAAATCTAACTAGTTCCATATCCACACTCTCCCTGAATCTTAAAAAATATTTATCCATTGAAATTAATGGAAATGCCAATTGTTTATTCCAACCCCCCAAACCAACAAAGCTTGATAGTCAAGCCTGACATCGTTCATACAACATATACGTATCTATCTGCATATTATATGTTCATATCTCGATCTTGCCTGTGTTAGTGGTTTGTATAAAAAACAAAAAAAAAAACATAAGTCGTGTCACTCGTCTCTCAAGGCTCTTCAGTAATGGTGTTTAGTTTTTCTGTTCTCAAAGTCTAGGTTCCTTGTTAAATGACCATGTTGGTTAAGATGGATACAATCATAAAACCTCAATCTCAGAAGAGGCATGCCTCAACGACAAACACCTCATTTAGTCACCGTGATGGAGGAGATTGACTGGTTGATCTCTTCTTGTCTCCTTCTCTGGCAGTATGTGAGACAAGGTGGCTTTGCTGATAATGTCACACTCATCTATTTCCATGCAACGCCTGAGGAAAGCTGTGTGTATTGAGGCTGTTAGGGCCACATTGATGTTTATTCTGCAGAGGGCGATGCATGTCAGGAATACTGATCTAACTCACCGAAATAGGTGGCTTATGCAGAGCGAAGTGTTATGCATACATATGTTCACATCAAGCAGGACCTCTCACTCTTTTACTGCTCAGACTCATGAGAGCCGGTACCTGAGTAACTCAACAGAAGTGATATTGTATTTTTTCACCTCCGACTGACATTATCTAATCAACTGCTGTCTGGAGCTGTTTTGTTATGTCCACATACAACCGTAGTAAAAGTAAAATTTTTAGGCTTTACTGCATTCGTAGCAGGGCATATTCAGCGCATATAGGGTAATATTCTTCTCACATAACAAGGGCTCAATGCAGCAGAGAAACTACAGCACAGCCGAGTTTAAAAAAAAAAAAATAGATAAGAGAGCAAATGGGTTTTGCGCATCCATGCTTTGAAGAATATGGCTCTGACAAACTGGTACGCAAATGGAATTAAATGTGATTTTCTAAAGTTGTGAGCAGAGAGGCCCCAAGTTGGATTAATCCCCCTGCCCTATATTTATTTAATCTGGGCATTAGTGTTAACATGGAATGTACTGCATGCTGGAACCATTGAGTCCAAAAGAGACCACACGTTTTAAACCTTTCTCGATAATTACAATCATACTGTGGAGTTTTACGGGTTATTTTAATGCACATGATGCAAAGGTTACAGTGAATTTATTCTTTCTGTAACATGGAAGAAGTGAACTTTGCTGCTCAGTGAGATACAGGGTTTAGTAGATCCAAGTAGGAGACAAGAGAAGAGCAGTTACACTGGTATTGGGCTCACCTGTATCCATTCTGGGCATCGATGCAGGTTCCCCCATTTAGGCAGGGGTTACTGGAGTAAGAGGAGCAGCTCTGATGAGTCATTTCTCTGGCTATGCAACCACAGAGGGCTGAGGTTGTCACCTTTACTGAGACTAAGGAGAACTCATCAGTGTCTACCAGGGTAGGCGACTCACTGATGGTCAGCTGTGTGGTGCAGCCACCTGATGCCTCACAGTCAGCGTGCACGCACTCATCCACCTGGACTTGACTTACATTAGCACTCAACAGTGACTGCAGCTGCAGAGGAAGTAGGTATGAAAAGGAAAAATAAAGGAGACATCAGTGGCGAACAAAATTGTCAATGAACATATGAGGTTTAGTATCTTCTGAGTTGACAGTGATGTGAAATCCTATTGTAATGAACATGGGGGTGGGGTTAACATGACTTTTGCAGCACGTCACATGAAAACATCCTCTAATCTACATACAATATATTGTTTGAATAATCTTAAAGCACGGCTGGGATAGGCTCCGGCAGGCCTGCGACCCCCGTGGGGACTAAGCGGTTCAGAAAATGGATGGATAGTTTGCTAAAGCAGCGGGGTATGTTTAGGGCTGACAGGTTAATTATGAAATGCAGTACCAAATAGTAGAAAATGCAATGTGATAAAGAAATTTTAAAATTGACAAGAAATGGATTGAAAAACAAAGAGGGAATAAAAAGACAAAGGTTTATGTGGGCAGAAATTGCCATTTTATCTCTTCCTCTCTAAGCCCCAATTGTATTGTGTAGTATTCAAGCACTTTTTTTCATTTATGATACAAATCAGGATAAATACCTTCTTCTTTTGTGAAGCAAGAACCCCATGCAGCTTCTCTGAGTGCATGAACCCTGTATCAGACAGCACATAGAAATGGATGTCTAGTGTTTTCTCCATCCTATCGGCAATGCTGAAAATGTTAATGCTGCCCGGTCTGACAGACAGGGTCTCAGACAGGAAGTCCCAGAGTGTCTCCAGCTGACTCTTCCTCTCGACATGAGAGTCGATAAAATCCCTTGAGGTTATGCCTTTGGGAAACAAAGAGAGGAAATGTTCGTGGGATATGAATGAATGACTCATCAATGACAACTAGAGAGTAGATCAAAGTCTCAGAGTATTCCATTAGCACAAGTGGAAGTCCAACATCACATACTATTGATCCACCTAAATATGTCCATATGCCAAGGTTGGCTGCAAATCAAGTGGATATGTGTTGATTCTTGAAGGAAATGTTAGTCCCTACATCAACAAAGAGTGGGCCATAAAAAACCAAGACCAATTTAAGGAGCATTTAAATTAGGTAACAAAGTCTAGTCTATCTTTGAGGCCACCTTCCAATAATATATGGAGAATGTATCATCTTTAATCTTCCAAAATGATAATGACTTGTCACAGAGGCTTCCATAATAGCCTTTGAATCTGGTCCCCGATTGGCTTTTAAATGTCAAGGACTTTACCTGACACAGCCAATTTGACCTTTATAACTCTGATTTGTGAAAGCACTGACAGAAAAAAATGAATACACAAACTGTTACAGCGAATTGAATAGATGGCTTGCAAAGCTTGATTGATCTTGAAATCAAATTATTAAAGCTAAAAAGCATGACATTGTATTAGTTTAATGTTAGAAGGAAAATCTGCTAATAACTAAGTGAAAAGTGCCACAATAATTACATTTTGCTGACTCTCTTAGGATGAGCCTTCATAAAATCAATAAAAAGAAACAAGATTAGAATATTTCATTCATTGCTCCAGGACATAAATTACCAGTCAAACGTAGAGAGGCCGATGACCGAACTGCTTTTTCCTCCAGCTCTCTCACATGAACTCTAACCCCGGATATCACGTCGGGCCACACACCATCAGACACCTCAATCCTCATCCAGTAACTCCCTACTGGTGTGTTCTGTCGAATAGTCAACACTCCTGAGCTTTGGTTCAAACTGAAATATCTGCTGATTGAAAGAAGAAAATTCAGGTTGAGAGGAAAATGGGATGTTGCTTTGTTGTTACGAACAGTATATGTAAATACATGATAGACTACGTATAATCCCTTCCAAAGTCCTGCTTGGAGAGAACTTCGGCAGCCGCCACTAAATCTCCGCTCTACCGTGCACCACACTACTTTAGTTTTGTATATTAGCTCTTGCAGTGATGGAAAACACCTCATGGAGGTTATCCTTAAAAGTAGTTTTTTTTTTCCTTCCTTGGAATTGCTCCAGGAGGAGGAGTGTCTAGATTCATTTGAAAAATACAAAAAAACAACATTAAGGAAATGGGAAAACAAAGGCTAATCCTTTACCCCCACAGGCTTCTAAAAGAGCTTGATAGTTGTCATGGTAGCTGTCAGACATTGGTGAATGAATGAACAAATATGGAATTGGTATTTCTTATCTGATCTTCTGGTTTTTGAATATTAAGCATTTGCTTAAGATCCCTGGAGGAGTCGCACTGAGCATATGCTTGTCACGTCTCTAAATATCATTGACCGTATGTGAGCTCCAATTTCTTGTAGTTAGTAGAAAATGACTTTCTTTAATGCTAATCACGCTTGATGTTCACGATTAGTAACCTTTTAAAGTGTACATAAATGTGAAGATGCATGAGCGTACGCATTTACGAGTTATGTGTCAAGACAATTTATTCCAGTGAAAAACATTCAATCTTGTCTTGAGAGAAAACAGGCTGAAATCAACAAGACACTAACAACTAGCGGCAGTTAATCTTCACACATGGGATGTAGGTTTTCCTGAAGAATGCAATGATTTCTAGTGGCAGCACTTACTTGGCTGCACTCGTCTCGAGAGTGTAGGTTTTGTTGTCCCAGTCATCAGGATCGAGCACATACACCTTCCCCAGGGTGACATTCGCCGTCCTTCCTGTTTATGGCAAACACACATCCATTCTTTTGGGATGAGTTCTGATGATGCCCACACTTATCTCCTTATCTTGCATTCTTGTCTACTTATTATGATCAGAACTGTGGAGCCCACTGCGAGGAAGAATAGGCTCCCAGCGCTCCACTTCAGAGAGTGTGGAGCATCAGGAAGCCGGCCTATCTGAGTATGGATTATGTTATTATCAGCCTGCAGTGCCAGAGTAGCTGACTGTATCTGAGTAAACAATGGCAGCCTGGATGAGTCACAGTGCTGTCTTTTACAATTACCCACACATTCAAGCAGTTTTGCGTGCAAATAAAATACTAAGAATCTAACTTAACCAATTTACACCAAACTATTACTTCTTAATCTAAGAAAGTCAAATATCGTAATGATGATTCTGCATTGAAATCGAATATTCAGAGGAGTTTCGAGTTACAAACACAACAAACTATTGCAATGCAATTGAAACTGCACACTTACAAATCCAGACTGCACAGAGCAGTTATGGCAGTAAAAAGCTTCACCTTCAGATGTACCCTCATTTTTGGGATCATCAATCAGTTTGCAAAGGGAACAAAACAAAGGGAAAGGGGAAAGAGCAACTCACCCCTGTGGCTATACACGTAGATATCTTTCTCCCCTGCCTGATGGGCATTATCATTCTGGTCACCAATAGTTATTGTGAGTGTACTTGTGGCAGTCATTGGTGGATGGCCGCTGTCAGTCATAACCACTGGCAAGAGGAATTTGCGTTGCCTTTCCCTGTCGAATCTTCGCAGCGCTGTAAGTGTGGCTGAGCCATTTCCGTGATCTTGAAGGTGAAAATCAGACAAATAGACTGAAGGAAGGGAGATGATGAAAGGAGGCCCGTGCTCTGGGGTATCTCTATCCAAAACCTGAAGCAGTGTTGAGCTTGTGTTGAGCTTGACCACTTGAGGTGCCGGATTGTTTTCCCAGACTACAGGACTGTAGACTGTCTCTAGCTCTGGACCATTGTCATTTACATCTATCAGTGACAAGTAGACCATTACACTGGCAGTGAGCGCTGGTCTACCTTGGTCGGTCGCTATTACAACCAAATCATAGTTGGCCACGGTCTCTCGGTCTAGTGGCCTGGCGACTGTGATGAAACCAGATGGGCTCACTGTAAAATGTCCATATGGGTCAGATTGGGGAAGAATAGTGTATGAAATCTCTCCATTGGAACCTGAGTCAGAGTCGGTAGCCTCCACTTGGATGATAGTGGTTCCTACAGCTACATCCTCATTCAAAGGAGAGAGAAGATGAGAGCTCTGGGCAAACACAGGGGCATTATCGTTCTCATCCTCAACTATAACCAGGCACTGGATGAAGCTAGAGAAGTCGGAGTCTTCTACTTTGACAGTTAAGTTAAACCTTTGCTCCACTGGCTTCTCAAAGTCAAGCTTCCTCTTCAATCTCAGGACACCCATCTGATCCTGTCTGTGGGTAATCATGTAGAACTGCTGCTCTAGGTCTCCATCTATCACCGAAAATGCCAGTTGACCGTATCGGCCGGCATCAGGGTCAGTGGCACCCAACTCCAGAATAATAGCGTCCACATCAGCATTCTCAGGCACACGAGCACTGCACTTGTCATCCTGAAACTTTGGTACATGGTCATTAATGTCTGTTAAGGTAATGGTGGCAGTTGCTGTACTCGTCATTCCCCCACCATCACAGGCCTCCACAACTAGCTGGTGACTGTCCACTAACTCCCGATCCAGCCCGTCAGATGCCACTGATATTGTGCCAGTGCTGGAATCAATTGTAAATAGGTCTTCATTGTTAGTGTTCTGCACATTTTCTATGATTTGGTAGGTGAGGATTGCATTTTGGCCTACAGCAGCATCATCAAGGTCCACTGCCGTCATTTCCACAACAAAGGTTCCAGGAGAAGAGTTTTCCTCTATGCTACTAAGGCAATTATCTGGCAAGCATGAGAAGATAGGTGCATTGTCATTGATGTCCCACACATTGATAATAACATCCGTAAAACCAGTTAATCCCTCGCCCTCCTCGTCTGTTGCCATGACAACGAAACGCCAGACAGCACGCTCTTCTCGGTCCATAGTGCGCTGGGCATACATCTCGCCCGTAATGTCGTTAATCATAAAGTGTGACTCTGCCCCTTGGCCATGAATGGAATATCGTATGGCCCCCTGATCTGCATCCTTGTCTGGGTCAGTTGCTGTTACCTGCAGAGATAAAGACAAAAATTGGATTTTCATTGAATTTTACTGAGAGCGGATTAAAAATATTTTTAGCGCTGCCTGCAAAGGAGCCAAAATCACTTTAAAAAATCTCGATTATTTTTTAAGAATGCATACTTATTCCCAACATTTTTGGATCTATTTGATAATGAATGAAGATGCATAACTCTAGCAGACACTTTTTGAATTTATAGTTTACATAATTCAGATAAACATATACCGACAGACATAAGTAACAAAGTACTGATCGAAGATTATTCCAGCTGTGTCGGTAGAATATACTGTATTGTGTAGCAATCCATCTCTTCTATTCTGATTGTAATGTGTAGGGAGGTGAGCAATTCCCGATATTACAGCAAAAATTTGGTACCAAACAAGAGGAGTCACGGCACAGACAGACAGACAACTATTCATATACACTATACACACACCTATGGACATCAATCTAAAACCTCAGAACTTGTAATCCAAGTATTTTACCTGCAGCACAAAGACTGGGGACCCATCAAGTTCCTCTGTGACTGATCCATAATATTCATTCATGGAGAACACCGGTGCCTCATCGTTCTTATCAACCACTGTTACCACCACAGCTGCGTAATCTTCCCACTTTCCATCTGAGGCAAGAACCAGCAGTTTGTACCTCTTCTGCTGTTCATAGTCCAGTGGCTGTGCAATGAATATTGTCCCCACCTCTGGCTCTATGTCAAAAACACCACCTTTGTTGCCAGACGTTATTTGGTAGCGCAACTTGGCATTGGCACCTGTTACAGGAATGACAAAAAAATGCATGAAAATATGAATTGGCTGTTCTTATTCTGATGATAAACAAATTTAACTCTCTGCAAGAAAACCAAATTGAGGTCGCATTTTGAAGAGGAAAGATAGGTTAAGATGGAATAGCATTCAGAGTACTTTCTTTCCCAGTTGCCAATAAAGCTTTTGGATAATTTCCGCAAGACTGACGTTTATTTTTTGTCTGGAACAAAAATGCATTACACCTCATCTCCTCCAAGATCCAAACATTAGTAGGCCAGTTTTTCATATATCCCTTTCTTGTTCTGAATACCTTATAACATTGAAACTTTGTACCTCATGTTCCCAGGCTTACTACCACATTAATTTGAAAGAGAAGACTAGACAAAAGAAAAGTCAAACCCAAACATTGGAGTGAGATGAATGCACGTAGTGACCTCTGAAACAATTCAATCAAATGGCTTGACATTGGATGAGATCAAATAATCTCCTGGAATGTACAGCATTTGCTTTCAATCACACTGTTGGGTTAAAGTAGCTCCAATCCCATGTAAATACTCTAATCTGTACTATTAACACAACCCAAACTGACAAAGTGTGCCCAGTCTCCCACTGAGGCCTCACAGGCTTACAGCCGTCAACCCTGGGGATGGATTTTTTTTTTTTTTTTTTTTAAACAAGATAGACTGAGCATAGAGTGCAACAGTGTTAATATTGGCGGTTGCTGACCACAACTATCCATCATTAGTGATGCAATTCAGTCTAAGATGCACCCCCACTCATCATAAATACTAGATTAAGAGACCTAAATGTGTCTGATTACAGGATCACAGTCTACTACTATATGGAAGATGAGAAACTGCTTTATTGCTTAAATCCCACCCACCCACTGAGTGGGAGCTTGTCACTCTTTTTTGGAACATATGTGCATCAATGCATTACCAAACCATGAGTGCTTCTAAATCCACTGCATTAAATCAGTGTCAGCTAAGTGATTTCATTTGAGTCGAGATTAGATAGTACTGATCATGGGGCCATTTTATGTCACACTCTTTTAACTATCACTAAAGGGACTCCACACAACAGACTCTAAATATAATTGTTGTATTTTGGGGGAGTGCCATTGAAAACAGTGGTTCTCAAATGGGGGTTTGTGTACCCCTGTAGGTACATCAATACACTACAAATATTTAACAGAGAGTACATTAGTCAAAAAAAAAGGTTGCCATTCTAGAAAATAATAAGGCGAATAAAACGGTACATTTTTTTCCTGATGTCTTTGGGTTTCATTTGAGTCTCATTAAATCTTCTTTGTTCCTCCTCACCCAGTTTCTTCATCAGGCATACCTTCATCGTCATCGTTAGCACTGATAGTGACAACAGCCAGACCAACATCTGCGTCCTCTTCCACGGCCACTTCATAAAGTCTCTGAACAAAGGCTGGCTTGTTGTCGTTGACGTCACTGATGAAAACACGTACATATGCCGCATCTGTACCGCAAGGATAGCATGGCAAGAGAGAAATAAGAAAAATCACAGGACAAATTTAGGTTCCATTAGGAGAGATACATCTGTTTATCATGTGTGTTCTTCCCTCGTTAAACTGCAAGAATCATTGTCAAACAGAGGAAATTCCATCTGACTTGACAGAATGTGATTTGTTGGCATGAAGATCTGGCGCAGCGGTATTATAAAAGCTCTGGTGAAAATTATATGAACATATTGGTTTTAGTATTGTTGGCTAACAAATAACTGATGTCAAGACTTTTTAGCAGACTCCAGATATTTATAAAGTCTGTTAGTTAAATGTTTATAAGTTTACAAATGTTATTGCCTTATCTGTACCTCACTCATTCCATCCTCAGTACACTGTCGACTTTTTTGTTTCAAATAGAGTACATTATCTCCTCACCCAGACACATGGGTGATATATTAATTTAAATGCGCAGGATTAAGTGACAATAGTGACGTTTTCACGTTTTTTTTACAGGCCCCCTGCCCTCTACTTGTGTATCCCAGGGGTGATGAAGAGAGACAGGTAATGTTTGCAGAGGAGATGAGCCCTTCTAGATGTGGGAGATACGTCACATACGACACAGCAAAGGCTGATTGCAAATGCTAAGCAGGCCAGGCAACCCTAAAGAGAAGGCTTTGCTGTTTCAAAACATCAGACTTGACGCATAATACCATCTTCACAAACATTTGCAAAGAATCACTTTGAAATACGAAATTTTCATGCCACTCAAGATACAGAAAGAGGATTGATAATCCTCAAAACGCTACTCAGACAGTACTGTAAACAAGCACACGCTATATTAGTTGGAAAGTTTTGTGGTGGAAATTACAACAGAGTGGAGAAATGTTTCTGCTGTTTGCTGAGGAAAAAGCATGAAGCAGCATAGTCATGGTGGAAAAATACATCCAATTAAGATTCACCCTTGTGAATGGGTGAAAAAGAAAACATAAGAAAAAAACTCAATATTGGATTTTCATTTTTAGGCAAAAAAACGTTTGGAACTTGCAGTGGTTGATTCGGAGGTAACAGTCTTCTTAAGGGCCTTGGAATTTAAAGTGTTTGTCATGTCAAAAAGAACGGATACATAATGCCTCAAGGGGTTGTTTGATGTGAGACATTTGAGATTTGTTATGTTAACACCCTATTAACAAGTTTTCTCTGAACACAACTTATTGTACATTACCTACCTGAGTTTGGTTGGTTGTTTTTGCCAGGCCGAGCAGATTCTTGTCCATCCAATGATTGGATCTCCAACAAATAGGAGCTGCGGGCCTCACGGTCAAAAATGGACTCTGTGTATATGATCCCAAGTTTGGGTTCGATTTGGAACAAAAGGTGGTCACCACTGCTGTCACTAAGCAGAGAGTAGGTGATCTGTGGATGAGAGGGAATGTGGTGATTCTGTATGTGATTCTGAATGTGGAATGTGGCTCTTGAGAGTATCTATTGTTTCCCTGGCCTGTAGGTTGATTTTGATAAATAAATTGCTAAAAGGATTGATTCTATGAAGGGAAACATTTTGTCATACTGATCGTCTTTGTGGTTGGCTAATATTGTCACTGACAATTATAGTTACAAAGGTTGACAATACATTAATTTCTGGAGAGATATTAGGGATGTTACAGAATTTAAATCAACATAAATTGGACATAAGTGAAGCAGTGCCTAAAATGGTTTTAATGTACTGGCGTCATTTTCACAAGTGAACTATTTTTAGAACAGACTGATAATTTATTTAATAATAAATCATAATAATAATATCAATAATAATTAATCATTTATTTACCCTATCATTTTATTATGTATTAATTTATTTATTTAAAACAACCCCCTAAAAATGTTTAAAAAAAAAAAAAAAAAAAAAAGATAAACCTTCAATCTACTTTTGTTTACCCACATAACATGAGCAGCGAGTGAAGTAAAGAAGTACAAACCTCCCCATTGTGACCCAGATCTTTGTCATGAGCTGACACCTGGAGAACTGAGGTTCCTATCTGGGCTCCCTCTGTAACTGATGCTTCGTAGATGGACGATGTAAAAAATGGCACGTTGTCATTCACATCTTGGAAGAGAAGAGACAATTACAGTTCATTTTCAGAAAGTAATTCAGTTCCAAAAAATTCTGCAATCATGCCTTTTAGATATTGTGGGAGTGGTATTCTTCATGTGCCTGTTTCAATGCAGGTCTTCGATTCTAATAGAAAACGTTTGTCTTTGCAACATTTATGAAGTTAAATGTTATCTTACATTTTATTTTATACAAATTGACACAAGTGGGGAAATTGTAGCAGGACAGAAATAAAATCAAATTCAATTTTTTTGGGTGGGATTTGTTAAAATTTACACACACAATGTCCTCTCCAGAAAGACAGCAGATGTGAGTCTGTGGACTATAAGGGTGCATTTAATGATGTATTTGTTTGAAATACTGACAGTCCTCTTCTTTTGGATGTCCCAAAAAGATGTAAACACCTTTTAGCAACTGATAACTCAAAAGTTTGTTTTGTCTTTGCAGATTAAACCCATCGATCCAAATGATGGCAGCCAGACTAAACTTTGAACTTTTTGGGACACCCTGTATATGTTTTTTTTCCCCATTCTATTGTTTTTAGGTAGGGTCAAATAGGAATGCTGTAAAACAAGTCTTCATTGTTGGAAGGTGTTTTATGTGGAGCTGGATACAAATGAAAAAGCACAAGCTGAAGGCCAGTGCTGTTATAAATGTGACAGCTATATTTTTTAACGAAAAAAGTAATCAGCAGTACAACAGTTATCATGCCACGGTTTTGTTACGTTGTTAAGTCATTACTGACAGTTTTTCGTAGGTACGAATTCCATTGACTCTGAGATTAGAACAGGGCAACTGCCAGAGAATGTCATTCTGATTGGCTCGATTTAAATTGTTCTTCTCTGCATCATAAAATTATACAAGAGGGGAAGTGAAAGAAGCAAAATGCACTGTAAGCCTTCAGCGACATAGAAGGCTCTTGAGAATATCAATTTTTTCCCTGGCCTGTTTGGAAGCTTCCGATCGACAGCAGTTACCATTGCAGTACAAAAAGGGCTGCCATTTCTTCAGAGCAGCAAGCAATCTGTTTACAACACGAATCACGAAAAATTTGGCCTTCTTGTTCACCTCGGGGTCACCAATTGTGGGGATTCAGAAACGAGACGAGATAATGGCAAGTCACGTCTGTTAACTCTCCGCAACAAATTTGACTGTTTACGGAGAAAGCTAGTTTCATCCCATTCATCTACATATATCAGCCACTCATTTTGATCTCAAAAGTATGTATCACTCTTTTCGTCCCCGGTGAATGTCTCTGCTTGTATGCAGTATGCTATACAGTCAACAGTTTGTAGGTGAAAACCTACTCAGCAAAAACACATTTGTGAAATTATGTTATACCTGTGATGTTCACATAAACTGTTGTGAAAGCTGCAAGCGGCACTGCAGCCACGTTCTGTGCTCGCACCCGCAGAGAGAAAAAGGGAGTAGTCTCATAATCAAGAGGCTCAGACACCAGGATGGAGGCAGAGCCATCTTCCCGATTGGGGGAGAGGTAGAAACGAACTGGCATGTTAGTTTCTGGGACCATTCCATCTTCCAGATTGTAGGTCACCCTTGGGTCACCAAGCTGAGAAGTTGCCTTGATTGTCTGAATGGAGACCAAGAGTCAGCCTTGATGTTAACACAACAGGAGCTTGATGAAAAACCATGGTAAAAATCACTATAGCCTACACCAGTGTTTGTCAATCACTGTGCCGCGGCACACTAGTGTGCCGTGAGTGATCGTCAGGAGTGCCGTGGAAAATGATCCAATTTCACCTAATTGGTTTAAAAATATTTTTCTCACTCTCGCTCTCTCGCTCTAATGTCCTTAGTTACACTTTTTATATAATATCTTAATGAGCGGTGAATGCTTGCAAAAATTTTGAGAATTTGGGGTTTGGGTCAGGGTTCCATCCATCCATCCATCCATCCATCCATCCATCCATCCATCCATCCATCCATCCATCCACCCACCCACCCATCCATCCATCCATCCATCCATCCATCCATCCACCCATCCATCATGCTTGCAGGGTTGTGGCTGATCTCATGGAGCCTACCACAGCTGACTTTGGGCTGTAGGCATTCGTGCATTAAAATGCATTAGTTGTTTTCAACATTTTTGAGAAAGCTTATCAGTGTAAACTATAGTGAGGAGCAAACAAACTTGTTAGTTGAACAGCTGGAGGCAAGCGAAACGGCACTATTTCAGAGAAGTAATCAACTCTTCACTGTGCAATGATGTTGTGATAGACTGTGTATCACAAAATTAGATTATGGGTCCTCAAAGAGCAATGAAAATTGTTCAATTATTGACTGACTTAATCAAAACAAGAGTTTGTTTTGATCCCAATAGAATTCAAGAAAGTCTAGAATTAAAGTGGAATTATGCTTACCCCCCAGGAACAGTGTAATTGAATCAAACAACACTTCGAGTCACATAAGATTTAAGTCTTAACCTTCTAGTTATTTTGTCTTGGGCAAGTCAATTTAAGGTTATTTCAAGTCAAATCACGAACCTAGTCGAGTCACCTTGTTAATGCAGCACTTACCTGGAGTTTCTAGTAATCGTAGAATGAGAAGACCAATGAAGTCACATACTGATATAGTAATTGGCAATCTACTTTATCTTACCTGAATGGACTGTATGTAGGCCTCTGAAGATAATGCGCTCACATTCAACAATATTTCACAACATAACTTCAAAAAAAACATCTACAGAAATAACAGAGTGTAAATTAGAACTTATTTTGCACCCTCACACCTTCAGTGTTTTTTCCTAAACCCCCAAATAACCTACCAATAATATCCATCTGTTTGCAGAATATCTCAGTGATAGCTTTACCGTTTTACAAATTGCTGCATTTACAAAAAAAAGTAAAATATGAAAAAGTTGTCTCTTTTCATTCTACTCCCTTTTCAGTTTCTGAATGATTTTTTTTAACCGGATTTCTTCTTTGTTTACGCAGATGTTTTAATTCACAATTTCTAGCCATATTATATGAATCATAATCTTGACCAAAAATAGGCATGTGGCTTAAAAGTCAAAGCCTAAAAGTCAGCAACCCAAAACTTTGGGCCATATCAAGCAAGCATTTCTGTCGGTACTACTGACTCACTCACAGAACAGGCTTGAGAATCTTCAGATTTTAATAGGGCAGAATGGGTCTTCAAAAGAAAAAATGTTCAATCGTGTAATCAGACTGCCAGTTATCTTTGATGAACACATTTTGCATTTTCACATTTTGTCAGTTTAAATCACGCTTTGTCGTTTGTCTTCAAAGTCAGGTGTTTGACTGACAGGATAATCTTTCAATCATGACGCTGCTACTCCAACCAAATGCTTGCATACTGATATGTTGCATTATCAGCAAATTAATACTGTATTATATGTTCACACCTAGCATATGAAATCATCAAAAATCAAGGCCTTCTAGTCTTTATGTCTCAAGTCAAGTGCAGAGTTGTGAAGTCCCAACTTCAAGTTAAGTCTCAAGTCATCAAAACAGCAACTTGAGTTGACTGGAGTCTAAGTTGCAATGACTTGGGGGACCCAAGTTTTTGTTGACGTTGTTAAAAAGGGAAATTCCTTGTTAGTCCATCACTTTTTTTTAAATTAGCAGGCGACTTCATGTTTCATGGCTTTTACTCAGACTAGAAAAGCATAAGCATGACCCCCACCAAGGTTAGAGTGTAGGAGAGAAAAGTGAAATTCCTTGTTTGTCCATCACTTTTTTTTAAAATTAGCAGGCTACTTCATGTTTCATGGAGGATGATGTAAGACATTGGAAATGGAGAAGTGAGTGCTGTTATTTCTGTATTTATTCTGAATGCTCTATACTGACACTAAACGACAACAACAATGCAGCATTGATGTGCAGGTATTTGCACTGTTCTCAATTAACTATTTACAGATTGATGAAGTGAATAGAATGGATGGATGAAATTGTGCCCTTCTCAGGAAGGCATTAGGGTAACTAGGTACACAAAATAGCACTATTACCACTATAGGTGTGTCTCTGGCCGTGTTTTCGGGGATGGTGACATTGTAGCTCTCCTCTTCCCACTGTGGAGGTTGATTCTTTACGTTGGTGATGGTGACAGCCAGCTCCACAGATGTGCTCTTGTTGCCTCCATCAGTTGCGCTGATTTCCCGTGTGATATAGCTCCTCTGATTTCAACAGTGGCACAAGACAAAGGTCAATATCAGTAAGGGGGGTCCTTGAGACTTAGAGAGCTGACAGATTAATACTGACGAGTAAATAATATATTTGCAATATAATAAAATAAGTGATACTCCCAGTTGTTACATTTTTAAAATACAAATCAATGAATGTCCGAGTTTAATTTACAACTCTATCTTGACCAGAATTTAGGAAGACTTACAATGAAGTGATTTGAATACACTTAATCAGGCACAGCAACAACTGCAGAAGCAGTAATGCGAGCTGTGCAAAAGTTGATGAAGCTGTAACTCAGGTAGCACAAAAGCTCCTTTATTGCTGTCATTATTCTTTTCTATAATTGAACTACTTGCAAATGGCTAATTTCAATCACATCAAATTAGCCAAACACCTCTTTCTTTGTCTTTTATATATCATGTGTAACATCAACGTCACGCTTAAGAATTAAACTGGCGTTTGTGTGTTAATAACCATTGTACATACTTCGATATGAAGTGTCACATCAAAATTCTGTTTTCTCTTTCAGTGGAAAGACAAATTGTATCTTTGAGCCCAAACAATTATTCAGTGGGGAAAAAAAAAAAGGAAAAACATTGTTATCCATGACGTCCATTGTGGACACAGCAGTTGTTGCTTTAAAAGCATGTGAATGGCTCATTTCTTATTGTTCACGCCTGACCAAGTATTAAATTAAATTTGCATGAAAGAGATTAAAAGCATTTCACATTAATAGAATCTTCTGCCAAATGTAACATGTACTATCTTTTTCCTTTATTCCTCTCAACAGTATGTGAAAGCGCATTTCTTTACTGTCGCTGGCATATGAATAAGCGCTGTTGTTCAATGTCGATAAATTCCCATTGGAACCATGGAGTGATGTGAATATGTATTCTATTGTAATACGTACTTGTTTTGTTTTGTCTTGTCATTTTCCAGCTCAGTTCCCTCGTGTACTAAGCGGTGACTTTTGTATGTTCCATGCGCTTATAGATTTTGTTTTTTCTTCTTCTTCTAAGTACATGTGACTCTTGAATTGTTTGTCTTGTGATAGCGCCTTGAGTCATCGTTTTGTCAGTCTATCTAACCTTCTTTACATCCTCACCTTTTGTTATTTCTCACATTTGTTTTCATGCACCCTTGTTTAATAAAACTATTTTCCAAATTGGATCAAGTCTTCTGTTACCTGGCATTGGCGTTGTCTTACCATAAGCCACCAAAATCACTTGGGAGCCATAAACTGGCCAACACAAATGGGGCCTCAGGGGTTGCATATAATATGTCCAGTGGGAACTTTCACAAGGACCATTCAGATCTCCAGTTCAAGCCCATATGGTAAAATACACATAGTGGACCTAGGTGGGTCAGACATACTATTGCCCATTTGGAACCCACCTGTAGGCTAACACAGGTGTGCCTCTGGTGGAACCCAGCAGGAAAACCCGAAGAAACCTATGCCCATAGTCCATGTTAAAACCCACTTGGGGCCCAGATGGAAATGTTGGCTAGGATATGAAGCTATTCAATGTGCAACAGCTTTTTCAATTTAACATAAAGGCAGTAAAATAAATCATCAGAGACTTTTGACACCCATGCACTAAAAAGTATGTTGAATAATATACAGCTCTGAGTGGCTTCACAAATTTCTGGCCAAAGAACAGCTGCATATTTGAATAAATACGAGATTTAAACACATAGCTGGGGGAGGGGAAATGAGAAAATGTGCAATGCACCTTTGAAAAATACAAAATCTGATTTTCTGACACAATCAATAGCAAGGATGCTGCAAGCCTAAGGTGGATGTGAGGCTGGCTGCCCTTGCTTCAACTCTTGGATAATTAGACACATAACGGTTCATCACTAATATAATTAACCTTTAAAAAAAGAAATACAGTCAACCGTTGCTGAGTCACCCACTCATCATCTTTTGTAGATTATAATTCAAACTATTTGCTGGAGAATGTACCTTTTGGCACCTATCAAGCCAGAAAATAAGATGCAACCATCCTGAATATGTTCAAAAGGAGAAAAACATTATGCTGCAGTATCCTGCCATAGTGGTGTGAATGAGAGATTTATTTTTCCTGAGTGACTGAGGTGCACTGGCCACACATAGCGCATCACATGAATAAATCAAATTATGACATCTAATGGACTATAAATGAAAAATAAATTGTTTCAAAGAAAGCTATTAGCTTAGTAATCAAGGTTTTGGACAATGGGGATGATTAGCTCAGTAAGTAAATGTGTTCTATTTAAAATTATACGACTGATTAATTGCGGTTGTATTTGTTGCAGTAAGCAATTATTTGTGTAGAGAAAAAAAATGGGTGGCTACATGGATAACAGGAGTAATCTTATATTATATTGCTCTCACTCATCAATTTTACTTCCAATTTTTGTCCAGTGTGTTGGAGCTGTTGACATAGCCAGCTGTGGGTTCAGTGTGCGTATGCAGACTGATAAGACTGACCTGTGATATTGGCTGGTTAACATACACCCATCCAGTGACAGCATTGACCTTTAGGTACTCTGGTTGCTCCACAGACATGGAGTAAGTCACCGCTGCATTCGTGCCAAAGTCATCATCATGAGCTGCCACGCGAAGGAAACTGGTACCAACCAGAGTATCCTCTCTCAAGAAGTCTACAGTGGACGTACATGAGATGATACAAGAACTTGGTGAGGTGGGAAGGTTTGTATGGAAATAAGTTGAAAGCATAGGAGCAACAAACTATCAAACATTGAAAAGGATTACCAGCTGTGATATTGCTGACGTTCATCAGTGCAATTATTAGAATGTATACTCTAAAATCTTCAATCCCCACATTTACACTAATGTATTTTAGTCGCTACTATTTTTGCCTTGCAATGAAAAAATACATTCAATCATTAGCTTATCAGTATGACTTGACTTTGACTTGACTTTTATTTCCAAAGGGCAGTCAATGGGAAACAAGGCACACTTAGGGTTTTGTGTTTCAATTGAATTTCTAAATCATTAGGAAGCATCATAATCATAGTCATTAACGACTTACACTCATAGCGCATGTTCTCAAATTTGGGGCTATTGTCATTCTCATCCAGTATTTGGACAGTGAGCTGACAGATTCCAATGAGCGGTTCCTCGGCCCAATCAGTGGCCGTCACTGTAACGGAATACTCTCTCTGGCGCTCCCTGTCAAACCTCTGGGCCGTCACAATCGCTCCTGAGTGAACAAAACAAAACAATAATCAGCTGTCAAACACACACATTGCTACACTCATATTCCACAATACATTCCACCAATCTCAATCAATACATGTTTTTATCCATCTTCCATGTGTACGTATATCGATCAGGAAAAAAGTAGGAAATAAAGTATCTTTTGACGATTTGTTTTCAACTGTAGAAAGTTCAGTATTTTAGCTACAAGATGATGAGCCTGAAAGAAAATTGTGACATTACGTGTTCGGACTTCACTGCACCTCCAATGAATCATTATACATAAAATAAACGTGATTCTCTCATGTGTTTGTCATATTTTTCTGTTAGTCTTAATTAAAGTGTCAAACTCAATGCAAGACCAAAATAATTGGCCTATTTGGAATGGGTAAAGTATTTCTTTTCTCAGCCCAAACACTATTGTCCAAATGTAGTCAATGTCGATACCATCAAGAGAAATACAATGAAGCAGCAACCATGACATCTAAATCATTGAGAAAATGTTTTCTCCTCGTAAAGATACCAAGTAAACTTGATACTCGAGAAATAATGTGCCAGACAGTGTTGTATTAATCAATTGTAGTCTTCACTTTACTAGACATGTTTGGTCTTTTCAGTATTCTCGACAGGAATTTCCAGTTTCTTTCTTTCTTTCTTTCTTTCTTTCTTTCACCTGACCTGACCACATCCGAATCAGGAATGGTTTGTGTTGGCAATTTTTGCATGTGATTTAGACACTCTCCTAAAAGTAGAAAGTCTGGGTTAAAAGGATGTGATATTCTATGATGTGCTCTCCAGTGAAGCTGAAGTCCATTAAAACTATTACAGTCCTGTATAATCTGCACTATATGTTAAATTGATGTTTTCAAGCCAAGAATGTGTGTTGTGCTCTACCTGAGTCTGGATGAATTCTGAAGGCAGGCATGGCGCTGTCTCTGTGCATTAAGCCATATTTGACTTTTCCATTTGCCCCCTCATCTGCGTCCACAGCATGCACTTGTAACACAAAAGTGCCTGTTGGCTGGTTCTCCAGCACTGAAGCCTGCTCACGATATTGCTGGCACTGAAATAGGTACAGTGGGCAGGAGTGACAAATTAGTGACTCAGAAACAAAAGAACTCTCACAAATGGGGTAAAATGCTGCCAGACCGAAGATCAAACAAGATAAACTAATTATGTCTTGGGTCGCTGCACTTTCATTGGCAAGTCCTTCACATGAAACATAATACTGTTTCCAACCCTAACCCCCAATACCCAGTAGACCCCATCTATAGAAGTGAAAACACTTGAGTTGATCCTTTTGAAGAGCCAGCAATGAGCAGCTTTGTCTTTGCCAGGACTCAATCCTAATGAACATACGGCCCAGATAAAAAGCTGTGCTGTGGAGCCTTTCGAGTTTGTAATCAGTTATAAATGATTGCATCTCTTTCAACCAAATGACCATGAAAAAGAGGGAGAGAGATGAGCAGAGGAGGAGCAAGCACGTACATCTTATGTATGGGAGATGAAAGAAAAAATAATAAAATGAACAGAAAGCTTCAGGTCCAAATGCATTGGCACAGATGGTTAGGGTCAGCATTTGGTTAAAAGAATTGCACAACTGCCAGTATGAGCTCCAAAATTGCAATATAAGATTTTTTTTTTTAAGAGCAAAACGCATTGTCATAATGACCACAAAATGCTAGCGATGCATGTCCTCCTCATGTCTTTGGGAGTGTGCAGTAGTCTTATACCCATCCCATATTTACTGTTGTTTCTATGTGTGTGTGTGTGTGTGTGTGTGTGTGTGTGTGTGTGTGTGTGTGTGTGTGTGTGTGTGTGTGTGTGTGTGTATGTGTATGTGTATGTGTATGTGTATGTGTGTGTGTATGTATGTATGTATATATATATATGTATATACATATATATGTATATATATATATGTATATTTATATATATATATATATATATATACATATATATATATATATATATATATAAAATTTTATATAATAATAATAATAATTTTTATATAAAAATAATATAATTTTTATATAAAATTTTTCTTCGTGGAAACCATTGCTACATGACTGCGTTGGTCAGCACTTGGGCTTTTTCTCCAACAGCGTAATTATCATTTGCTCAACAAATCACATATTTTATGATTCTTTCTAGGAAATCTGAATTAGCATTAAGTATGGCTTCCAAGAAACTGACTGATTGTCAGCTTCTTGAGCAAATGAAAAAGCTGAAGTCTTTGGAATGCAACCTTCAATAAAGGAAGTCAGATGACTACCCACCAGCAGCAACCAGTAGTTTCTATTGGCCACAAGCAGGTCTATGGCACTCACGCAGCTACGTTGTCAGGATGGATGAATGTCATTTCCATCATTTTCAATAGGGAGAAATGATTTGAGATGGAAATGACCTAAATAATTTAACGTCTATCTCAAGGCACAATATAAGGAAAATTATAAATATAGTACAGAGAAACTAAGTATTACAGGAAGACAGTCTTGTACAATAGCAATAGTCTTAGTACCCCGGTAAGGGTAAACATCTGTAGGTGATGTAAAGTGCTTTTTTTTCCCCCACTGCTTTGAACACATCTCACACACACGAGTTACCAAGACCATCAGGCACTACTACAGTACATGTAAGGGTTGGTCTTCTGACAACGTGTTTCTGTAAATTCCAATTCATTAGGAAGTTAATTAAATAGCTATTGTATTGCAAAGTGATAACATATTTTTTCATCAATTAATTGAATTCCCAATAGAAAGCCGCAAGATAGACTTGGTGCGCAGGCTAATCAGAACTCATGGGAGAAGAGTGGAGGGAGATGGTGGCCAGGGAAAGAGAGAAGGTGGATAAGCGAAAACAATAGGAGAGCTGGACTGACTAGAGTAAAATGAGGCGAATGTGCAAGGAGACTGAATAATTCAAGTAAGCGTAGGATGTGTCATTGATTGCGTAAGCTTCATTCAGGTATGACAGCAAACAACATCTTCTATTGACTGAAAATAGATTATAGGTAAATGTATCTGAGGCTAGTTCAGTGCCATTTTGCAGTGGTATTTTCACATATTCTAACAGATACAAAACCTGGCCAGAGAGAGCGAGACTGAGAGGGAGAGAGAGAGATCCCTCACCTCTTGAAATATAGGTTTGTTGTTGTTAACATCGTCAACTCCAACTATAACACGTGCGGTGGATGAGAGTGGGTGCAGCCCGCCCGATGCATTGTCATCTGTAGCTGTTACATTCAGGATGTACTCGAGGCCTTGAAGCTTGGGCAAAGCTGTGGAGCGGAGTCGAATCAACCCTGCAAAGACCACAAACCCATTAAACTACAAATGATAATGAAAATGAAGGCTGCATGACAGCAGTGGTGTCATCTCTAAAATATACGTATATCACCTCACAAGATTTCCTGCTCCGTTGGTAAATTTACTCAACAACAACAAAAGTATTGAGTGATCAACCAGGCTACGCAGATGCCTTTTTGCTGTTCTCCTTGGCCCTTTCTGTCTACTTTCATTTAGCTTTCAAGATAAAAGGGTAGGATAAAAAGTTAGCCTGTGAGTTAAAATATTTTTCCTTAAAAGTAATAGACATGATCATCAGCAGTTTTGGATGAAAAAGCAGCCTGTGATGTGCGAAAAAGGCATTCAAGTGAGACAACAAAGGGTTTTATTCTCGTCTTACGAGTGGATTCATTTCTTTCCATGTACGTGACTGAAGACACACAGCATGCTGATACTCACAGATGTGAGCTCTTGTCCAATTTATTTGAGGTTCCAACTGCCCGTACAGGCTGTGCTCCTAATGGCAACGAGTGACGTTGCCAGCAATGCAGCATACATTAATGTAAGAGCGCTGTGGACCTAGTATGTATTTATTCTCACAACCTAAATGTCACGCTTGTTTACCAATGACATGAGCTATTTAATGAGGATGCCTTCTTTGCTTACACACTACGGTGTGCAGAAAGCCATGTGGTGGAAATTTCAAGACACAAACGATATCAGCTTCTCCATTTTCTTGCTTTGACAATCCAGAAAAGTAGAGGAGATAAATATAAAACAAAGGCAGAGGCGCTTGCGGAACTATGATAGCGTTGTTGTGAAATTGAATTGAAAGGGCTGGGTGACAAATGTCACAGCGATTGTTACTGGTTTCGGATCAAAGGGTAAAAAAAAAAATTCTGCCGTCTATGTAGGAAATCCTGGAATTGCCGCAGAAATTTTCTTTAAGAAAAATCCACTACAGAAGTTTCCAAAACAATGTCATGTTTAATATTTATGAGAATTATTACAGAAAGAGCAGCACTTGCATCAAGATTACCTTTTGAAATACCAACCCATATCTTGAGACATTGAGAATAAAGGGCACTCATGTCACAGGAATTTATGAAGGAAAATTGAAAGTGTGATTTGACGGATTTGACTGTCAATTGGAGTTAGGGCAAATGTGAAGAGTGCCTGTAAAACAAAGAAGTGTCACCTTTCTGGCTGTCAATGACAAAGTTTCCCTCCTCATTCCCATCCGTTATGGAGTAGCTGATCCCATCACCGTCAGGGTCTTTGGCAAGCACCGTGGCAACGAGGGTGTTGGGGCCCGCGTCCTCCGAAACAAACGTTCTATATCTGCAGAGAAGTTTAACAAGGGCAAAGAATGAGCAGGCGGATGAGACTTATAGCTGCGGATTTTTTGTGTCACTGTGATTTAACCTGTCTTATCAGCTGGCCAGAGCAGGGACAAATGATAACGTCTGGTGGCACGCTGGAGTTATTGCACAGACGGTGCTTTCACATACCAAGCCTACCGTGGGCTATTCGATCCAGTACCTTTTAAAATGTCAACAGTGATTTGCTTGCTCTAAAGTGCCGGGCAGTGAGATGCCCAGCAAGACATGGGAGAGCGATATAGTTCTCTGGAACACACTACTCTCAGGTGGGGATGAACTCTGCCTCTCTAAGGACATACCAATGAGGAGAATTGGAACATGGAGCAGAGGACAAAAAACAAAGCTGGCACTGATGTGACAAGCAACCTAATATGCGAGGGTCGAGAGGTACATGAGGAAAGAGGAAGGCAAGAGAATGAGAATAAAGAAGGAGTGAGGCGTGGGTTTTTTTTTTTCCCTTGCTGAGTTTAACTTGACTTGTCAGCACAAGTCCTTCCTTTGTGAGATTTGGCGTTGTTTCCAGCGTGACTATGTGTGGTTGCAGGGTGATGGCAGTGGGATGTTGGTGTCTGCAGTGACAAGTCAGAGGTGATTGATGGTTTACAGAAGAACACTGATGGGTGATTCATCTCCGCCAAGCCGCAACGGGGTACGTAGCTTCATCGCTGACCTGTAATTTGTCACTCAGCTCTGAGGCAACCTCACCACAGCACTGGGGATTAAACATATAAACTCTCTTGATTTGTCTTGCTGCAGAATCTCCCAACATCTCACCCAATTGTCAGGCTCCAACAGAGCACTGTCTTACAGTTCGTTAACAAGCCAGAATATTTATATTTAGTGCTCTTCCACTCACTTGCAACTTATTTAAACGTGAGCTGAGAACACACTCCAGAGAGTGTTTGACAATTTTAGGAAGTCTGTTTTTTTAATGTTATAAGCAAAGCAGGAGGATGTCCTTACATGTCTGTGTTTGTGATTTATGTGGCTATTCTTCCATTACGGCTCATCAGCACCTCCGCCAAACAACTTCACCTGAAGCACTTGCTAATTAATTGCGTGTATTTCGTAACCTCAAAAAGATTGTTGTTAAGATCATTTGAATACAAAATGATTGTAGAGCAGGAACGAGTGGGTATATCTGTCTACTCACGTGAACATCATCATCAAAACATGCAACGTATTGTTAAAACTTCTATTGAGTGCACCTTCTTGTGTACAATATTACCGTATACATGACAGGTCTTGCAACATCAAGCAAGTATATTTGTTACTGAAGGCAAGCAGGCAGGCAAGCAAGTTTGGTGAGTGATATAACAAGCTGTATCGCTGACGCAACTACCTTTCTATTCAAGACCAAAGTTTACCTGCCGTGTAAAGTGTTTCACTGAAAGATGTTACTGCAGCATCACCAGAGGGCCTTTGAGTATTGTTTGTAGAGCATTTTCAGTAAATGTGTCAACAACAAAGAACTGTAACTTTTCTTATAAAAGCAATATTGAGTCAGCTTGGATAGGTTCCAGGTCACAAAGCCGTATAGAAAATGGATAATTTAAAAGTAAGGTTGCCCCCTATCATAGATAAAAAATAAGGGACTCACACCACGGCATTTGGTTTATTCAAGTGATACACATGAAAATAATTTGTTGACGAAGTGGCAAAAGTAGAGGGAACAGATCGTGGTCATAATAAATCTGACTGTTCCCAGTGCCTTCCGTCTCCATGTGACAGATATTTGTAATATTAAACATGAATGAAAATAAAATTTGGTTTCATGCAATACGCAACATGAAATGTAATGATTCCATATTTTACGGGATGGGTGGCAACCTTATTTGGAAGGCAAACGGTGGATGTTCCAAATCCATATTTCTCTTAAACAAACATAGAGGAATCACATCAAGCATAGGTCAAACATACTCACACAAGCTGGGAGAATTCTGGGGCTTCATCATTAACATTAAACATCCTGACACGGACAGTGGCGGTTCCAGAGTGGGGCCCATCACCCCCATCCACTGCCATCACCACAAATTCATAGAGATGGTTCGGCCTCTCGTAGTCCAGCCGAGCCGCAGGAAATATGGTACCGTGGGGCGAAATGCTGAAGTCGGGGCTCAGGGTATAATAGGTTAGCTCAGCATTTAACCCTGAGTCACAGTCAGTGGCCATCACTGTTAGCAGAGGCAAAAAAAATCAATTAGTACTTCTTCAACCATGCTGATGATAGAAGCTAATGCATATGTTGGCATTTGTGTAAATTGTTATGGCTTTGTAGATTCTTGAAACATATACTAGATCATCTACCTGACAGCTACTACGTTTAAGCACATAATGGCAATGTCAGAGCTCGAAGCATTGCAATGACATTGGTTTGAATATTTTGTTGTGTGGAAATTACAATCAAATTAAATTAAAACACATTTGATGGTAGACTAAAGCCAGATAAAAAAAAAAAAATGACAGGTAATTTTTTGGGGTGAATTGCACTTCAAATAACATTTTCATGCATAAGCTGTCAACAGCTCCGTTTTACTCCTTGTTTTACATGTGTTTATCTCCACTGTGATAGGAATTGCACAAGCACCATGGGAATGCTCTTTTCTGCTTCCACGAAAATGCATTGAACTTGAGACTGGCAAGTTATGTGCACTTAAATGACATGTCTTGAACATTCGATATTCAAGAGCTTGGGTCTTTCAGTTTCCTTTTTGTTCTAGTGTCCATTGCTTCAACCACTGATTCTTTATATCTCATTCCCATCAATCTCAGTAAATAAATTTGAGAAGAGAGCCTCATTGTTCCATCCGTACATGTAGGAGGATGGAATGTCTTTTTCATGTCAAAATCTTGTCACGTAATTAGCCGCAGAGCCCCCGCTACATTTTACAATTTACTGCATCTTTAAACAGTGCTACTTTTTTTTCTATCAGTAGAAGCACATAATGTGCCCCCTTCATCCAAACGATTAGGCTTTCGTCAAGAGCTATCCATTTTTAAATCATGCATTGTGCAAAAGATCTGCTGTACCACTTTAATCAGTCTTTCAAGCTCTCTGAGGCCTAAATGTCTATTTTTGCTCATTCTCCAATGCTGCTTTTGCACACAGTTTTTTTTTTGTGTGCATCAGTGCTTGGGTTTGAAATTGTTGCCATTTCATGTCACTGCTCGCTTTGCAGTGTACACCACTGCAGGCTGTATGTTCCGTTCTTTTCAGATTACATTTCTTCAAATGTGCCCACACAGAATGAGTTTCAAAGCACAACTCTTAAGCGGCGAGGAATCACCTATGGATGGCCCACAGGGAACAGACAGCCCGCCATCACTTGGACATTTGAATAAATACAAAATAACTAACTGTCTGAAATATTTAAATCTAAAATGCAGGGATGTTGGAATTAAATTTGTTTTTTGGGTGAATGTGCAAATCGGCGTTCGTGTTAAAGAGACACTGACTCCGTGCTGTTTCAAAATATAACTGACAAAAGCTCTTGATGCTAAGTGTAATCACAACAGAATTTTTGTTCAAACAGCAAACAATGAATTTGATTCAAGCCCCATCATAATCAGCATTTATCTATGATATTCCCAGAGCGAAACACAAATGCCCTCAACGTCATACTATATAATTACGAGGCAATTCTATGCAAAATAGATAAAGTGTCATGCCATGACATACTGCATATACAGGTAAGGAATGCATTACATTCTTGTCAGTTCATTTCAGACCCCAAAGTAATAATGAAAACAAAGTCCTGGTAAAATTTGAGAGCCCAAAGAAGCGTTACGGGTGAAACTCAAGGTTTCTGACCAATTTCATAGATGAATTTGAATGTAAGAATTTTTTTCTGATAGTTTTTGCTACACCATGTGAGAGGAGCAGGTGAACTTCAAATATTGGGTTCAGAGTCTTACCCTGCAGCAGAGACGTTGCTGTAGTTACAGTCTCTTGTACTCCATCCACACTGTATATGGACTGAAGGAACTCTGGGACACAGTCGTTCTCGTCCGTTATCAATACCTGTACCTGATAAATGCCACAGAAAATTGCATTCTCATGTCAGTTCCTCTAGCTACTACTCCATGACTCCTTTAAAGTCTAAGATAGAAATTTTCTGAGCATGTGCGAGCATTACTGCATGTTGAAGACAAAAGACCCTCAACCGCCTTCCAAGAGTACAAGCTCTATGTCACCGCTGTGTGTAAAGTGTAAAGTGACAGCTGAGAAATAGGCCTAAAATAGCCGGGAAAGGATTTCCTAGTCTCCGTCTTCCATTCCACAACATGCTGCTGAGCAGAGCAAGATTTTCCTTCTCAATCCGCAGAGGAGAGTAATTGCCTGGCATATAATAGTTGGGATACAAACTCTGGATTAATAATTTAAATCATACTAAATTCATGAATAGTTTATCTAGAAATGTTCTCTTTGAGAATTGCAATTTTAGATTCTGGCTCTCGTGCCACGTGTGTTCTATATTTCATGCAGTTCATCTTCAGATGATACTTTCAGCAAGAGACCTATTGTCACCCTCAAACAAAATTGTGAAACAAAGCATGAAGAAAATAATTATTATTTAGGCCTCCTGAAGATTTGCTCGCCTTTCAACATCAGTCAGTCATGCAAGGAGAAATAAAAGCTGATTCCTCTTTGTGGTGTCAGCGGGATAATGCTGAGTTCGGATCATAGCAGCCTTGTCAGCCAATTTGAACGATCTAGTGTTTGGGAGAAAACTAGTTGGTCTGCAACTTTTGCAGGGACCAACTATTAAAACAGCTTTTTCATTTCAGTGAAATTCAGTTGACGAAGAGAAAATCTTTAAGTGACATGTTGTGATAATGTTACAGAGTAGCTAAGCACTGGGTTCATTTTTTGTGACTCATGTTTAGCAGCCTGGATAACTTTCTGATGAAACTAACCTCTGTGGCCGTACTCAGGCCGCCCTGATCCTCATTGGCTCGCACCATCAGAAGGTACCGTCGCTGGTCACTCTCGTAATCTAGCGTCCGGGTCAAACTGATTTCACCCGACTCCTGCTGAATGCTGAAAAGGCTGCTAGGATTGATCAGCAAGCTGTAGCTGATTGGCTGCTTTTGGAAGGAAATGGCAAGCACAGCTAAGAAACTGCGGAAGAAATACAACATGATTAGAGAATCACAAAAAGGTCATCAAAATTTGCTCAGAAGCGTACTTGCACGTTAAAATCCCAATATTTTTGTCTTACGTCAGACTGTGTGCTGAAATGAATCCAACTCATGGCCAACTGGCAAAGTGTTGAGAATCCTGGGGCACTCAGTATTTGTCAAAAGTCACAATTTTATTATGCCAATATCACTGTTGATGTCTATGAACAGTTTTGCTGTCCCCAAATGGCACACATTAATGAGTCAGTATAAATGTGTATGGCGCAGGGGCAATAATTAAGCACGACAAGCAGGTGCAGGCTGCCGTTGAAGTTTTTGGGCCTTAAAATTGAAATCTTAAACTGGTTGTAGTATTTCGTGCATGCAGATGACTTTTGGACAAACACAGACTGGGCTGAACGATGCAGCATTGGATCATGCAGATTGATTTTGAAATCTACAATGTGTCATTGTGCTTTGAGAAACTACGTTCACTAATTATGTCTCCTTTGAGTGTCCATAGACAAAAGATGGCAGCAAAACAGTGAGGTTTTTGTCAGATAAAGTGCAACCCATGTATCATATAATTAGCAATTACTAGACCTAGATATTTTAAAAAAGATGACATGACATTTTTTATGCATCATTGAAGTTATTTGTTATTTTCAAAAATCTTGACCTTCTACACACTCTCCCTTTAATAGAGAGACCTATGTTTAATGGATATGTCTAAATGTATTTCTTTTAAAAAAAAATTGACAAAATGAAATACCATAGCATCATGTTGTTTTTCTTTTTTTTTTCAACATTATTTGGCAGAGAAGTATGAGTGTGAGTAATAACAGTTCACAGAGTAACGTTGCTTGCGTGCATCAGACATAATTCATTCTTGTTTACACATGCGCTACTCACGGTTGTCCTTCAGGCGTGTTCTCTGGTATGGAGATCAAGTAGCTCGTATTGGTAAACTGCGGCGGTCTGGCTCCGGCTACCACAGAGAGCATTGCGGGTACACTGCGTCCGCCCAAGCCGTCGATGGCCACTACACTTAACAAGTACTCTCTGTCCCTCTGAAGCATTTGGTTTGTGGTTACTACCTGGCCTGTCATCTTGTCCACAGAAAAGCAGCCATCACCACCTTTCAGGAAATGAAATGCACAGACATGATTATAGACAATTACCTGCTGCACAATCAATAAGATGAGCTGAATTCATATATATATTCAATATCTCTCTATACCTCTGTGTGTTATCAGAACATTTCCAGAAAATCAAGAAAAAGGAGTCCGCCCTTAAGTGGTATTAACTAAGGACAACCAGTTTTGTATTTTTTTTTATTATCATGATAGCGTCATCCAAGTCTACCATTCTTTGAATGTAGAAATTCCACAGCATGAGTCATGATTTGTCGTTTAAAAAATGTAATCCCACCCGTGCAACCTGATGACTAAATAATCCACACACAATCCAGAAAGACATAATTTTCATTTATTTCACTGAGATTCCCTAATACGCTGATCACGTTTAATCCATGTTTTGCTTGCTATATTTCTAAGTGTATGCGTGTGTTTGCGTGTCTATGCTTGGAGGTCTCGGAGTCCATGACTTCATTTACTGATTGAGTCATTAGTGCCGCATTTACAAATTTGTATGTCAAACATCATAATCAGTGCTGGTTTCTCATTGTTGGTGGAGTAAGACAAAATCAGCACAAATGTGAGGGGCTGTTGAATCCCAAAAAGAATAAAAACAAAATCAAAGAGAATTATTCAACAGCACAGGCTAAAATAAACACAGATGGGGCAACCAAAGCCCAATAAGAAAACTGGTTATAAACTCTTGTGAAATCTTAACAATGGTAATCGGTTACAATTACCACTGTATATTCGAGAAAAACAATAACAGCATTGTTCTTTTAACTGTAACAAAAGTGGCAATAAATCATTGCAAATTGCTAAATGGACAGTTTTTGTGCACAATAGAATGGAGTCACCTGTCCAATTACTCTTGCAGTGAGTGAAAATAGACAAAAATCCGGATCTACTGTGTAACAGATTCCCTTCTGCCTAAGTTTGCACACAGAGTCACAGTCACAAGGGAGGGGAGAACCTGTTCCCAAACTTCCCAATTTGAAGCATGGAAGTCAGGAGCATTTTGTAAAATCCAAATGGGAAGATTAGCACATATTGGTCCCTGACATGCGGTCAAACGTCTATCCCTTTAACCACGCACGTTGGGCATCGTCTGGATTGTCTGTGTACAATACCAGAGAAAAGTAGAAGATATGCAGGAGTGTACAATAAGTGAATAAAAAAAGTGTGAAGCCCTCTGGCTCCCAAAGTGCGTGCCTATGAAAGCGAAACCGAAAACAAGATAGATGTTATGACGGAGACAAAAAATAAAAAAAAACTAATAAATGCATTCACAGTGCAAGGATGCATGAATGAATGTGTGAATGCCTGTGGCTGGCTCGCTGAGTGACTGTGCCACGGCCTGACTACATGGATTTATCCACATGATTCCATTGTGCGTCATGCACACAACTCAGCCTACTTTTTTTCCACATGTTAATTTAAATAAGTGAGTGTGAGGAACAAAAAATCTTACCATCAGCCAAAAAATATTCCACCTCTCCGCTTCTCCCTTCATCCCCGTCGAGGCCCTGAAGCTGATAGACAAAGGTCCCTGCAGCGGCATCAGGGGACACTCCAGCCTGGTATGGGTAAGGCTTCATGTTCCACTCAGGGACGTTGTCGTTGACATCAGTAATCATCAGCTTTACCTTGTTCAGGTACCAGTCAGGGCCTGGGGGAAAGGGTAGATAGTGATGGCACTATGGCTGCTGAAAGTGACAGCTGTCATGTAAGTGTGTGTCTGTATATACAGGGTAGAAAAGCAGCCAGCTGAATTTGGAGCACAGACATGCAGCCAGTCTGTCAGGGTGCATATCTGATCATGACATACATCCATTTTCTGAAATATTGGAACAACGAGGCCAGTTTCTTCATTTTTAGACTGAAAGCATTTGGTTTGAAATGAGCAAGAAGAAAGAGACATTTCAGGATTTACTCCAGAACTATCCAGTACATCTGGATCAGATAGCCAACGCATGATTTGTAAAGGAAAAACACATTTTTAAGTGAGCAAAACGTACAGAATCGTTATTTATTAAGTAAACTTAAGTGAATGAAGCATTAGTGAGGGGCTCATGATCAATTAGCTCCAGCTAACCTACAATGCTAATGAGGACAAATGATATGCAGAACACATTTGTCGATCGGGTTAAATTCTTATTTTGGGATGTTTTTCCAGGTTTTCACCAATATACCTCTTTCAGTTTGAGAAGATCATAGTATCATAGTCATGACCCTCATGTTGAGAAGAGGTTCAGAAGATGGATGGATGGATGGATGGATGGATGGATGGATGGATGGATGGATGGATGGATGGATGGATGGATGGATGGATGGATGGATGGATGGATGGATGGATGGATGGATGGATGGAACAAGAGGAACGATGACTTTCAAACTGAATTTACATATAACCAGAGTTTGAGATTATTCACCGACCAGACTCTGGCGAGGTCTGCCAGCTCAGAAACTGTCAGGGCAATATTATTCATCTTTGTTTGGTTGCATATTGTCACTCATGATGAATGGGGTCTTCTCAAGACCAAACTATTAGTATGCGATCAATTAAAAAGTCAATTTTACATAATGTGTCCAGTCCAAGTACAACTTTAAACTCAAAAAGGATTTTTTCTGATAAGAAAGAAGTAAAATTTAATCAAGAATATTTTTATCTTCTTTTTTGTCTGTAATAAATTCCATTTATAATAACTACATCCCACCTTAAAAAAATGTTTTGAAGAAACAAGTATAAATCAATCCAGAATATTTTTATCTTCTTTTTTTTGTGTGTAATATGTTCCATTTAAAATTTAATGGATAATAACTACATTCCAACTTAAGAAAACGTTTGTATTACTAGTACTGTAAAGTACTGTATTGGAGAAGGTAAGTAAAAGACAAACTATTAAATCCAAAAGGATGGGACTTGCAGTGGTCAAGAAATAATGTGATCAAATTGTGGACCAAGGCAGTACTGATGGTTAAGTTGGACAGATGGAGGTGAGTTAGGTTGAAGTATGCACAACATTGACCCATCCATCAATTCTCAACATCACTTGCCCTAATTAGGGTGGCGGCTGTGCTTGGGCATAAAGCTGCTCACTTTTGGCAAGAAGCTGGGGACACCATGCCAGGTATATCCTCGCCAGCCAAATATAGTATATGGGACAAATATAGAAAAACTAAATACTGACACTCACATTCATACAATTGGAAGTCTTAATTTAACTCAATATATATATATTTTGGGAATGTGGGAGGAAGCAAACACCAAACAGGAAGGCCAGGGATCAGGTTTGAACTCTGAACTTCCGAACTGTCAGGCAAAATTGTGAGCCAGTCACCAACATGCCATCTAGTATGCAGACCAAGCGATGTTTTTGATATAAAATTGAATGTGAAACAATAGGATGCTGTCTCCAATGACCAAATTGCCAACATTGGTATTATTTCAGTGAGTGTGTGAAGAAATACGTATCTACAATAAAGTTACAAAAGCGTGGGGGTAAATTCTCCCGAGGTTCACCGGGACAACGCCTCAGCCGCAGTCTCCCCTAGCAAATCTCTAAAAAGTTACCTTTATCTTCCCGCAGGGCTCAGTCAAGATACCTCATAGCTGCAGCCATTTAGCTCCCAGCTCACTTCCCCACTAGTGACTAAGAAGATTCCCTCAATCCAATTACCAACTAGTCTGCCAGGTATGTCAGCAAAAATAAACAGCAGCAGTAACATTGATGCATAGCCAGGAATAATTTTCAGGATTATCCAGCTATCTCCATGGAAATGTAGTGATATGGCTTCAAAAACAATGTTTGTTCTAGAATGTTGGAGCGTCAATTTGGGCAGATGTGTTCATTTTTACTCAATCACCAATATGACAACTGTGAAATATTTTAGGGACTATGTTCACGATAATAATAGATAAAAGGAGGTAAACTTTCATTTGCATCCTTTTTCTGGACCCAATAGGTTTTAGATGACCATGACAACCTCTACCAAACTGGTGTGAGATCCATTAAAATAGAAAATCATTTCTTCATAATTTTGCAACAATTACCACTAAATAAGAATAGTAACATCATTACAAGAATATCTTTTGTAACAAAAATCCGTACATGTTGATACAGTATTTCAAGAAAGAGAATTGGCACACATTAAAAAAAACAACAAAGAGATAAAATAGATAAGAATGGTCTTATGTTACTCGTTAGCTTTCCAGTTTTAGTGACAATTTTAGTAAAACAAAATTGATGAATCTAATTCATCACGACAAAATTACATTTGCAAGTGTCTATGCACTGTGGCACACTCCTCATGAAGGAATTTGAACAGATGAAGTAGAAATCCACTTGTCTTACGTATCTTACACCCAAGCGTGCGGCCAAGGAAAGCAATAAAAACAGGATGTACCATACGCATTTAAGTGTTCAGTGCTCTTGGCCCCCATGTGGCGTTGCATTTAACCACTTGATGTTGATTATTTGATCAAAAATAAAGCTTTGTACTTTTTGAACATACTAAGTCAGGCACTTAAGGCTCTTTTGTTGGAGCCATTATAAGATTTAATGGGGCAAAAGTGCAGCAATTATTGTAAAATAAGCACTACTTCTAAAAATATTAGCTGTGGCCTCGTGTCAATGTGGCATATCGATATGTCACATATGTGCTAGCTAGTTCAATAGGCATGACGATTGAAACCATAGAGGAACACACAAGTACACACACACACAAACACAAACACACAAGTACAAAGATTAGCAAATAGGGAATTGTGACATCACACCCTGACACATGACATTATATATTATATTGTATATTACAGAATAAAAATGTCACTGTCTTTCTAAAATACGGACATAATTACAAACTATCATACTATCTTAGAATTACACACAAAGGTGAGTCACAAAAGGCCTAAATGTAACTGTAGCTCTCTAATCCCATTATGTAAACAGTCACCTGAGTGTGACTGGTGGCTATATGTGTACTTTTTAATCCAAGACAAAAGTAGCAGTAGATTATGTCCTTTCACTGCCGGAAGAATGACCTAACAGGTGTGCTGTCCCTGGAATAAGACCAAATGTCGGGTGTGTGGATAGATACATGAGGTCAGTATGATCACCAGTTCATTTAGGGGCATATTTTCCAGTGTGCATAAGTATGCGTATCCTCCCGGGGGCTTAAAGAGGAAGTCAAGTGAAAAAATCTGCTAATCTAAACACAATAATTTGAATATTGCGCTTGAGGAATATGAATTAACCAGCAAATTGCAACCATTTCCATTCATCTGAGGAGTGGCCACTTTGCCACTTGCTGTCAACACATCAACACACCTCAGCGCTTAGCTTGTGAAGCTCACATCACCAAACTCTGAAAAGAGGTGAGCCGGTGGGAATGGTCGTTAACCGAGCCCTGATGCAGTGCAACCGTGATGTCATTTTCAGTTGACAGCAAATGGCAAAATTGAAATGGATAAACAATGGGTGGATTTTTCCACTTAAGTTATATTACATTTTTACTTCAACATACTGATAAGCAAAAACAACAACAAATTCAACCTTATATGAATGAACCTGGTTGCCTGTCACTGGCTCATGTGCACAGCAACATACAGAAGCTGAGATGAGAAAAAATCCTGTTCATTCTTCCAAAACTGGTTTACAGTGAATATACACTTTGATGTGAATACAGTAGGTTACACGCCACAAAGTTCACAAGAGAAACATAATAGCTGCAGAGCGTGTGACAGCTCCTAAAAGGATTGTTAGAGGGATAATAACACAGAGGAAGAAGCAAGGGGAAAAGAATTAATCTATCTGCCTGCCTAGGCTTTAAAGTTGCTCTGTAGTGAGAAAAGTTCTCTGTTGGATCCTGACGATCGTTCCTTTCAGATAAATTGCCACTGTATCGTGGGTGCTGAGAAACTAATCAATGTTCAGATGGTATCGCCTAAATGTCGACAGCTGTGGTTTATGCAATTTAAGCGTGATCATCCCGCTTCGTAAAACGGTACAATCCACTTGATAAATAATGGTACAGCATACCGATTTGAAAGCGGGGCCATTTATCAACAAAGAAATCGTAGCTCTTGCTCTTAACATTTAGTCACCTATCAAATATTTTCAGGAAGATACATTTCCTTCCTCATGGCTTACTGCTGTCTTTCCATAACATAGTAGCACTGATTTTACAAGACTTCATCTAATGAGCCTGTTACAGACACTAATCAGAGCCAAGGCAGATAATTAAAGCCTATCAGTTCTGGAATGATAATGAAACACACGAGTATGCAAAGAGCAAGCGAGAACGTATGATTCTGTCGGTATGAAATCTTTCCTGATCTAGTCTGCTGGTGCAGCAGCTGTGTGTAAGTGCCCACCAAGTGCACGACCCAAGACAGGAGACAAAAGATGGAATCAAATAACAGAAAACGGTAAAGGCTCACAGGCTTTGCTGGATTTTTCTAATGCTGAGTGTACTTTTTACTCTTAGGGCTCAGGCTGATAAAAACACCCTCCCTGTACACAGCAAAGCCCCAAGTATAAGAGCATTTTCTAGAATAATGATATATCATAAAAAGATGGATGACAAAGGTGCAAAGTGTGTTTGGCCCGGGCTCACGAGTATGATGGGTTGTGCACGTGTGTATGTGTGTGTATTGCCTATGTGCGTTCTTATCTTGGTGCAAGCCGTTCTGTTTATGTTTCCTACTGTTAATCCTCTCCTTGGGTAGTTGCTATATAAAGTTGCTAAGTGGCTTGTGGAATAAAGAGAAAAGTTGTCTCAAGTGCCTATGTGCTTGAATAGACCGCCTGTGTGCACACGGAGTGTACGCTGCCCACGGTAAAAGGACACGCACTGTGTGTGGGATGAGTGATGAGAGTAAACAGTAAAGCAAAAGATCACAGACGGAGAACCTGCGGAAGATCCACAAAGGCAAATACAGAGGCACTGTTATATGACGCAGTGAATGTGACGTATTGGGAAAATTGAATGCAGACGGCGTCTACAGTTGATTTGGAAGGAAAAAAAAAAGCTTAGCACAGAAAAAAACAGCGCATGGATAACGTTAACATGGATTTTACCCTATTCATAATAACTAATATTAGTGTATTGTTATAGATCCCTGGGTTCTCCTTTACCTAGTTGGGAATCATTTAAATGAACAAATATTTGCTTGGAATTAGATTATGTGCATCTGCAAGCAAAAATAGCAATAGCCCAAGTGAGACAGAAATTCAGGTTTGCCATCTTATACTGTATGCAGGTGAATGGAAAGTTCATATCACTTCAGCGGGGGCGAATACGTTGTATCAATAGGTTTTTACACACACACACACACACACGTACATGAACAACTCAGCCAAGCTCAATGCTTGAAATATGCAGATGACAGCTGGAGATGGAACAGCATGTGGAATACATTAATTTAGCAGCCCTCCTGTTACACACACTCAACTGCAGCACCAATGGCTGAAACTCAAGATAATAAGGGGGTGAACATATATGTTCATTACACGTTTGAAATTAATTCAAATGGGAGCCAAATGACTATTTTGTAACTAATGCTACAGTCTACTGGTACAGAATGGGTAAAGGGGAAAAAATGAAAAAAATCAGGTCAATTTGGACTGTCTTAAAGAAAATACTTGAGTGTCAATACACATGCAGTATGATAATATTCTGTTAAATTGAGTGTAAATACACTTGCAGTATGATAATATTCTGTACTTCTACACAACATTAGAATCATCCATACGATCAAATTAGTACTATTATACATCTCGAGTCCCAAACTGAGTGATGCAAGATGAGTGCATGAAATATGCAGTGTCACTGTCACATTTGATTGTGTATTTTATCTAATGATGAGCCAAGTAAGTGACTATTTGGACATTATACACAAAGTCTGTTATAATTCATTTTCTTAGTTTAACCAGGTACAGCAATTGAGAACAGTTTGTCATCCACAATTTTATTCATTTTGTTGTTTGCCTGCTATGACTATGTTTACATTATAGTCTCTGTAGCAACAGTAGCCCAGTTTGGGTGGGATTTGGGCCATTTATTTTTGCTGTATTCATGTCTTGCCAAGTTTTCACACAGTCTATCACAGTATTTGTAACGGGCTGGGGGGAAAGGGAACTGCTTAATCCCGCAGGTTCATTAAAGGCACATTACAGTTTCCGTTTACAACGGATGAGGGTATTTTTCCACCAAGTCACATTCTAATGAGGTCTTTACATTTCTTAGGCGAAGTAGCTTTGGAGCATGTTTGTGGCCCCAGGCAGAGTCAAATGAAACTACCCAGCCAGGCCTGGTTTCAAAATCGGAGTCAGCACAAAGAGGAGGGGGATTAGGCATATGTTGCCATTGCGAAGAGGTTTGATAATAGTACTTCTGTCAAGAATGTATTTACTGACCCATCTCTTGTATCAAAACTTGTGAAAGGGCCGTAATATACCACTTGCACAAGGCACAGTGCATTGCATTCCCAAATGCAAGTGAGGGTTCTCTCTTTTTCAAACTCTAACACACACAGACGCACACATGCGCACACCCATTCATTATGCATTATAAACAGGTATGCACCGGCAGGCATTGTAGGTTAATTAAATACATGACTTAGCGTTAGAGGAGCTGTTGGCAAATGTGGGCACTTTTCTATGCATGTGATGGACTCTTCTAAACCCCACACACCTTGTCAGAATGGTGAAGAGCAGGCCCGTTGATCGTCACACGTTGGAATGAGTTGTGACTGAAAGCAATAAAACCTCATGGCAAAATGTCAGAGCTTGATACCAGGGAATACATACGTATCCTATCCAACCAAGTTTTGATACGCCCTAGTCAGATTTAGTAGGAGTATTCACACCATTTTACGACAGCAGACTCAGTTCTTCAACTGCACCGTGACCGCCGTTGCAAAGATTTTTACAGCATAAAAATCTTGTTGAACCTCCATGGCAGTCACAGCCTGTCACATTTGCCCATCTCGTCCTGCATTGTCTAACAACGGGGCTGCCGTGGCCACTGGGACAGGAGTATCAATGCCGTCTCTATGCAAAAGTGAGTATTATACAGGCTTATTCATATTTATGTAGAGTTCATATTTCACAATGTAACACTGGCATTAATATACCCACTGTCGTTTTGTGTAATTTGTCTGACGAATACAAAGACAAACATAGAAACAAATGAACAAGCAGGATTTAAGATGTCAATTATATCCAATATATATCCATCCATCCATTATCCATACCACTTTTCCGCACGTGCTAACCAGTGTGCCACCTTGCCTATAACAATAGAATCACATATTATTCATGCACAATAATATGTGGTACTATTTCTATTAGGATGGGCAACAGAGCATGAACAAATAGGATGAACATTTTTCCCCCTGTTTTTATATTTGCCTCTTTTATTATATATATTTTAGATTTTATTTTTTATAGTCACACGTAACAGGAAGTATTTGGACATGAACAGACGCTCAAACACTGTTTTATAAATATAAAATCTCCATTTAATTATTTGAAAATGCATACCAGTGAACAGTGAAAACCTCTACAAAGGTTACTTTTGCATGACAAAATAAATTCTTTATGAAAACATTTCGATGTCTGCATAATCCTAACTTCATGGTGATTCAAGTAAAAGTATCTTAACACAGGGAGGGTCGGAGGTGGAATCCAACCGGCACCCTCCTAACTGTGAGGTGGACGTGCTAACCAGTGCTCCCACCAAGCCACCCATGAAATAACCAGAATGCTCTAATTGTGGAAATCGGTAAAGATGACAAATATGGCCAGAAATGTGAAAAGCAAAGGATATATTGTTGAGGAGGAACATGTTTTTTCTTGATTACTTTAATTAAAGCAATGAGATGTTAAACTGGGGTGAGTGGGTGTCTATAAAATTTTAGTGGCCACTGTAGACTGAAAAAAGTTTGTGTCTTTAAATTGCGCACAAAACATAAAGATCTATTCTTAGCATATACACATGATAAAATGACAAACAAAAGAGGTATAAAATAATTTGTCAAATGCACTTTAATATATGGACAAAAAAGCTTCCCAACGACAGAGTTGATCCAACCTGATGAAACATATTTCACTGGCACATGCTTCTACGAAAGGAGTGGCCGTAAATGCCAAAGGAGAAATCACGGTGATATGATTAAGATCACAAATTAAGATGACTCTCAATAAAAGCTAAAATGGCAAATCCACGGTTTAGTAGTACGAGACAATGTCCAACACATTTTTTACATTTTTTTTTTTACATCATGTTCTGGGTGTTAAAGGTTTGTTGTTGTTTTTTAAATGTAATACAATGTATTTGATATGCAAATCCAATCTGTGTTGCCTGCTAGACATGGAAATGGGAGGCATTAAAAGGCTCCAGACTTCTGAGCTCAGCACATGTGAAGCACCTGAGGAGAGTACTGTCAACTTCCCACACACCTTCACACAGATCACCCCCAGTAAAGTTATGATGATCTTAATTGGTTTATATAATGATATGCCGAGCTAGGAAATGTTAATTAGCCCCATGAACCCTCTGCTACTTTCAGTGTAATTTCACTACCTCCATTTTTTATGTGGTTATGCTGGTCATTAAAAATGTGCCTTATATTTTTTCAATTTATTTTCACATTACCTCAGAGTTAGACATATTTTGGCTCACTCTCTTAATCCAACAGCACATTACAGAAGCAAAATAACAATGATCAAAATTAAACAGGGTGCAGTTGTATACTACTAACCTGAAAGTGCAAGCCAAGGAAAGAAACCTTGCAAACAAATACGTAAAAGGCACAACTAATTTTGCAAATATTGAATGAAACCTACTGTCAGTACCGTTTCATGTTCATGCACGAGCTGTATGAAATGCAAATGGTAAGAAGGGAAAGAAAGCATCAAAGTTTGTAGAGTTTCTGAATACAAAAATGAAACTAAAAATGCTTCTGTCATTGCAAGTTAGCCTGTATTTTGATCCTGGGGGATGGCTGGAATAGGTCACATGCACTGATCTATATATGACAGGTGGCATAACACACTGATCACCCACCCACATGAGTGTGAATGAATCCAGATGCTAAAGCTGCAGGTGAAGCAAGCCATCTACAATAGAAATTTGTGTCATGGAGGCAGCACAATGGGAGGCAAAAGAGCAGCTCGATCTCTAGGAAAGTGTAAGCTACATCGGTGACAGACGCAACAGGTGGAAAAGGGGCTATATAAATTCAGTTTTACTGCTTAGTGTGATGCTTTTTATGACCACTTCCCATTAAAACAGGCCATCATTTTTCTACCTCATGGGCACGTAGACAGAAAGCATGGGCCCAGTTAACTGAACCAAGACCTTTCTCCCCATAACGTGTCTCTTTAAGGGTCAAAAAAAACATTCTTAATCCAGCTGGCTGTGTAATCATCACAACTATTTTAAATCTGAGATACATGGAAGTAGTTATGTTCATCACTGTCAAATAGTAAACATTTTACTACTACCTATTATGCCTGTGCACTTTACTGTTGACTATCTTATTTTTGTGTTTTGTCCTCACCTGGGAATGTGTGCAACGTATTTTTGATCACTTTGTATGTGAAAGCTGACTCTGACTAAATTCTTTTGGCGCGCTGAGATATGTGCTCCGTGAGCGACTGCTGCACCAAAAAACATCTGTGGGTTCATTTTTGTCAGTCATATTTCATTCCCTTCACTCAAAGGTCACGTTGGTAATGCTGTTAGATTGTTGACTTGACTTGGATCTCAAATCATCTTTCAAATTAAGTGTTGTTCATCTGTTCCAACCGCACACTGTGCTCCTTCTGGTATGTGTGTAATATTAAGAGTTTAAGTGTACCCTATTTTAGGAATAGCAGTAATATAGCTACAAGATATACTATATTTGCATTTTTATTGGTTACTTTCTTTACTTTGGTAGATAACAGCATAGTAAAATGTGCATATGAATCGATATTTTTTGTTTTTACATATTTCTGCTTTCTTTAGCGCTTGTTAGTGAAAATAACCTGCAGATATATGCAGGATTTTATTAAGTATATCTGTCTTGCACAAATGGCTCAAATGTATGTTTAAATTCATAGAAGCACTGCATCAATATTCAAATGTTGTATCTTTACAACTTTGTGATATACATAATTAGATCTGATAGTGAAGCATGCTCTCTATAGTCAAATTTGTGGTCAAACAATGTCCCAGTTAAATAAACAGACACTTGATGCAGAGATAATTAGCACTCGAGCATTCGTACAGTACGCTCACGCACCACAAACTGCACTGCTTGACATGCACGTGCCAATGCAGAATCATGCACTGTCCTATACACACATACACACACACACACACACACGGGGTCTTTTGAGTATTTGTCAGTAGCACATCTTACAAGTCTCTAATTAGTCAGAGGATTATTCTGAGTTTTATCAGGCAATATGTAGTATGTTCACGCAAGTGTGCCTTGTGTGTGCAATCATGAATGTCAAATTCAGCAACCGTGCATATGTCACTCGACCTCTGCATTATCTATCTATCTATCTATCTATCTATCTATCTATCTATCTATCTATCTATCTATCTATCTATCTATCTATCTATCTATCCACCCTCCCATCCATCCATCCACCCAACCCACTCTATCTCACCCATGCAAGCAAAGGATGAACATGCAATCGAACGGATGGATGGATGGATGGATGGATGGATGGATGGATGGATGGATGGATGGATGGATGGATGGATGGATGGATGGATGGATGGATGGATGGATGGATGGATGGATGGATGGATGGATGGATGGGATAAGACTTCTAATGATCAAGTACAGTTACTCATAACACTGAGGGGAAAAAAAGCACCTACTTCAGAGGTCATGACCTGAAAGACCGTGGTCTCGTCCAGACGCAAAAACGATCCCATAGGGACAAGTGGCAGATGCTCATCTTTCAAGGAGGGGAAGCTCAATTTCTGCCTATATCATAAAATGTGTCAATTTATTTATATTTAAATTCTACCCTCCATTCCTTTTCTAGAAAATGCTTTCACGGACGTTTACATCAGAAGATCGCTGATTTGCTTATTTTACAGTAAATCAAAAAGGGATTCGGCCTCAAACAGATCATCCAATCATTACGCAGAATCTGAGCGTCGGGGCCGAGCGAGGCCAGCCCACTGCCCATAGACCCCCAGAGACGCTGGGCGTCCGATGGGCGTCCAATGGGTGTCCGATGGGAGGGGACAATGCCCAGTATTTAACCAATGACTTGTCTCGTTTCGTTGCACTCTTTGCTTCCTTATTGAACTCGGTGGACGGCCAACTTCTACACTGTTTAAAGCACTGTCAAGCTGCAGGAATGAGTGAGAGGAAAACCGCGTCATTACCAGTGATAAGAAGCTGATTCTGAACAAAGGTTGAGCGTGTTAAGCGCATATTTGTCAATCACATGTAGACACAACAGTATATATTTGATCACTTGTTTTTTGACATTTTAGGGGAAGCTGAGCTTCCCTTGTAGTCAGAGCAATCTCCTCTGATATGGACCCAGATCCTCTGCCAAAACGGAAGGGTTACTTACAAATTGGCCACTTCTGTTTTGAGCACCGCAGCCACTGTAGGCCATACGGAAGGGATTTACCCGATGACAAAACGCTGTGATCAAATACATGGGCGCTAAGCCATCCCACGTGATATTCCTCAGCCAATCAAATCTGCATTTCAGGTGATGAACAACAACACTGACTTTACAGTGAAGAGATGAAGAGAGATGAAGCATGGGAGAGAGAGAGAGATTACTGTTCTGGGGAAATTGACAAAAAAAAGAGTGCTCCCAGAATGAAAATCTAATGGCCAGAATCATTTCTGGTTATACATTCCATTGGGACAGCAAGTGCAAATGCGAAACGCCATTATGAGACAAAACATAAAGGCCTTTATCCTTTAGTATCGTTTTCTTGAAAATAGGATTTGCAGTTGAAAAAACCCACACTGGCCCACTTTCACCACACCTCTATTTTTAATTATTATATTGTATTTCTAAACTTTTTGGCATTCTCAACAGGTCTTTGGTTAAGTTGATCACCTCTCTTCCCACATGAATAAGCCATGCTACCAACGTAGTAGCCTTAATTAACATTGGCGTGTACATTGTACATATCTCACGCACATGCCTGACGGGTGTAGCCTTGGTCAGGGATGAGATGGCCGGGCATTCGAATCTTGCAATCTTGCTTGAAAATTGCAGACTGCACCTTAAGGCACGATATTTTTTTGAACATGTAATTTTCACTTATTTACTTGCTCTTCTTTTGAAATGCATCAAGGCGTACTTTTGTTTTTGATAGGATTCAAATTAAACTATAAGGAATTTTGTAAAATTGCAATTGTTAAACAAAACATCGTAACAGAGAAAATAATAAGATGGTCTGTGACATTAGTTATATTATCAAATAGTAAAAAAATAAATAAAATTCTGCCAGGGTATGGAAACTTATGAGCACAACTATATTTCGGCATTCATACACATACAGTACTGTATGTTCAGTTCTGTGTTGTTTTACAAAAAAATAATCCCAAAAGGATTTAGAATTTGATTGAAATAATTTGATTTGATTGAGCCAGGTATTGACTACATGCAGATGTAAATTGGTACGACTAGGCTACTTAAGAATTACTGTATATCCCAATAAATAGCCTATGAACCTTTACTTCAAGTTATTTCCTCAAATTGGCTCTATTTGAATTCTCTGCCCTACATAAAAGTAGCCAGATGCGTTGTTGGGGAAAGCAAATGGATGAGTGGCTCCATTGCCCTCCTCGGCTCTCACTTGCCCTGGGTTGGAGAGGGAAACATAGCTCGGAGAGATTCAGTGAAGCTACAAATAAATAACTCCTACTTCCCCAAGGGATGAAGTGCAAGGAAGGATGGCGAGAACGATGCAGGATTAAGTTTGATGTTTACCAAGAAGAGAAAGGAGAAGAAATGGCAGATGAAATAGCAGTTGAAGCCATGATGCTCTCTTTCATTCCAGCCAGAAAGGTGCACTGCTCAAACAGCCTTTCATTTGGTCATTTGTCTCCATCAGCAGCCATCTCACAGTGTTAGTGTGTGCCTGAGAAGCTATCTTTCTTTCTTTCTCTGGTTTGATGATGGAGAGGTAATTTCACTTTTGTGGCAGTGTGACTCTGATGGTGAGGTGGGCGATCACATGAAGGGATGGGAAAGAATACATCTGGATGGGAAACAACGCTGAGAAAACGCCAGCCTCCGCAGGGGCTGTTGCTTGCAGAATCATTGTACGTACAGCTTCAAGATGCCTTTTGAAAACCCATGATCTTAATGAAGACAGATCATAGATGTATTTATAGGTTTATTTAGATTACAAAAAATGAAAAGGAATAAAGAAATAACTCTACAACCAAAACAGTTATAAAATCTAAATTGTAATGGCCCCTATGCATGTGCGATACACTCTCAGTACCAGTAGGGTTCACAATTGAACCCACCTTCTGCACACCACTGCTCAAGGCAATGCTCAAACAGGATGTCATTACTGAATAGGCTCCAAATGGAAAGTAATGAAAGGGTATTTTTCAGCAAATGTGCCCTTCTGCAACAGTTTTTCTCTGTAAAACTGACTGTGGAAGAACATCATGCAGCAGGTCTACACCATTCAATCTGAAGAGCTGTTGTATTTGCCAAAGGAATTAGAATGGTCGATATGCTGACTTTGCCTAATGCTGTGGTACCCCAGGATATCAGATCAGGTTCCACAGAACACCCCACGGAATGACAAAAGCATTGGCAGTGTCAACCAAGCCCAAAATCTTTTAGAGAGCCATCTTCTTCACTGGAGTGTGAAATTATTTTAGCTCCCTGCTCATTATAGGATTTTAGAATGCATTATAGTTAGGGCTTTTATGGTGTGCCGCAGCATTAATTCAATTTGCCCCATTCACGCTTTCGTATTATCACGCTCAGTTCACACTACGGGGGGAGAAAGCCACAAAGCAGTGCACGCTGGCCTTATCTCTAAAGGATATAAACTTCACTACGCAGCTCAATCAGGGGCTCCTCTAACCATTCAGCCACCATTCCTCTTCCTTGCCTCCACATGCCGTTTCCTGTGGCAGCCTCCATCTTTCTTTCAATCCTCGAGCTCTCTCGTCATTTCCCTCTGAGCCGATGATTGATGGGGGTTGTCCTCAAAGGCCTTTTGATATCTTTTCATAGAAACATAAACAGGCACGCAAAGATAAACACACACACACCTGTGCACATTCAAACACACTCACACAGCCAGACCAAGGCTAAGAAGAAGCTAAAGAAGCCACACAAGTTTAATAGGAAACAATGTGCGACGAGACAGAATGGATCAATCACTGTAACCAGAACTTCTGTTCTTTATTTGTTCAGTGCAGCCGAGAATATGCCATTCTGGGAGCACCTCAACACTACAAGTGCTGTTGTGCAAATGTAGAGTAGTGCGCTGAACATCAGAGTTGAGCAGCAGCGGGAGTGCAAACTCTGACAGTGTTGCTCCAGCCTAAATACTGCATACTTGCATGAATGCACAGTGACAAAACACACAGGAACACGATTTATCCATTGTCTGTGCTTGGCTGTACAGTACAAAAAACATGGCGCATCCTACTTACCGTACATTGCGTGCATTTATATCAGTATGTGACTGATGTGTGGCTTATGGGAAATGGCAGAGGAGGAGGCGTGGATGAGGATAAAGTCCTCATTTTCAAAACTAATCCGGTGAGCAGCCTGTGCTGTGAGGACCATCATCTCCTGTCATTAGCGGCCGGCAAGATTAAACAAGCTCAATCTTAATGACCCTATGCGTACACAAATGTACTGTGCTATTAAAACTGCTGGGTGATTGATTCTGTTATTATTGGTCATCATAACTATGGCAATGCAAGACAATATTGAACGGATGTAAATGAGAGCAAGATAATCAACAGCATCAAATCAAGATCATGGACAGGCGTCGACTGGACATGAGCTCACATTCTTTTAACAATTGAAAGTCAGATTTATAAGGCGACATTCAACGACAGGAGGCGCTTTTTGGGATCGAGTTTCTATTCAGCGCATGATTGGCAAGAAGATCAAAACCGAGATTTGCACATTCATCCATGGAATTACTGAAATAATTTACAGTGTTGCAGCCAAAAGGGCAGAAGTAATTATGAGTCAATAATGTGCAAATGAAAAAGAACTGGTCTGATTCCAATAGCTCACATTGAATTATATGAAAACTTTAAAGGCTTGCTATTTTCTTCTTCCTTTGTTTCATTTCGAGTAAAGGAGCTTAAAAGGATGGCAGCAGGCTGTGTCCTCAGCTCCTGGTCTTGATCGTTAATGTGGGGCAGCGGCGCGTGTCTATGTGTTTCTACGGCAAGGCTGGCACGGCTAACGACGCGGTGGCATTCCAGTTCCGTCCTTCTCAGCACATCATTGCTGTACGGACCATATGGTGGGATGGGATCACGCAATTAAAGCTCTACTCTGTGGCGGCAGAGCAGCAGAAAACCATTGATGTTCGCTGGGTAAGATCTTACACAAATTAGTGGCTGACTTGAAGTTCTAAAGCAAAGCCATAGACATTTCGGAATGATCAGAAACAGAGATGGGCACAAAAGTTACATTACAAAGCGAGCGGAAGCAAATTTTGTCCAGCATCCATTTTCACACATGGCATTGTCTGTTTCCCTGCTAATCAAATGGGCAGCTCTCTCACGCGTGATCAAACCGCCTTTTACGAGTATCCGAATGATGAGGAACATGCTGTCTCGTAGAAGTTGTTCATCAGTTCTGAGTGGGTCTACATTATGTCTCCTTCAAGTACATGTGCTCGTCTAATCAGCAGTCATCTGGCTGTGAGGGAGCAGCAGACTCTCTCTAACCCAAAATGGATTAAATTGCTGAGCTGAGAGATGGACGACATCTTCAAACAAAATCATTTTGCTTTCTTCAGTTGGTGTGTGATTATCAGCCAGTGGACTTTGGTAAGAGTCTTTATCTTCTCTCTCCAAAGTGTATCTGCTCAACAAAAACTCCCTTGCAGTGGGGCAATTTAGAATCATGCAATTAGAGCGCTTCTCGTCCTGCCATTTCTGTATTTACTACATTTATAGCATGTCAAATGTTGGCGCATTCAGAACATCCTCGGTCAAAGTTCAAAAGGAAAACCTTTCAGAATGCCTCAGTCTCTGTGTTTAACAGCCGGCCTCTGGCCTCCTGACAGCAGAGCGCCAACCATTCTCAAGCTCAGTTAATTGGACCTTAGGGTACGAGAGGTTGCAAAATGCAACACCAAATAGATAAATAAGCGCAAACAAAACAGCTCCAAACACACCGACTTCAATTTGCCATCAGTGAATTCCGGCTGAGAGGTGGGCAGAGTGGTTGATTCATTGCAGTGCTTAAGGATGGTCCTCTCAGCTCTTGGACTCGTCCACACCTCTCTCTCTCAGACTTTGTAAACTGACAGCAACAGTCTGTCACAGCCCATTCTGTGACATACAAATTGTTGTTTAAAATGTTGTTTTGTGAGTGGAAGCAAAACAGCTCCCGGTTTAATCGATACCGCAAAAAATCAATGCGGCTCCACTGGGAAATGCCAACGAAAGGCCGTCCAGCGAGCGAAGGTAGAGCAAAAGAAAAGTTGGATATGGAAAGAGAAAATGAAGCGCGTCGAGGGGACAGTCTATCGGTGAAATTACCTTAATTGCTTTGTTCGTGGCGTATCTTTTCTAATGAAAGCTAGTCAGGATGCAAGTTATCAGGAAATTTGGACACAATTAAGAAATCCGTTCAACTTGCATTCTTATCTCCCGTTAAGCTCATAATTGGGTCAAGTTAATACAATGATATCTTGTCAGGTAGGAAGAATCTTGTACAAAATGAGCGTGTTGTGCTCATTTGTCATACAGGTCCAAATCAGTTTGCAAAAATGCATTAAATGCTGTTAGGCCAGCGAGATGTTTGTTGGAGAGCCCCACCTGCCTCCTCGCTTTGCCTGAGCTTGACAATGTGTGTGATAATGGGCATCAATAGTGGAATCTTGCATGTAGCCATGGGTTTCCTCAACTGCCATGTAGTTTGCCTGCTCACCTCTCAACCAGTATCTCAACGCATACATGGAGAGCAGTAATTGATTATTTGGGGCTAATGCTGAGGTCCCTGCACTAATGAGATGTGCATTGCTCATGCAAACAGAGAGGCAGACATACTCGCTCATTCAACATCAGCAGCATTAGCTCATTGACCCCCCTTTGGCATCTGCATGCACAAATATTTTCTCATTCCTATCTGATTTTACTTTTACAGATTCACCACTTTGGTATGCCAAATATACCAATACAGACCTAGTCAAGCTAATTTTGTATGCAGGTATCTGTTATTGTGGAAGGGCTAAAAGAGTCTTCACACAATTAAGGAAAAGTTCTTTTTGGATGCATTTTTTTTCTTTCACAATTTTTCAAAAGCCATGTCAGTGTTCTTCCAATGATGATTGAGACAAATTCTACACAGTAGAATGAACACATGCCCTTTAGCCTGCTATACTACAGTACATACGGTATTATCCTGGACTCATCTATTCTGTACATGCAATACCGCAGCAGTTTGTCTTTTCTGCCCTCTGAGCAATTTAAGATTATGTTTCACCAAGCTGATCTCGCATCAGTCCCATCCACCTGCCCCCGCGACTAATCGAGCTGCTCTTTTCTTATCGTCTTCTGCAGAATTCACATTCGCCCTCCATCTTTTTCTCTTTTCAACCTTCCATACATTTCTCATTCCCCCAGGTCAGTCCACCTTTGCCTTGCTCAACCAATTTTTTTCCCTCCAAGTCATGCTCTGTGACCATGCAGTCAGCAGTTAATGTTGACCTTTTGATGCCCCCAATTGCACTGCCTTGTAATCATTTTACATATATTCTCTCATGGGTTCTTTTCAAGCAAACATTGTTGATGTTAGCTGGTTGATGCAAGTGAATATATAAACTGATAGTGGCTGCTTTTTGCAGTTTCCAATTCCAAGTTTGCTCAAGGTTCAAACTCATGCAAACATTATCTGTTACAGCGTAGCATTTCTCAGGGTAAAAACAAATTAACTCTCTATACGATCAAACTTTGAATCTTCTTGACAGACAAAAAGGAGATAAAACAGGAAGGTGTTTGCTGGAAATGATCATTTGTATGTCAGCAGCTTTGATGGCTGTTTTATTGGCAGCCTATGTATCGTTAAGGTAAAATGTGAATGATGTCGCATAGTAATCTGAAGTCTGCATATTATGTCATATTTTTGAGTAAATGTCATCAAATTCTAAATCGTATGGCTCGTGTAGATTTCTACTTTAAGGGCTCCACTGTTTTTATTCAAGGCTGTTTGTTTTTGTTGAAAATTTCATTTCAGCTTGACCAGTCCATCCATCAATGTGCGGTTGTACGAGCAAAATAATAAACCCTTGAGTGTCTGCATCATTGAATTATGTAAATGCTGCTGCTTTGCTAGAAAGCGTATATGCGAGGTCCACTTAATTCAAATCATAACCCACATGGGTCTAAGTGCAATATGACGCAAATCTATCAAACATACAAATATTTTATTGTCAATGAATTATTTGCAGCAGTTCTTTTAGCCACCATTGCAAAGTGTTAGACAGAAAAAAATAGAAAACAAATGCAGACATGATTAGTGAGCGTATTCACGAGAAATTGAAGAATGATTTCTTTTGCAATCTATAGGATTTGCTGTTGCATTGATTTGGAGAAAAAAAAACACTGTAAAGTTGCCATTGTACTCGTATCATTTGAATACGGTCAACTATGTTCTTCCCTTGAAATCCATGTGTTCACTGTCATGCCAATTATCAGACAGGTTAAGGCTCAAATAAAAAGCATTTCCATTTTTTTTTTTCAATGAGTATAGAAATTGTCTATTTTACCAGATTTTTTTTCTGTTCTGTTCAGTTGCTTGGTCATGTGGAATGCTGCCTGGGAATGCTTTTGTTTTATATACTGGGACACTTTTTCTGTGCAACAGAGTTTGAAATACTCCCTCTATGGTTGTTTCTCTTGTAGGATTTATTGAAAATGCATTCGAACAGAACAACAACAAAAATCAAAATCAACAGACTGTCAGGTTATTTTGTGTGGAGGAAAAGCAGTAACACACATTTTGAGGAAAGAACACAGCAAAAAGCAAACAGGACAGGATACATTAGGGATAGAGACGTCCCTCGGTTCACTTGTACGGTCCAGACCAAAAGCGGACTTTATTTTTTTTTCATTTGGTGCAGTTAGTATTTACGCTATACTTTCTTGCAAGTGAATTATGTTCTTGAAACACATCGACGCGACTCCCATTGGGCAGAAATAACGAAGGCACCACACAGAGTGCAGATAGGGAAATGTCCTATGTGCTATATTCTTGCTTTGCATATTTGTCCTGTTATTAACTTTGAGCCTAGCCCTGACTAGCTGTCCAGGTGTTTATACTGCCAAAATACAAATAGAGAGAATTTGAAGGTCCTTTCTCTTTTTTTTCCTTCACAGATTTCCTACACCATTGGCTCAATGTGGTTTGTAAAGCATCACACATCATAACATATTCCTTTCCAGGTGGAAAGAACAGGATTTTCCGATGGAACGCTCAAAGAAAACATTCCCCACCAGAGCAAATCTGAAGTGTTGCTCTCTGTGGGTCCATGCAATCCTTCAGTGAAAGAACTGTGCGGGAGTCCCTCGCCTCTAAACAGCACTAAACCTGGTTGCTGCGACTCATGAGTCAAGGCCTACTTTCATTGCTTGTACCTGTATTTCTCACCATGCATAGCCTGTGGCAGAAAAATATCATACCCCCCCCGGATTTGTAGTGATGTTGCAATGTAGATCATATTACACAGCCACCAAGTTAACATGGGATGTCTTCATGGAGAAAAAAAAATATCAGCATAGTACTATTAACAAGGGAAAATAAACAAAACAACTTTCTCTGTGTGTGATGTGAATTGCTGACATTCAAAGCATTTGTATTTGATCTCATCAGATTATGCAACTCCACTTAATGAACTACATACAGTTAAGTGCCTTTTCATTTGTAATTACTGATTAAACCAATGCCAATAAGGCTTATGCCCATATAGGTATTTATTTGTTTTGGAGTTTTTTTAAATCCTCTGTGTAGTCATGCAGTAGACAAATGTAATCGACAAATGACCAAATAGAATTAGATAAATGTATATGCGTGTTTAAAATGTAACATAATGAATCCAGCTCTTGTGATAACTAAAGGTAATATCTGTTTATTGTTCAAATATATTGCCTTCAAATGTACAGACTGGTTTAATCATTTGTACTCACTAAAGGTGATCGATAATGACATAAAACTGCAGTATGTTAATGGATAGAGTTAATGGGAAAATGGCAGTGATACATGACCATTCAGTAGCAGTGGCAAAATGTATTATTTTCTTATTCTGGGAAAACAGGATTTTAGTATATGCAGGATGGCTGACATATAGTAAAAAAGATCTGGTAGAAATATGTGCTTGGAGCTCAACTTTGTTCGAGTAACTGCCAAAATATCCCATTATATTACTTTGTTGAATAAGTCAACAGACTACCAAGTGTGTTGATTAATCATGCTCCTGTAGAGTCTTGGAGCAGAACGAAGAATGTACTGCACAGTATGTCACTGAGTATGCTCACTGCCTTACTTTATCAGTACTGTGCCAGAACACAGTACGCACAGCAAACTTAAAAACACACAAGGGGCTTCTCTTTATGTAATTGATGGAAATACAAGATGGTGAGCGTAGTGTAAGTCTCTTTTGAAGCATTAGAACTTGTTTTGTTAATTTCACAGTCGCGTTTAAATAAAAAGAGTGCGGTTGGTGCTGTTGTTGGCGTCAACACAGCCAACTCTATTTGCTGACAATCTAATTAGCTGCTCCCATTCCTTTTAAGTGTGCTGCACATCCATCTCACATGGAGACAACGCTGCGCAGAAAATGATGCTGCAATCCATGTGTGACCCAGCATTGTTGCTGTGCTTGTGGCCTGTTGTCATCATATTTATGAATGAAATATGATGACATCCACACATATGTCCGTAAGGCTTAGAGGCTGTCTGTCTGTGTCCTGTTCACATTCATCAATCAGCATACGCCAGCACTCATGTGGCATCTAAAATAATAGAGCCCAAGAAATAGAAATTTTCATTTCATATTATGAGCAATCATTTGGATTATCAACATTTTAGTCACCCTCAAACAGCGGCCATGCGTGCAGAACAATGCATTTTTGAAAGCATTATTGAAATAACACTAATGCGGTAAGAGTGAGACTGTGGGTAGCCTAATAAAAATGCTAATGTCAAGGAAGAAAATGTTCTGACTCTGAAATGTCATCAACATAGTCGCGTGCATTAAAATGACACATTTGCTATATGGGAATAAGTCGACTGAATGGAAAAAGGAAACAACCAAAGTAATTCCCTCCTTTCTTAGCCCTGTGTCCTTACATATTGGACTATTTGTAAGGTCAGCACGCAGCACGTGTTACCCGACTTGAATATTCTTCAAACTGATTGCAAAGCGCACTCTTTGGCATTCAGCATGTAGCTTGGAGGCGCAGCGACCATTTTGAACAAGCACGAGTTCAGCAGACGATGCAACACATGGGGACATGTGAGAACAGATTTCTTCGGTCAGTTGACCAGATGAAATTAGATTCAGAAATCATGCAGAGTCAGGTTGATAGATGTAAAGCATCTGGCTCCACATAATTATACTATGCTTAGATTAGACACGTCAGTCGTGTGTTCTCCTGAAAGGTGCTGATTGGATTTGTTGATTCCGACGATTTTATGTGTGTCTTCACTGTGTAAGCTCTGAGACGAACTCTCAGGAAGACACAGCTGCTCAAGAAGTATCCAAAAATTTAAAAATTCATTCAACTGAGTTAACTTTCGACCTGCCAAAATGCTACGCTTACAAAAGATTATGCAGTAGGGTGTTGTTCGGTAAACGATGCAACTTAATGATGCCATGAGACCTTTTAAATCCCACTGACATTTTTTAACTAAACCATTTGATAGGATGTTCAACAATTAGCCGATGCAAAGTTTTCCTGTGGACTTTCCTGCAGTGATTTTTGGAATTGCTGATGAATAAATTCCACCAATAACAACAGGAGAGCAAAATACAAATCAGGTAAGAAAGACGGCTTCAATCAGACATCTATGTGCAAGGATTTGGCAACCTTCCCCCCAGACAACCATCAGGATTCTACGTGGATAGCTGGAGCAGACTGAGGACATGCCGGGCCTTTGATCAGGGAGGGAGAGTTACCTAGGTGGAAGAGATCAAATGGAGGAAGGTATTTTAGTGTCTCTCAGGATAAATCGGTTTATTTCACCTATGCATCTGTGACAAGATATCGTCAGAAATCCACCTCGTTTTTCTCCCACCCAAAAAAAATCGTCAGAAATCTGCAAAATAGGGACTCATTCAAGTATGCAATTATAATCCGGCACACACTGCACAATGAAACAGCAGCAGGTAATTCAAATGAACACTAGGTACAATGTTTCTTGCAATGAGTAGCACAATTACAAGGCATTCGTTTTTTCATCTTTTTCCTCCATTCTCCTGAACATCACCTGCTGCAACATGCAAAAGAACAGCTGCCTGAACAACACACTCGGGCCCCACCTTTCCGCCACTAATTTGAGGGGTTGTCAGACTCTGACAGTGCGATTACAAATCCCTCAGTCTAGAGCGTGAACGAGAGGAGGATTAGAAGGGGTAATGCCAGTAGATGAGCGTAGGGAGGGCCACTGTGGTTTGCCACTCTGCAAGGATTAGCTCCCAAAACTACTTCACAGTCACCAACTACGTCAAGCGAGCACATAATTCAGCCAGTCTACCAAAGTATAAATAAATTCAAGCAACAAATGTATGTGTGACTTCATTGAAATATCTGGGAAGGGGATTGCAGTGAGATACCATCAAGACAAACCTTAGAGTACAAATTTTCTTATTCACACTAAAATGGTGGTTTAAGTTGCCTTGGGAGTTTAATCGCACACCATCAACTTCTTTCGCATTGAGTGAGAGGAAACCATGCTGCTTTTCCTCCAAAATTCCACAAAATGTCACGGCAATCTAAAAGCTGGCATGGTATCTTAGTAACGGATCCATTGTACATACGTACAGTGGGGGGAAGTAATGATTTGTTCCCATGCTCATTCACATTCTGCTCACTTATAAAGAAATTTACAGAGACCAATTGTTATGGGTGTTCATTGTTTATGCCATAAACAACAAAAAAAGAAAATTGTATAGTATAATATATAGTTTTTGACTTCTTCCAACCAAGCCAAAACTCTTCCTACCACTGTTTAGCATGTGCCTAAATAGCAGATGTGCACAACAAACCAATTTACACATACTTTTAATCTCAACTCGTGTGTATGAAGCACACCAAAAAATGGCAACCCACTGTTAAGTAAATATGCCAATTTAGAATTAAACAGGAAGTTTTGACATCTTGGGTTGACTTCCGCTTTAAGAGAGCAGTTGGTAACACACTGATCCATAATGGAGTGAAATCTTGCAGTGGTTACAAAGTTCAGGTCTGCCTCAAGTTCATTTTCAAATGACTCCAAGAATGCTTGGGAGAAAGCACTGTTCAGATAAAACCAAAGTTGAGCTATTTGGCATCAATCAGACATGCTGTGTTTGACTTGGCAGAGGCCAAAATCTGAGTATGACCCACATAACACCATCCCCACAGTCAAACATGGAGGTGGAAACATTATGTTTCGGGTCTATTTTTGCAGAGTGTACAGAGCGACTTATCTCATGGAGGGGCCATTGAATAGAGCCAAGCCTAAGTAAGATATTGCATGAAAATCTAATTTCTTGGGTCATGAATGAGGCCTCCAGCTTGACAATGAGCCAAAATATACTGCTAGGACACCAATGGGGTGGCCAAGAAGAAGAATATTGAGCTCAAGGAGCGGCCTTGTCAACCTCCACATCAAAACTCAATAGAAAACCTGTGAAAGGAATTGGTCTCCAAATGGCAGCAGAGAATCTCAAAGGAATTGGAGAATTTTTGGAATGCTTCTGTGCTATGTGGCAACTTGGTGAACATCTACAAGCAACTTTTCATCCCTTTTTTCTTAAACAAAAGGGTTTTGCCATCACGTACCAACAAATGATTATTTCACTCAATCGATTATTTTATAATTTTTTTTATTTTTTTAGATGGATAATTATAATGTATATTCTGAAGCCATTTACCGTAGTCAGTAAACAACCACCTAATGAAAAACCTTTATTTCCTTTGAAGTGAGCAAATTTATCCTGCGGAAAACACCGTTTTTTCGCTTCAGCACATTGATTGGTCACAAAGTTACTTGCATCTGCATAAAATAATGCGATCCATCACAAAAGCTGCAAGGAAAAAAGGCTGTGTTCTGTCTATGAAAATGTAATAATGCTCAACTTTGAGACCGCCATACACAAAATTACTACAATTTGAACATGCATTGGTTCCAAATGTTAAAAATATGGTTGGTTGATGGTATTTTTTTCTAAATTTACCCTTAGCCTACCCTTAAATGTTAGCTCCTCCCATTTCAACTATTTGCAATTACGAGTAACGATACTTCCTTCCATCTAGCCATCCACTTTTTGTTCCTTATTAATGTCATCAACTGGAGCCTATTCCAGCAGATTTTGCTCAAGAAGCGTTGACACCCTGAACTGGTCTCTAGTCACTTGCAGGGCACATTAGAAATATTTCTCAGTGTAGATCAATAAAGGATGTAGATCATGATGAAACAAATTCATGAATTAGTTTAACTGCAGAAGAGACCATCCAGCTTCGAAAAGTGTTTCAAGGGAGATTCTTTCATTTCAATGAGTTATTACTCATCCATTTTTAAAGAGAACAAGGAATATTATTTATTTCACCTTGTTATACCTGCTGTATATTTTAAAATAACTCACATCTTTGAAAGTCAGAGAATAAGACTAAAATCGACATTTGAATTTCTGTTCAGGGATTCAAACGAAGAACTAATTTGACATCTTAATGAAGAAATAAATGAGCATTACTCTGTGTCTTCTTGTGTGTTGCGGGTATTCTGTATGAGAGCACACAGATTTACACCCTCATAACTACAGTACAGTCGTCCTGAAAACAATTACAGTGAGTCAATTTAATTTCAGTAATGTGAAGGTATTAATAATGGTTGGGACTTCATGCACTGCTACACCACCAGTTACCAAATGGTTTCCCGGGGCACTGGGTAGCCCCAAAGCTGCACATTAGTAGTCCATTATAAAACTAGCATAGCAGTTATAGGACATTTTCATTTCCTAGGAATGTTTTATAGATATAGATATATAGATATATATATACACACACTACATTCCTACAAAATATGACATGAATGCCTCTTTGACAGAAATGAGCATTACTATCTTTGAAGAGCAGAAACATATTTTGATATACTTCTCTTGTATTGGCTCTCATATAGAAGAAGCCTGTCTGTGAATGGCTGGGCCAATGAGTTTATAGTGGAAGGCACACCTGTAGAATGAAACCTTGCTGCACTGACAGTTTGCTGTGGATGTGATGAGCATGCCAAGTATTTCAAGGGACCAATTAAGATAAGCATAGTGGCCATGCAATGTGGCGCATTTCGTGAATGCAGAAAAGCACCACAACGCAAACCATTCTCCCAGACACAAATGTGCATGATGAACCTTGATTGGGGATTTGTAATAGTGCAATCTTTGCATACCTTGTTTGTCCTGAATCTTAACTGTGAGTTCCACTAAAGGTTGTGACTCCCTATCCAGCCTTCTGGTGATGCTGATATCTCCACTGTCGCGACCCACAGACACGGGGGAGCTCTGTGAATCCGGGTAGATGAGATCAAAGCTGGCTGACTGGAACCTGTTGGGACTCAGGCTCGTTATGACTGAGCCAATACTGGCATCTTCAGACACGTTGAGGGAGACTAAGGCTGCAGGGTAAAGTGACGCCCTCGGTGCGCGCTTGGCCCTCTCTCGACCAGCGTTCTGCAGCCACCTGCGCGGGGAAAACGTAATAGCCACGCATTTGCTGCTGAGTGGCGGCCATCCGTGATCCGTGGCAAAAACAGAGACCTCAACCGCGGATTTGAGCCCCAGAATGGAATCGAGCAGTAAAACTTCGCCGGTCTTAGGGATGACATAGAAAGTGCCATTTTTGGGCAGTGAAGTGTACGACAACTCTGCGTTCTTTCCGCTGTCTGCATCAACAGCTTTCAGCCTGTAAACAACACTCCGAATAGCCGTGGTGTCATCTAAAGTTATGTGCACGGCTTCTGGTTGATAAAAAATCGGTTCGTGGTCATTTGTGTCCAAAACGTTCACTTTTACCCACGCTAGATCCACAAGCAGAGAGTCTGACGCGCCGGTGTGGCAGCACAACGCGACTCTCAGCAGGTATTCTGAGCGCACCTCCCGATCCAGTATCCTGGAAGTTTTGAACAATATGTTTCCCCGCTTGTGGTGGGAAAAAGCGCGGAAATCCTGGCTCCCGTTGCCGTACAATTTGAGGTGCATTCCCGGCATTGGGCACCATTTTTGCGCGTTGATGCGCCTCACCGGAATGCTCAGTCCGTTCACTTTAGAAGCCGTGGGTGAGTTCTCAAAAATATGACCGTGGAATAAAGGCAGTCGCTCCGGTGTTTTGTGTCCAGCTGCTGGCGTCAAAAGGCAACACAGGAGCATAAAAACAGCCCAAATCATGTTGCCGGCAAGTTATTTGAAAGCTGTCTCCAAAAGCTTCAGGGGGTGGACAAAAAAAAAAATTTTAAAAAGAAAAAAGATTTCCCCTTAGATTTAGATATCATCCTTCCAGGAGACTCCCTCAACTTATAGCTTTTGCATGCTGAGGGATTCGTGTGTTGGCCCCACGCAGCACGGCGCTATGCAAACGGTCCACAGCGCTGCAGGCTGCTGGCTGTGCTCTCATACAGCTTTCAGAACCCACAGCGCCGGACAGCGCCGTGCGGTGGGGGGGGGGGGGGTGTTGGGTGAGGGAGGGGTTACTCCTCTGTGTGCCCCACCCTGCGAGATGGTCAACAGACAGACCCGTTCTCCTAAATAAATAAATAAATAAATAAATAAATAAATGCCTCGCCATGCACTCGTGTCACAAATCCGCCCTGAGATTAAAATGTTCTCGACAGAGGAGAAAATCACTCAGACTGTCACAGATGAGCAAGTCGAGCAAACACATATGTTCAGCAAAGTGCTGTCCGGACTTCTAACAGTGCCCTAAATTTGGTTCGCTACGCCTTGCTCTAGAGTAGTCTATTAAATCTTCTGAATATATAGTACTTATTTGAAATTATTGATAAAAGTCAAGGAGGCTGAAAAAGGTATTTGGTCTAAGGAGAGAGCGGTAATTTAAAGGCAGTAGGCGGGGGACACCCTGAACTGGTTGCCAGGGCACACAGAAACGAACAACCATGTGCACTCGCACTCACACCAAGGGGCAATTTGGAGTGCTCAATCAGCCTACCAAGCATATTTTTGGGACGTGGGAGAAAACCAGAGTGCCCGAAGATAACCCACACGGGCACGGGGAGAACATGCAAAGTCCACACAGGGAGGGATGTTTCTGGACTGTCCATCTTATTTGTGTTCAAAGATTTAGGCACTCCCGCCACACTATCCCTGTCCACTCTTGTCATTTAATATAAAGCATTTCGTACAATCCACTGAATAGCTTCAGGCAAGGAACTAGCCCCATATCTTCATGCAGTCAGTATGAATCACATTGTCTGACATGAAGTTGTCAAACACCTAAATAGTTCATCCATCCATTTTTAACACTGCTTATCCTGTTTAGGGTTACGTGGCGTGTTGGAGCCGATTCCAGCTGACATTGGGCAAAAGGCACACAACATCCTGAACCGGTCGCCGGCCAGTCGCAGGGCACATATAGAGACGAACAACCAGTCACACCCACCTGCACACTGCCACTGAGTGGGAATTGATCTTACGCTGCCTGCACACAAGTCAGGCCTGTGTACGGCCTACACCATCAGCGACTTACCTAAATAGTAAAAATAAATTATATTTTGCCTTTCACAGTCTGTGTCTCCGAAGATATGGGTCACCATTACTGAGTGATGTTAGATTGAAGTTACTCCATGGAGTGAGGGTACATGTTTTTTTTCTCAGACTTTGCAACTTGGACCTCCCAATTCGAGTAGGGTTCAAGTGCAGAATCCAGCGTCGCATTTTTCTGGAATAGGCGGTCGAGGCAAGCTCTCAGGTTACTCCGCATCACCTAGCTATCATTGAGTTTTAGCTGGCTACTAGTGTGGGTAAACACAATGCAGACTCGCTCCTGAGTCAGTGATCATTACCTCTATGGCAGTGAATAAGCTACACTTCTGACAATTATCGTTCTCACAAAGGGATTACGAGGAGTAATTAACTGAAGACAGACAAGAAATGCTAATTGCTGAGCTAAAATAGACATTTAATTGTGGTACAACAGAATTAAGTGCCTGGGTGATCGATACACTTCCACTCTGACTGGAACTGTGTTAAACTGGACCATATCCAAGGTTGAACAAAAAAGTACCAGGCAAATTAATGAGTGACTGAACAGAAAATCATTCAAAATGATGCTACCCGCAGTTGAACAGGACTGGTGATGATTTATGTTGTTGCAACTCACGTCGCCGGGAAGAAATGGTCTGCAGGATTACAAGCATATTAATATTGAATATTGTGGAGTGAATATTTATAATACCATTAATATTATTCATTGTTTAATTTCATAATACATTCCTGAGTTTTGAATTTGAAGTTCTCAATATCCGATTACAAAAGATCTCATCGTTTTCCAAAAAAAAATCTAATTTAGCATCGCTAAAGAAACATCAAACCCATTCAGAAATACTAAGGTTGAACTTGAATGTATTCATGCATTTGAAATTGCCCCACTGAAAATGTCTCTTGACAAGAAAATACCTTCTGCTTCCATGAACACTGTGAATTCAAGAAATGAAAAATGTTGATTATGTAAAGTTTACATAACCAACATTTTTCAGCCGCTGCAACATCAATACAGAAACTGAAAAGGGCTAAAAAATAGAAATAATTACTGTAGATGATTCATTTTTTACAATTTAGGAAGATGTGCGAGGTTGCAGTGCCTTCCCCCAACTCATATAGCCAGAAGCAAAATGTCTTGGTAAAAAGAGTGACATAGATTTAAATCTCACATGGTAATGTGTACAGTCATATGTATATGCGTGTGAGTCATATACTATATTCATAGTAAGTGTAATTACATGGACTAAATTGTCAGATGAGTGCAGGCTGAGTTGGCACATCTGTGAATTCGACATGTCCCGTCTTCTTCCTTGACATACGCAGATCAATATTTCTTTGCTTTAACAGTGGAACGTTGTACAGCATACGAATGCACGTCGATTCCACGCAAAGTTTGACTTGATCTGTACTCGCTTTGAATATTTATCACAGTGTTGGGTGAAAACTCTGCATCAATGTAGAATTGCAATCCATCACCGCAATTTTAGTAGAATCCACTATCAGCAGCAAATTGTTATTTTCAAGGCAATAAGCAGAAGTGAGCCCCTAGATATTTTCGCATCACAGGCGGCAGCTGGAGCACAAAACTCATATAGCTTCATCACTGCGATCGTTTTACATGACACAAGCTGTGGCCAATGTCACAACACAGCTAGACATCCTACTTTCATTGGTGATTTTTTTTCAAGTGCTTGCCTGTGGATGAAAATTACTGCAATAACTACCAGGTCAAATATGACAAAGGCCCAATCGAAGGGAAATGACCACAAGCTGGCCTCAACAGTAGTGAACTACTAAAGCATCTGTGAAATCAGCTGCTTTCTAACTTTTCTTTCAACTATTTAATAAATGAGAATCAGATCGTGTCTATTTTTGTTATCTCAGCAGTTGCAAAAGTCTAATTCAATCGCAAAAAAAGCCTGACCAGAGAGTTGGGATTGGTTTGCTTGAGAGCCATCAGAGTTGAAAGACCAACATGCACACAAGAAGCACAAAGCATTTAGATTTCTTTTTTCCTTTCAAGGCGGAAAACATGAAAAGATCTCTTCATCCGTCTTTTCTATCAGATAACGAAGAGCCAGAGGGCATAAGGCGAATATACTAGTGAGAGCAGCCCATAAACATAAAAAAAGCTTCATGTGATCTTAATGAATAATTGACCAAATCCATTCCCTTCGCTCAAATGTAGACAAAAGTTTCAAGGCCAACTTGTAGTGATAACGACGTTGCCCTGTTTTTAGACATATGGGTTGAGGGTCCAATTATGTAACTGCTGTGTTTTGAGACTTCAGTAGGATATATGTACCTAAAAAATGTATAAAGACTTTGCGGACACCATTTTAATCAGGGGATGGCATCATCATAAAAAATAAAATCCTTGTTTAAGTAGTAGGCCTAGAATAAAATTTGCGCCAGCCTTAAGGGGGGGGGGGGCTAATAATTATGATTACCCTGTGGTCAGTACTTTGCTCCATATTTTGGATGATCCCATAGCAATTGCACTTTATGTGCACAGCACTGCCACGCAAAGTAAATAGTCTTTAACAGCACCCCTGTAACGAAAACGTATTACCATGGACAACAAGGAAAGTCATGTGATATCCGGAGCTCCATTTGTAGATCCATGCAGCAACTGAATACACTGAAAAGAAAATCCCTCGACAAAAATCAATGAGAGAGTGTCAAAAATGCTTATTGGCAAATGAAAGGAAACATTAAAGGATATAAAAATATATTCAAGTATATCTGTAGCCAGGTAACAGTGGATATTTGGAAAAGTCAATCCCACATTCCCCTGCAAGTAGTCATTTCGGGCGCCATCAAAACGCTGATCTGAGCAACAACACTAAAGTGTTCATTGTAGTGTTCTTGCCTGCACGAGTCCCTTAGGACATCTTTCATCAGATCCTCAGGCAAAAAGCAGTTAAGGAGCTAGATAAATATAAAGACATCTCTCCAATGTATTAGGTACGGCTAATTAGATTTGATCTGTGATCCCCCGAAGGCTTCTACCACCCACCGTAGTATTTAAACTGTGCTCGAGTCGAAAACAGCAGCGTTATGAATTATGGAGTACTGTGAGCAACCAGGTTCACAATTTACTTGCACAAACAATCGTCCAGTGCTGTAAAATGTTGTCAAAGTATCAGATGATGCAAAAAAGCCGCATCCAAGCCAGACCACTTCATTATTTTGCATATACTGTATTAATGCTTATTTCAAATTGCACGTAAATAATATCAGTACTGTATTTCGTTTGCAATAACATTCTAAAAAAAAAAAAAAAGAGTGAAAGTGGAATGAAAGGAATAAGGACAAAATAATAACATTCAACAGACAGATTATAAATTCACTTAAGTCAAGAGAGACGGTTTCTCTTGGTGTAGTGCCCCGCAGCATCGCCTATATCATTCACACATGAGCCCAAACACATTCCCACCCCTCATTAGCTGTGGTTAAGCCATGGTTCCAACTGTCTGTGTCTCATTTAGCTTTCCATTTCTTCACAGGGAATCGTCAGGGATGAATTGGTGTTGCTGGAATTAAAATAGATCCCCTGCGTGTTAGGGCAGGGAGGGCCACTGCAATTATTTGAAACGCTGAAATTCTACAAATGAAAGTGTCTGTAACAAGATGTTTCATAATTTGAAGGATTTCTGCTCATTCAACAACTACGTATGTAACTCCATTCATGAGTGTTATTGCTTTGCGGTTCCAAATCTGTTGTTTCTTCCTTATATAGGTTAGCCTGTTTTCTTTAAACTATTCCCTCTTGACAGTTTGCGTGAACAATTTTGTGTTGTGGTTCTTTGGTGTAGGCTCCATCTGATTATTTCTGCATGCTGTCACACTCCAGCAGGTTTGTATTGACAACAGAGCGAGTGCCGTTCCAGGAAAGTGTACGTACATCTCATCCTCTGTTCTTCCTTGCATTAACTGTCTTTCACACCTGCCAAACATCTTCCCTGGAGCAGTGAAGCGGCCTTGTCAAAAAGAAGATGAAGAACATAATCCTCTATCGCTTGCTTTTTGACCAGATAGTCAAGGTTCTCCAGCGCCCTCATCTGTATTTTGTGAACACTGCATTGCCTGTATGTGATTGAATTTGGCTTCACAAGACACTCCATGTTTGACAATTTAAGACCTCTATCAAAAACAGAGCTACTTCTGTTGGCACCTTCAAAGTGTTACAAATGTTTTTTGTAGCTTTCTAGTGTCACACAAATATTATCATTGTATCGGAAGAACTTTTCATATAGCCAGTGTATTAATAGACTTGCGATGCCTTTTACCTCAATCCCAAAAAGAAATGGAATTAATCAAATGTAATTGCCATAGCGCAAAATTGTACATTTGGAAAAATTGAATGTATAGCAGCGATACCTGAATGTGATTGATGTTGTCACGTATGGAATGGAGCCAGGGCGACCAAATGCAGCTGGGACCAGGGTTTATTGAGGAAAAGGGTGTTGGAAGGGAGGATGAAGGGGAACAAACCAACAGGAGAATGTGGAAGAACAAAACAGGCAAACAGGGAGACAAATAGGACGGCCTAACAAAACAACCACGGGACTGACTGACCGACAGGGCTGGCTTACAGAAACAGGACTAACAGAACCAGCCGTGAGACGAGAACAATCCGACCGGGAGTGAGAGGCAGACAGGACTTAAATACGCGACAGGTAACAAGAGGCAGGTGACTGTGATTACAATGACCGTGGGCAAACACAGGAGGGGAGGGGCGAGTACACGGAGACACGGACAGGAACCATGACAACATAGACACATGTTTTAGAAGCTCTCTATGGATTTTGCATTTTGCATGAAAGACAATCACGCAGTTAACAGCAAAAGGCTTGTTTAATAGCAGAATATATTGACAGTACAGTACAGCGATAAAAACACTGTCATATTGCTCCTACCATACATGAATCACACAGCTGCTGCTCAGATTTTGAAACATAACAGTAATATTGGTGCTTGTACAGTTAAAAATGGGAAACACGACACACGGAGAGGCTCACAGAGCCCTTCAACCATCACTTTCCAATGACGGGTGCATTGTTGCAGAAGAAAAGAATTTTAGATTAATCATAAAAGCAAGAGGAAACAGAGACACAGAGCTTTCATGCTTCGGTAAAGATTTGTGATAAACGAAGCATGAGGGGAAAAAAGGGGAAGAGGGAAAGGAGGGGAGCAGAGTGAAATAACAAATCAAACAAAAATATAGCAACTATTTTTTATATGTACGTAACACGCACATGACATGAAATGATTGATGATGAAGACTCAGTCATTGCAAATGATCCTCACTTGCATATTCCACCCTTCGTATTTTTTGCCTTAGTTTGTGTATTACATGAATGCTGTTGTATTTCTTCTGAATAACTCTTTCCTTAGCTACCGCAAGATCCTTGGGGCTGACCTATCATCAGTGACTGTCTTGCGCAGCTTAACACCCCAACGTATAGTAACCAACATGTCCACGCCTCCTTGGGCCTCAGAGGATGATGGTTCCTGGAGTTCACACTGATTTGAATCTGCTAATGACGAGCTGGGAAAGGGGAACTGACCCTCGCCTAGAGCATGGGCGCTGGCCACCAGCTCTCCTATCTTCTCCACCAGACTATGGCGGTTGGCGGCCAGCATTGAGTCCTCCTCAGCATTATGTGCAGCCATGCCTTGGGCCTGTTGGGTGTAACAAGTCCTGTCTGCATTTTCACAAGCCCACACTTTATCAGAGAGGCTCCTTTGCTGAGGAGAAAACCTCATGTATTCACTAGCATATGGATCATCTGAGTAGAGCATCTCCTCACTCCTTGCGCCATGCTGGGAAGGGATGGCGGACCGCGTCGAGTCAGGCACAGTGGGGGTTTTCACTGGCACAATGGGAGGTCGTATTGGAATGGGGCCAGACGTGGAAGGTGTGCGTCTCACCCCAGTCTTGGAGGATGGCGTCCGCCGAATAGTCGCCGTTCCAGAGCCAACCCCGGCACCGTTGGTAGCACCCTGCAGGCTCTTTCCTGCGGGAAGGCCCGCTGTGCTGGCGGGCCTTTTGGTTTGAATCATGCGGCGGTAGCTTTGGGCGATGTTACTGTGGCGTGGGATGGTGGAAGACTTGTCAAACTCTGTTTGTGCCTCAGTGTCAGCATCCCCATTAAGAGAGTAGCACTCATAATCGGAACCTAGGGAAGATGGTAACTCATGAGTCACAAAACGTTTGCGATTTTAGGGTTTGGAGGGAATTTCACTCAAAAGCCAAATCTCTAATATCTCAATCTCACTTTTGGTGAGTCGTGTGTGACATGAGTGACTGTGAGTGAAGTTTTACCTTGTGAGGGGATGGTGTCCTCAGAGCACGAGGGGGTGTTGGTCTGTGTGCTGTAGCCACTGGAATATTGTAGTGAGTCTCTGCTGCTTTTCTGCTGTTCCATGCTTAGGCCTCTGGTCAGTACCATTGCCAGAGTAGTTGCTGCTGGTGACAAAGGCTCCCCGTGCTGCACATGCAAATCCCCAAAATTTACAAATGTACAGCTTTACATTTAGCCATCATGGGGTCCTGCTTTTATTGACATGCTTTTGGCATCTAGCAGCAATGTATCACACACAAAAGATAAATTGCAAAACCTCCGTTTACATCAAACTACATTTTTCATTTAATATCATTTTTAGATTTTATGGATTAGGAAATATTGCTACTTTGAAATGGATTACGAAGAGCACGATTTAACAGTACTTGACTAAACATTGACACAAATCCATTAACTAATAATGTACATTTAACATAAAAAATTGTCTAGTCAAGTTGCAATCTCCTGTGGCCATGTAGGGTTTTATTACTTTAAATTTCTATGAATGCAGACTAATCTGAACATATTCCACTTTGTAGATCAAGATTAAACTATGTCCACATTTATGATGATCATTATTTTTTTGTTCTCCCCCTATTGATTTTAGAGTGAACTATTATTGATCATGGCCTCCACTCAATGTGTGTGTGGGTGTGTATTCTACAAGATTTCTTACCTTAGCTGTTATCATTGCTGGGCCAATTCTTGCTCGGTGTGCATCCTCTCCTTGAATCCCAGAATACCCCTTTGGACTGGGCGGAGCTTCCGTGTCTCTTATTTTATCAAGAGACTCTCTCCTTCGCTGCAAAGTGCTGGCCAATGACGGCTCACACTGGTTTGCTTTGGCCCATTCCTGGAGCAGCATATGCAACAATAAGACAATAAGCAAGCACATACCATGCCACAGATATTGATTGATTAAAGCTTCTGATTTGGCTCATGAAGCAGTTAGATGCCGAGGTAGATATGGCCAGACAACAGTGAGCACTGAGCCAGTTGTTGTTAAATGAGCAAGCCACCTCAGTTTACCACATCTTTATAATGACAAAGATGAGAAAACTGAACCTAATGGCACAACAGAAAGATGACTGCGAGGATAACCTAAACATGTGCAACACAAGTAGCAAAGAAGCAACCAAGTCGGAAGTGAAAGAACCCAAAAGTAAAAGTGCAAATGAAAACAAACCTTCCAGCTAGGAATCTTTGATGTGGGTGAATGGGTGTTGGATCCGGGGGAGTGGTTAGATGTGGGGGACGCAGGAAGTATGACAGACAGAGGCCTGATGGTGCCAGTGTGAGAGAAAGCAGGGCGGAAGGTGCCGAAGGATGAGCATGAGCCAAACTGCAGAATAACACACAAGTCTGAGTCAGAGTGCTCAAATGGTCCAATTGCACTGAGCCCTCCTGTGGACCTCTTTAAGATCAAGCTAACAGTGACTGCACTGTATGTATTATTTGTGGCTGGGTTATTAAGGTGTTTTATTAAGGCTGATTGGCGACTCGCATGCACTACTAACCGCAGTGGGGGAGTTGCACTCGCTGACAGACTGGCAGGTTTCTGAAGCCTCAGAAGAGGCCGAGCTTGTTGATTTCTGGGAAGGAACGTGGAACAGGAACAGTGGGGGAGAGATGAAAATTGAGTGCGAGAAACAAAGTTGTTGGAGATGAGAGCAAAAAAGGACAAGTTGGAGAGGACTGCTGATGAGTTTCAGGGGAAGGGACGCATTTGCTTCTCTGAGAGCATCTAGAGCAAATATAGTCGCTGTAAAATCATTTATTCAGAAAAGACACTTGCATCTCTTCCTATAGTGATTTGCTGCAATCTGTTGCCGCCACTGAGAGAACGAATAACTTAAGGGGACCACTGCGACACAAATGACGTTATCACATTCACAACCAAGCATTGCGTCTAAGAGCTCATTGAACTTTTTGTCAAAATGCAAACCCGATGCACTCATCACAGACTGTCAAGACCGCAAGTGAGAAATGATGGAATTACTGCTACCTGGCTGGTGATGTCAGAGGGCATGGGAGAAGGAGGCTTAGAGTGGGTGTTGGCATCCTGGGAGACAAATCCTGAGTCGTGAGAGGAGACGCTGCTGAGTCGATGGGCCCCTACTGAGGGCATCTGGAGGAGACTGTTGACGGAATGTTTGACATAAGAAAAGCGTGAAAATAATATGCTTTGAAAAATAACGTTGGAAATTTCTTTCAACACACGTTCAACATGTGATTAGTGAACCTCTGTAGTGCTCACGCTTTGGAACTCGTGATCATTATTAATCTCGGAACCGAAAACCAATGTTCACATAACCCTAAACTCTGTGGAAATTGTTTTCCGTTCCTGTTTTTCTCATTCAAGTACTGAGAACAATCTGATAAACTGTTATCCTATTTGAGTTTGAATCATGGTGCAAAAAATGGTTTATGGTGCACCACGGTCAAGGTAAGGCCAACATGGCTTTGTTGAATCATTTTGTGGTTACTTTTTTTTTTTTAACTACAGGGACAAAGTAGTATGAGTAGCAAGATGTGACAAGATGAGAATTACGTGTAAGAATGTCACCATGTTCTGGTGGGGAGAATTTGCTATTTGCTCAGGAGCTCTAGAGTTGATGGATGCGTAAGTATGGTTGTGTGCTTAGATTTTACCTGCACATGCTGCTCTTCCTAGAGCTGACACTGCTGGGGGAGGAGGGAGGTGTTTGATAGGACCAGGTAAAGTCAGAACCTTTGAGGTCCCGGATCACCTGTGGCAACACGCACAGCAATATGGTTCTGACAAGTGGAGGGTAAAGAAATCTATTTGGAAAAAAAAAAAAACTAGAAGAATGATGCAATTATGTAGTATTGGCTGACTCTTGATTAGATATGTACTGTGAATAAGGTAGCACTGATCATAAAATCTTGAAAAATATTGTGGCCATTGAGTGTGTGTTGTGATCTACCAGCCATTTATCAGCAGCTTTTCAATTAGTTAATGTTTGCCTTACAGGTAATTTTGAAAAATTACTGTCAGCGGAAAAGCACTGCACAGTTGGTCTCACAGAATTCAACATCACTCCTACAATGTCAGATGACAAGCTAAGTGTGAATGATTATATGATTCAATTTCTGATACCTGCTCACTGGCTGCAGGAAGTTTGTGTGGGTCTTCAGTTAGCAGTGTAAGGTCATCAACGATGGCTTGTAAGTGTGTCGTCTCACCCAACATGGCAATCTCAACATTCTGCAACAGAAAAATAGAGCTTACATTACACCCTCCCAAAGCAAATTTCAAGATAGCAAGCAATTTATGAATTCATGTTCTTTTTTTTCTGTGTGCAGAAAAACTAAGTATTGCTTCTGGTTCCTCACCACAACAGGCTGCAGCAAGTTAATGAACGCACAATAGCGCCCTCTCTCTTCCAAAAGTGCTCTGCGCACAGCCTGCTTCTCCGTCTCTTCCATCAGCAAGTAGAGGTCGCTGACATCCTGCATGGCGCTGTCCAGCTGTGGGCGCAGGTTTCCTCGCCCTGAGATGGGTTAAGCCATGTGCACAGAGACAGATGAAGGGAGGAAGCATGGGGAGGGTGAGCAAAAGAGGCAAGAGAAAAGGAGGAACAGAACAAGATGGGAAATTATGGAGAGGGGAGATAAGCGTGTCAACAGTGCAGCAAAGAAGGGGAGAGGCAAAAATGAGAAATGATTAGAAAACATAATGAGAAACTGTTTATATATTTGATGGGTTCATGTAAATGGCAATGGGAGGACGATGAAGCATGTCAGAGATAATGACTTGATGCAGAGCTACTGGTGACTGATGACTGATGACTCCAAAACCCTAGAATGGATTCCATTAGAAAATTGTTAATTAAGGGCACACTTCACAGTACATCTTACTATGACACTATGATAGATGAACAGAGGCAATGAAGAATGAAAGAAGGATGTGATGTAGACGAGTGAGATGCCAACAGTTGGATTTACAGCTGACAGCCAGTTTCATGCATCCGAACACAAAGATTCCCTCAAAAATAAATTATAGAGCTTGTGAGTGATTATCAAATTGTTGTTGACATCACACTAATATAATTTGTCTTACCTAAGATTTATTGATGGCAGTGTCAATATATTTGACGTCAAGTGCCTGTATTATTTGTGAACCTCTCTGTTTATTGTTAGACAGATTTATGTAGTACAGGTTTTATTCGATCGCTCCTAGGCAACGTGTGGCCCGGGGGCCAAATTCGGCTCACCCACAGTCTCTCACTGGCCCTCAGTCAAAGTCAAAGTAATATTGTCAAATAGTGCCCTGACTTTTATTTTTTGGATTAGATGGTATCCATTTTTTATTTACAAGTGTCTTTGAATTTTGTGCATACACATTTTCTCTGACTGGCAATGTTATAATTGTTGCAATGCTTTGAACAACTACCACATGCACTGGTTATAAATTAATAGCAGCAGACATACCAAGAAGTTCTAAAGTCGAGGGGGGGGGGATAAATCCAGAAAAAAATAATCAAAGAAGGTTGGATTGGGGGTGGAGCAGAGGGGGAGAGAAAAACAAGGAATGTTAGCAGCAAATCAGGATACATTGTCTTAGAAAAAGTTGTACCAATGTTGCAGAAAGTAAATGAGTTATTCTCCAACCATTATTAAAAGAAGAACTAGTTTACTCATAGGAAGAGGAAAAGTAGAGCAAAGCTTGAAAACATGGCACTTTTTCTCCATCGGCTTGCTTTCTGTTGTAACACTTGCATCGAACCCAAGATGGTGCTAGTTCATCTCGATTCAATCACGCGAGCCGGCAGTCAAACTCAGCTCAAGGGATTCTCACCTTTTCTTGCCTTTTTCTGAAGTTTGATGGTATCTAATGACTTTCGTTTGATTTCTTGGCGAGACCGCTTGTATTCTGTTGAGCAGGAGAGTCATACATAACGATAATCCATGAATGTCTAATATGCAGTAGTTCTTATTTTACGTCACCCTAACCCTGTCATGTTAATCACCTTTGGCATGGTCCTTGTCCAGCTGATTGGCAGTCTTCTTCCATTCTTCTATTCTGTCCTGAAGTGGCGTGACCAAGCCTTCCATTAGAGAACTATAATGATAAGATGACACTCAAAAATTGAAGGACGTGTTGTAAATTGCTTTATCTGTCTTCTGGAAAACATTCAGGGAGAGATGAAGGCCAAAAGAGATGGGATGGAATCTATCTAATCCAATCCCCCTCAAGAAGAAGGAAGACAACCAATAATCAGGACGTACTTAGTAAAGTGGCGTAATTTGGCCTCAATGCTGCGGTGTCGCATGCACATCCTGGTCAAAGCAGAGCCAATATCCCTGGTGGCACCTTCAAAAGAAATGGAAAAAAACACACTGTTAAAAAAAATGCAAATATGCATTATAAGTCTCCCAAAACTTCAGCCCTCTAAAACGTAAGACTTTTTCTTTGGCTTTTATTTGAATTTGAAAATCAAGAATGATTTTATCTTTGAAATGTGCCCAATGATTTCACAACAGGTACACTGTTTATTTTCATATAAACAAGCAGTCCAGAAAATAGATGGGTGGAAATTGGAGGAGGACCATCATCCCACGAGATAATTTATTCATCCTGCGGGTTCTTACTGAGAGTTGTTACTCATAAAATAATGGCAGTAACAAACAGCTGATTGATCTTCATCTTTCGACAAATTATATACAGTATGACACATGGGGAATGCATTTTCAAAAGATGTGATATAATGCAAGTCAGGGCTGTTTTCCCCTTCACAAAATGCCTTTCTCCTGCGGCCACAAGGTAGCGATTGTAAAACCAGAGACCATAAATGTCACGTTAATGTGGTGAAAGCAAATATGACCCTGTCCACAAAGAAAAGCGAGATCGCCTTCCTGATTAAATATACATTGTCCCCTGACATACTAAGACTACAGATGTGATCCGCACCACAGTGCAAATGACAGCTTGTGAGAATTTCTTACTGTACTTTTCCTCTTTACAGAAGTGTAATTAAATGGAGTCTTAAGCCCTAAAGCTCAGACGGGCCAGTGTCTCACTGATGCTTCACAGGTCTGTGCAGTATGTGCCAGCATTGATCCTCTTGTAATCTGGGCCACACATTGCTAATCTTTGGGTCTCTCACCACACGCACAAGGCATGTTTGTTCTTGAATGTGTGTGTGCGCACAGGTCCCCCCATACAGATGTTCATGGCTCTGTATGGACAGGTGGGGCAATTAACCAACCCCCTATCCATCCCAAAGTTCTCAAGCCCTTCTATCCCGGAGGAAAAAGGAGGGAACGTAAGGGGATATCCCTCTATTCTTCCTTGGTTGCTCTGCCTTTCCTGTTCTCTCTGTTTCCTAAACACCATTCATGCAGGGTGGAGTGACAGAAACTGACTCGAAAACTCCCTGCAAAATCAGGCTGTAAACTCAAAGGAGGCACATTGTGCTCTAGATTAATGTCCATTTTCTATCCTGAATTCAAAGATGCTGTCGACTGCACTTCAGTGATTCTTGGTCATTGCCTGAAATACTGTGTTACATGAGTTGAAATGTCATACAGCTGTATCAAGTATTAAATACCAAAATGATGTGTTTGTGTTAACATATGGAACTTACATTGCCCTCACTGAGTTATAAAAAATAAAAAATAAACTGTTTGATCATTTTTTAAAGCGAATCCAAAGTATATAGTATGTATATATAAAATACTATAGATTTATATAGTGGATACATATTTTTTAAAGGATACATAGTATGATGTTCATACCACTTTACTAAATCTTAATGAGTCTGGGTTCAAGTATGGTAAAAAAGGAAGCAAATTATTTTGGGAGTTTTGGTGAAAGCTGATGTATTGTATATGACCCAATTATATTGTGTGCATATGTGTTATGACGTGGTATTGCTTTTGCAAAATTTCCGAATTGTTGACCTCTTCGTAATACGGAATTTAATGTGAAAGAAAGCAGACACAAGGCACATGGATTCAGGTCAAACATTACAAGGCATGCACAGCTGTGAAATAGCTCATCACACGACAGAGCAAAGTTAATGTGGATTCTTATCTCTTCAACTAACCTTTGCAAAGTCACTGCCAAGCAGTGAGCACCCGACCCCCACCTTCATGTCGCACCCCCACCTGTGCGTTCATTCCCGTTTTTTTTCCCTTTTTTTCCCCATATTCTTCTCAACTCAACTCATCTCCTCTCTTCCTTTCCCTCCCGAAGGAGGATCAACTGACAGCTACATCCTGGGGACGTCCAGAGGCTTCCTGGCCTATCCAAGAGCCCTTCTGGCCTCTATCCTCCACCGGATGGAGTGGGACAGTATGAATCACTCCCACAGCTCCCTCGCATGTGACAAACACACACACATGCAAGGAGACAACTGCACTTGAGAATCTTAAAAGAATTTCAAAGCAAAAAGCCACTCAGCTATCTTTAACTAGATGTTCTCTGCAATAAAACATACTGTTACGTCTTGTACAGAGGAGCAGGGAAAGTTATTACACCTAAATCTCAATTTTATGCAGACTTTGGGGTGCAGAATTTGGGAATCGCATCAACCCCGAAATCGCATCAAAAGCGCGTTATAGAAAGGCTTGTTTTTTTGTGAAAGGCATGTTTTTAGGCACATATTAGATTCATTTAAGTCAGGCATGTTGAAGGGGTCCGTTTGCCGTCCATCACCCACACACATCAAAGTCTGTTGAAACCTAGAAATGTAGGTGTATTTAATCGATCTTCCCACTTGCGGCTCAAGAGGAAGTAGGGCCAACCCTGTAGCAAACGCTCACATTTGAATTCACATGCAAGTCCAAGCTGGAGTAGAGGGAAGATGTTGCGCAAGTCCGTCATTTATCTTAGCACAGCAAACATTCGATAGTGGCCCAGCAGCTTGTTCATGGTGGTGGTTCAAAATTCAAATTTCCATCAGCTTTCCTATTCCTATGGATACAACTGAGAGTAGGGTGAAGCACATGGTGGGAAAAGTGCAAAGCTGCAGTACTGTGGTCCAGCAAAGTGTGGTCTAAACATTCATTGAGTTCTGGTTCGAATTATCTTCCCTAATTCCACTGGGAAAGGGGCGTCTTTTAATAGGCTTGCTATATCATGGGCTCCCCTGCCAAGGAGCCAGGAGCTACAGCGCCTTATTCCTGATGTCTTCAATATGGGAGCTTTGGTGAACTATCTTTCTCTCAGGTTTCATTGGGACTAGGGATTGGAGCGAGCAGACCAGGAATTGCAACCAAGAATTTAAAGTCTGTATTATAGTCTGAGTTGGTCACTTGGTCACTTGTATTGTATCAACACAAAGTGCTTGAAAGGTCGAAAGTGGAAAGGCACAGAACACACTACTTCCACAACAATCTCACTGTCTTATTTGCACTTATTCAACTCCTGCTGAGCTAAGGAATTTTCATCATCCGTGAGAAAAAGCAATTCCTCACATTGGCACCTTGGCTGGGAGGCTGACTTGTGGCTGGAAGTCACAGTCAAGCCTGCTGCATTTAGCCTATCTCACCCTATTAATGTGCTACCAAACGCCAATTGGCTGACACACAGGGGCCTCTGTTGGGATGAAAGGAGCCGCTGGGATGTGAGAAGAGCAAAGGGGAGGATGAAAGAGGGCACAGACAAGACTTGATACATAAAATCCTATGAATGTGCTTCACCTGCCATTTTGTGAAGTCCAATGCGAGGCTCGAAAATATATTCTGCCTCCAAAAATATCTTTTTGTTCAAACCCGACTGTGAAATACATTGATAATAACTAAAACAAAGATTGGATCTCATTAAATGTGCAGGTGTAGCTAATGGTACAACCTGTTTAAGTAAATAATATCGGCTGTTATTTCCTCGTAGATCACAAAAACACATCATTTCTTTGACTCTAAATTTGAAATGGCTCGTCAATTTTAATGATTTTGTTGGAGTGAGGAGAGAATGGATGAATGACTAGATGGACAAATTAAGGGTCAACCGTTTCTAAAAGACATCTTCTGGAAAAAGGATGTGATTCAACGAGATGTGTTCAAAGAGCAAAGGCAGATAAACAGTAAACCATAACTACCAATCATATGTCCAGCAGGAATTAAATGAGTATTTGGATATTATTTGAAAAATTTAGAGACAGTTCAGAATGTTACAAAAGGACAGGCACGAGATGCATTCGCACGTACTTGTTATAACTTTCATTGGCGCTATACATTTGTCATGAAGTTCCGACTCAGTTTGCACTACAGTTAATCATTTTCACATCCTGATATTACCAAGATGGGATGCCCTCAGTTTCAAACTTGTACAACAGTTGGGAAGATATTAACATCTTATTTTAAAAAAATTCCGTCCAAGTAAAAAGCAACATTTTACTGCGCTAAACCCACTCAAAGGTTTTCCTTTTGATTAAATCCTATTAATCCCAAAATCGTTTTCGTAAACGAATGAGAGCATTTATGCTATTTTTACTGTCTCCAGCCCGTGCGTCACTTCCTTGCATCTGTCTTCTCTTACTAGCGGCAACATTATTGGAAGGCAGAGGAAACCACCTCCACAGCGATTGTTTTAGTGCACAGATGAGGAGTCAAACACACTCATCCTATTGTTGTCTGGGCCAGAGAGCACGCAGAGCAATTTCCACCTCCCAAGTCATGACCTGAGGCGCTCTGAGAAGCAGACAGACTTCACTTGTGCTGTTATGCGGTGTAACCATGTTCTGGAGAGTATTATGTGGAGAAGGGGGAACAAGAGAAGGGGGGGGGGGGGGGCAATATTTTGTAGGTGGAACCTCCTGTGAAAGGACATAAACGTTTCTAAAAATAAAGTCAGCCCCTTGTGTAAATGTGTTTTTCATTGAGGTTGAAAATGGGGGGGTACTATACTCTGCAATAAATCTAAGGAGCCGCGTATCCACACAGGATTGTCCACACTCCATCCCCAGATGTTTAAACATACACTGAATGACCTTTTTATGTCACAGAATAAACCCAAATGTACACTACATATATGGACAAAAGTATTGGGTCAAATGGAAATGCCTGAAACTACCAACCTACTGCAGATCATTTAGATTCATTGACTATTTTGTAAGAGTTATACTGTCATTATACTAGTCATGGTTGAACATGAATATAAACACCACAAATATGTTGGAACAACTCTAAAAGAACAGCACAAGTGAGTGATATATGGCCCAAGCCTGAATAAAGTTGAGCAAAAATGGGTTCATCCTTCCATCTTCCATTTTTTCTGTTTTTCTTGGTAACCGAGGATCACAGAAAACTAAAGGTAGAGACTAATAATTATTTCATCAAAAGGTGTGGCTCAGTTGTTTTTTTACTAAGGCTAGAATTGCAATGAGGAAATTAAATAATTGTATTAGAAGACGGACCTAAATATTTGAAGCAGTTTAATAACTTTTCTGTTATTCTTGACAGCTTCACCAACTGTGTTACGCTTCACATTCTCCGTTGAGCTGCTCAAATGCAAACAATGTTAAAAACAATACTGATAGCTGCTGCTTTTCATACAGCAGTACCACACCTCCACTGGTGGCCTGGAGCCACCTTCGCAAATGCAACTTTCTCTGAAAAAAAAGGGTAAGTATTTTTACCCATCATCTAATGGGCTCTATGCTGAATACAGCTCAATGTTTTGATGCCCCCAATGTTTTGATGCCCCCATTCCATCCAACGTGGATGGAATGGAAAAAATACCAGTGACAGAAGGGAACTCATTGTTATCGATAATGGTTTTCATTATGCCCAATACTTTGGGGACCAGATTTAATTACACTGACGATTAGAAAAGTCTTTGAAAATCAGCCTTTCACATTACGAACTGTCACTTCACATTACGGAGGAGCCTTCAATTTATATTTTTATGAATGAAATTTTAAAACAGTTTTATCCTTTGTTTTTCAACCTGGCATTAAATGTTTTTATATGTCTGTCCCTGTGTATTTTATTTTACTTGTTGATTAGATTTTGTTCCTTATTTAATGTAATTGTTTTGTTTTTACACAGTTTGTTGTTCTAAATCTGCTATTTTAAAGTACTTTATAAATAAATGTGTATCTTCTCCCAAAGTGTACTTTATAAATAAATGTGTGTCTTTGCACAAGATGCTCATAATGACTGTATTTTACATGTAACATTGTGTTTTATTATCAGCAGATTAGCGTTCATCAAGTAATACTGTGTTACGATGATCTAAAATCTACTGATGACAGATTAAAACTGCGGGGTTCTCCACAAATTACTCATTATTTCATATCATTTCATTTATCTTTCATCCAGAGGCAGACCTACAATAGTAAATGTGTTTCTGAGATCACAGTAGATAGGAGACCCTCTTTCTCTCTAGCAGAGAAAAAGGAATTTAAACAACAGTCCACTAAAGAAAAGAATGTTGTCACAAAACAACAAAAAAACTCCCCTAAATCTGAGATATTTCTGACATAATCAGTACTATGCATAATAATGTTTTCTTTCCTCATTCAGTGTTCAGTCCATTCCAAAACTCTCATCCTTGTGTCACTTTCCATCCAGAGTTCATGTGCAAATCTTTCTGAACATGGTGTTCCCTTCAAGTCTCATGTTTGTCTTTAGTTGAGTATCTAGCTTCAGAATGAAAGCTATGCTGAGCCTCAAGATTTGTTTTCTCTTCAACTATTATTCTGCCCTTTTGCCTATTTGTTGCAGAACTCTTCCAACCTTACTCTTTGCTTTCTGTATGTTGTGATTGGGTCCACAAATGTCCATAATCTAACTGCACAGTTCTATGTAAAAATATGACAAAAGAAAATAACATCCATGCTGGGAAGCTTTCCTCCATTGTTTCAATTAGATATACAGTGGAGCCTCGGTTTTCGAACGTCCCGGTTCTCCAACAAATCGGTATTCGAACAAAAAGAAAATCGAGATTTTTTTGCTTCGGATGTCGGACGAAATTCGGTTGTCCATTTAAGCGAGGGGTCATCCAAAATCCCCCCAAATTATTCACTAAGTCAAAGAGGCATAGGATGTGGCTACAGATATCCAGCTGTGGTGCTTACATGACAACAATCCATCCTCATCCTAGGCTTCAAATATGACATGCCAAGCTTGATGGATGTCAATCTTGGTCACATGCACATACTCATTTATTTCACATGCCCATTAAAAATAGCTACAGTGTTTAGGACAGTGTGGAAAACAGTAATCCGCTGATCTCGCTCCGCTCCAGGCAGGGGTCGTAACTCGTCCATGCCTGCTTGTCCAGATGGCGGGTAGGGATATCCGTCCCATCTGCCAGCCCAGAGAGGAACAGCGTACAAGCAGATTATTACTTCACTGACACACTGATCTACTAGCATGCCTCCACTCGATGTGCATGAATAGGGAGTAAAAGCACTGAGTTGCATTGAACCAAAGAGGCATTTTGTATCTGTTAGAAGTCCACCATCACTGTCTGGCACACAGATGTCAAAATAAAGGCAGAACATAAAATGCCTCAAGATCCCAGTGTGGGTGAATTTTGTTAAATCTGGGGGTGGCCGCTCAGGAGGCCAGTCTGAGTCTGTGTGTTATAGAGTTGGACTAAGAGGATTAGGGAAACGCCTATGGCGAGCCTGGATACGAAGAGCTGTAGAAATCCCACTGCAGGCACAACCCCCACCCTAACAAGACTCACCCCACTTGCTGAAAAGATGAACTGTATATGCAATACCCTGATGGGACATTAGTCTACCACAAGATGCCTTTTGACCTTTCTCTAATTGAGCCATGTCCTAAATGGAGGTAAAGTCCACAAAAACATATGTTTTCAAACATAGCGACAGCAAAACACCAAACACAGACAGCTGAACACTGCGGAAGTCTTGCACCACACATCCGTTTAATATGGAAGGATAAAAATGGTGACCACAGAAACCAATACGGTGACTGACCTAAAAATACAACATCCCCTAGAGTGGATCTCAGACTAACCATGGAAAGATGGTTATTGAAACATGAACCAATTTTATCTTTAAAATTGGCAAAACTCTCTAAAAACAATTTTCAGCTCTGTGGTTGATGTACTTTTACTGAACCCAGCTGTGATGGTTCTCCGGATGGGTCTTAAGACACAGATCAATCGACGTGACGGCTCCAAAAAGTCTGTCATCTGACTTCCTCCTGAGTCCGAGTCTTCATGAAACACACACGACCATGACCATAAACCATAAATGGACTCCGCAGGCAAGAGGAAGCGGTGAACATGGGACACAGAGCGTGGCAGTTTGACACATCAACACACGTGCGTGCACACACACACACACACACACACACACGAACACACACAGTATAAGCCAAAGACTATGAAGCGCTCTAAATAAGGTGATTACTCAGAGGAAAAGCTGCACAAGTTAATAGGGGGAAATCATAAAATCATTCTTGATACACTATTCTCCCTCTTTGGACTGTTGTGTATAGTGAAGCCTGTATACCCGATGCAGTTCTAATATCCAATAGGGAGAAACACATAGCTTCAAAACATCAAAATATACAGACAGCAGTAAAAAAAAAGAATATTTTCCTCTTGAGTTTATCATTGAGGTTGCTAAGTTTACATTTTCTTGCATACAGCTCAATGTAGTTGAATAAAAATATTGTATCAGACAACATTATATTGAAGTTAAAGTTTATGAAAAGTTACTGATTCATACTACGTAATGTACATTGACTCAGGGAGACTACAATCTGTTTCTGGTATCTGAAAACTAAATGTTTAGATACTGCACATTCCCTTTCCTCAGCTACCACCCACACTCAGCCAGTTGCATCAACTGGTACTGAAAACTGATAAGGTTCTAGATATGACGATCACAGCTCTGTAGAAGTCAGAAGACAATCATTTGGGTGTAACTTAAACTGAGGCTGACAAAAAACACAATTACTGGATAATAATAATTCATAAAAGCAGAAGATCCAGCAGACTAGAACCACATTCTATGTGAGAGTTATGCACCACTGCAGAAGGCATGTTAGGGTGTGGTAATTCCCAGAATAGACTAATTTTGGATGGTAGTGGTCTATAATCCAACATGTGTGGTGTCACTGGGGCCTAGTAGGTGTTTATAATATAATGTGGGTGTTTGACTGGCACAATTAACGGTCTCTATATGTCTATTAAACCATCTATTATAACGCTCTGCTCCATCTATCATTTTGAAGTATTCCTGATTTAGTGCAACATGTTTACTCTGACTTTCCATTTTCTTACCCCAAAGAGCTTTTGATACATTGCTGGGGATCACTTAAGGAAATTTACAGAGGTGGGCAATCCATCAGTTCTGATGGATGGTCCCACAATATTTTATTGTCAGTTTTCTGGCGAATACCAAATGATGAGAAACTTGAAAAAACACATTTAATGTGTCTCTACAATAAATTCAGCTGTTAGTGGAGACATAAAAAAGAAGACATGACAATGTGTAAGTACTCGACACGGACTTGCAAAGATCAGGCATCCATCTACCAGCTGTTTGTCTTATATATATAAGTGTGTGCGAATGGATGTTATTGCGGATTCATTAATGCGTGTGTGCACACACACACTTGTACTCATTCGAGAGGTTTTGACCTACATATTGCTCTCGACGATCAACCCTAAAGAAATCTGTGTTAATCAGCTGTGTCTGTGGCTAGTCTGCCTGCTGCTGCTGCCGCTACTGCTAGCTGACAAAGCAGCTCAGAAGACCTCATTAGGACCAAAAAAACCCAAAAAACAATAAGCTTGGATTTTCACTTCTCTGAGCATCCCTACCCCTGAACTTTAAACATCTTAAGAGCATTGTAGATATAGCCTCGGGGGTCACGTTAAGGCAACTGTGATCACAGTGCTCATCAGTGCTGTTTTTATACATAAAAAACATTAGTGGGGCAGAATGTACAGTACTCTAAATCATATTACAGTTTGTCATTCATTAAACAACTTCACGTGCAGTAAGAAATAATAATAAGTATCCAACAGACTTAACATAACTTTGTAAATTCTTCCTGGTGACATCTCATTTGCATGGACCTGTGCCCAGTTCATAGGATTTATTCATAATTGCCCCCTGGGCCAATAAAACCACAGTACATGTCAGGCACATAAATGGACCCGATTTCTGATTGGGATTGGGAACACTTGAATAAACAGTGCTAGCCTGCAACTAATAACAAGATACGACTGCTGGTTGTTTGCTTGTATTAAAGTTTTGTTATGTCTGACTATCTGTTTCTGGGTATATCGATTTAAGTTATTTCTAACAAAGGTCACAGCGATTTACAGTGAATGCTATTTGCCCCTGGTGCCAAAAGTTATTGCAGATTTTGTTACCTCTGAAACAAGAGCTTTCAGGATCATGCAATCCCACGCTCAGAGGCTTGCCGACCTCTGATCACTTTCCTGAGAGAACATTTTTTCGACTTCAAAGCTCAGCCTGGCACTGTTTATCCCAGTCAGCAGTATGGTAGCAAAGCACGGGTTTAGCATTGAGAAAAGAATCAAAATGGCCATGAAAGCTTGAAAGCACTGATACAATTCCAAATGACATTTGCCTTTGTGGCCTGTGTTTCACGTGGTCTCCATGCAAAGTGACCACTAGGGATGGACAACCATTTAATAATCACTGAATCAATAAACATTTACTTTTGGATGTGATTTTCAATAATCAATAAATCCTGTTATGTTACTTATATATTCACAGTTTACACGATTACACATCAACGAGTTGATTAACAAAAAAAGCCTTACCTCTTGAGTTGGTAGCCATGTCCGCCACTTTCTGAAAAGCATCTAAAAAGGCCACAGCTGCCAGAATTGTTGTCCTAAAATACGTTGATATTATATGATCATATAGCAAATCACAATAAGAATTCAGTAAGGTCAAGCCTCTTATAAAAGTGCTCCTCACCTGAGTTGAGAATGGAGTTTTGTAGCCTTGGCACTAAAGTCTTCCCACACTGGGTACGAGCTCTAATAAGAGACAGAACAAGAAAATGAAATGAGTCAAACATACTGTGATATTCTTAAACATCATTTAATCTGTTTCCACTTAATTATGGCTGCTCAGTTTCACGGGGGTTGAAGTCTAGATTCAAATATGGCCGTGACAGTGTAAACTGCAATGACTTCCTATCCTGAGGCAGGAAACGGGTCAGTGTAGGAACTTCAATATCCTGTTGTGTTTTTTTTTTTTTTTAAATTGCTGTGAGCTGGTCTTTAAATGGATGGTCTATACTGTAAGTCAGATTCACATGAGTGCTTCTATCATTATGTGCTCCCATGCAAGTCTTTAAAGAAATCTGCAGTGGATTTAGCCCAAGTTAATCAGTCATTGCCTTGAGCTAGAAGAACAGAAGCCAAACATGAAACACATTCAAGGCCGGATCCCCCTGAGGGAAGGGGGAAGCCAAGACCCAAAGATTCACTTTTTACTGACAGACTACAACATCTAATGGGAGCCAAAACATTAAATATTCTGTTTTTAAAGATCACAAGAAAGCCATAAGTGTTGCTCAAGACGTCCGCCAAAGCTGAACTGTTACAAGCGAGCACATTTGTTTCGGGCCACATTTGTGTTTGTTTGCCCATCTGTTTTAAGAGTTAACAGGCTCCTGGTTTGTGGAGAAAAACATAAAACGACCTTTTTTTTTTTTTAACTCTGATAGGCTCCAGTGCGCAAAAATGAAAAAGAGGATTTGGGGATTTTTCCCAAATTTGTCATCTTCAATTCCAATGGAGGTTTACAAGAAACTTTACGGAAATTCACCAGCCCATCTAAATATGAAGTCAGATTTGTTTACATAACACTTGTGTTGGACTGGAACACTCCAATATGCCTAATGTTGTTTCCGCTGAACGTACTGTCAGCATATAATCGAGAAGTGCTTTTTGATTTGAATCACTCTAGTTTTTTTAGGTCGAGGTTTGAGATCAAATAACACCTTTTGTTGTGCAAAATGATTTCGTGGCTAACAAGTTCAATTGTTCTTTTTTTCCATCATGCACGCTGAACTTGATTCTCTAATAGATGACTAATTAGCTTGTAGGGCGTGTGGCTCCCTGGTGCAGGGTGTGATGCCAAGACAGCTGAAAGATGTGGGCAAAAGGGGATCCATGCAAACGACCAGGGGCTTTTTCATCCATAGCCAACGCCTGATCAGGATACAGATGTCATCCTTCAAGGTTGGTAAAAATGCCGTGAATTTATCTGGTAACTATTCCAAAATGTATCTCAGCTTGTCTGCATTTTTAATGATGTCAAGCAATATAGAAAATGGATGGATGAACGGAAGTTGTGACATAAGATGTAGAGAAAAGCAGCCTGTCCTGGCTGCTCGCTACAAGATGGCAAAAAGCCACAATATGTTGACAATAAGAATAAAAATCAGAGATTGAAAAAGGGAAAAAAAAACGTACACAATTTATTCTTTAGACGCTTCAAAATATAGCGGTCAACCCGCCTCCAACAAACACTTGAAGAGCTTCGCAAAGCATTACTTAAAAGATTGCCTCAACTGTATCATTAAATATTTATTTTTATGATGGTGACAGAATATTCCGATTCATATTATTTCAGAATGAAGCAAAATAAGAACAGATTTGCTTTGACAAAATGTTTTCGTGTAAGAGTAAATTCCCTCACATAAAATCACTTTTTCTGGTGCTTCAAATCTTTGTTGATCAATCATTTTTCTTTCTTTACTCACACTATCTGCTTCCACTTCCATTTCTCTTATTGCTGAAGTTACATAATGAGCAAATGCAGCTAAAATCAAAACAATTTGCCCAGTAACTTATATTTTGTGTATGCTTTTCCTGTAAGAGCACACACCACTGTAGACAGTAACATTAATCAGTCTTATGTACACAATTGAGATCACCACAGGAAACTGTGGGTCTGTGCAGCCCCCGGGGGCAAAGCTGGTCTGGCAGGCTTGTGTTGACCAGCCAGGCGGCAGGAATGAGGTCAGATCTCTGTCTAGGACAGAGGACGCGGACAGTGCTGACTCAGGGCTTCAGCTTCATTCAACTGCTTTTCAATACTTTTTTTTTTTTACTTTGCCTGTCTCTCCATGTGCTCAACACAAAAGGAAATGGCTGAAACTAAACCAGAGTCTACCAGTTGCTGAGAGCTAATTTGGCTGGACTTTGACAGAGGGTCCATAAATAGTCAGCCAGTACAGCAGTACGGCCCCCCTGCCAGCGAGCGATCAATAAGATGCTTGACGTACTTGCAAAGCTCTTGTAAACATAAAGTAAGACAAGCTACAGAAACACTTTTTGGACGGCCGTCTCTCAGGCCTAATGAACGTGTTCGCACTTTCCATCTGTTGTCGTGAACAACCAAGGACCACCCGGGTTCAACTTCCTTCACTTGAACCCTCCTCCCCCACTACACAACAAACACATGCTTGAATCTGGGTCGTGCATAATGGGATAAAAACATTTGCTTCTTTCCCAGCTATTTCACTTTAGCGTTTGGGTATTCCAAAAAAAAAAAAAAAAAAGCCACATCAAATCCTCAAATCAAATACACTAGAAAGCATATTATATAATATTCCAAGCTGCTTTTTTGGGGAGGGTTGTTACATTAAAAGCGTTCCTCCAATTTAATTTTAATCTGAGATTTTAATATGGTAAAAATGTACAAACTGGGAAGGACTAGAGTCAGCCACAAGAACATTGTTATTAGGGCACAACATTATTTTAATTGTAATAATGGGTTATTACATATATTTGCTATTACTGTTGTTGAATCCTATTGTAAACTCATTAAATTTCCACTCGTGGTGGAGGAAATATGGAGGAATGGCTATACTTCATAAAATAGCCAGGCAAGTTTGTTTACTCAACTACAGAGTATGAGACCTTTAGTATGGGTAAAATATATTCATTATGATCAAAATTTTCAGTTAAAAAAATCTAATGTTACTTTCCTGTAATATACAATGAAATCCCATAATAATAATTATAATAATAATAATAATTTAAAAACATAAAATCACGTGGAGCCTATCGTACTGTTCAAAAGTACATGCAGATTTTTTTAAACTATCATACAAGGAATATTATGCAAATAACCATAAAGGAAAAATGTTTCATCTCCCACTTTGTCCTGCAGGGCTGTTTGCAGTACAGAAAGTGGAGGAGGGGGGCGAGTAAAGACACAAAGGCAGTAAAATTATTTCTGATCACCAACTGTGCACCAAAAAGATTGCAGACTATTTAAATGTGTATTTTACCTTCATGTCGTTGATGATAGCCTGGAACAAACCACCCAACGCCCCACACTCCTTCTCCGCAGACTCCATGCTCTCAGAAATTAAAATAAAAAAACACTATCGACAGCCTTTTCAAACATCAGACACCTCTGCTGCGCGCATCCGTCTTTAGTTGTCCACCAGCGGGGCAAACAGAGGACGCAAACCGGCAAAACCTGCAGCCAGCAGATCCGTTGGAGGGCACCGGCCTCGGGTTCGGTCAGGCGCACCAGACTACTGGATGGAGGCGCGTCTTCCGTCAGCAAGGAGAGCTAAAGCCGGGAAACGTGTAGGGCACATGCACAGGGGCGCCACATGATCTCTCGCACACACACAAAATAGACCTCAGTGGTCCTGTGAAGAGGGCAGAAGGTGCCGGAGGCGCGGGTTCGAGACGCGGGAGCGCGCACTGTTGTTAGCCGGTGCAGCAGATGTCGAGGAGCCTCTAGTAACACGATCCATGGGAATGAAAAGGGGGCGGGTCGAGGCTTTTTTTTTTTTTTTTTTTTTTTTTTGCATCTTCACGGATTTGAAGAGGGAACAAGGAGGAGAAACCTCTGTACCCTTCACCCCATGCAAACAAAAGTCAAGCGGCGTGTCTATTGGACTGCTCGCTGCGATGCAAAGCAGGATTTCCTCCGTTGAGTGCGCGAGCGAATATGTCCTCAAACACGCTCGGATCTGATTGTTTTCATGTGGAGCACGATGATCATCTCTTGAAATCATATTGGCTCACATCGGAAAAACAAAAAGGAAATGATGGTTACAAAACTTGGCCATTGGTATTCTTGCGCTATCTATCTATCTGTCCGTCCGTCGCATCCATCCATCCGTACCGCTTGTCCCCATAGGGGTGCTGGAGCCTATCCCTGTCATGTTTTTGGGATGTTGGGGGAACCAGAGTGTCCGGAGAAAACACGCAGGCACGGGGAGAACATGCAAACTCCACACTGGGAGGGTCAAAGGTGGAATCGAACCCGCACCCTCTGAATTGTGAGGCGGACGTGCTGACCAGTGTCACCACGTTGCCTCCATCTATTTAATCTACTCTTTGTGCACTTCTCCATGGTGAACAAAATATCACCTTTGCCATATTTCCAACAGTATTTCTTGCCAGACATTTTGCTCTATTAGAACTTATTTTTCCTCTTTAGATGTCTCACTGAAGTTTTGCCAACAAAAGAAAATTAGGTAATCACAGTTGTTACATGTAATTATATCCCTTGCTGCAAGGGCCTTGCAGACCCCCATACTAGAGAAAAACATGACTTTGGTAAAGGGTATTTATAGGGGAATCCAATCCCCAGCTATGTGTAATCAGAGCAGGACCAAACAAGTGAAGAAACACGTGACTAATTCAGCTGTAACATTAGAACAGAGATTAACACAACCACAAAGAAAACAGCAATTTTTATCCTTTTGATTGTCAACACGTGAGGATAAGATTTATATATACCATATGTCTGGCTTGTATGATCTTGCACTTCATGAACAAAAATCTAAGTCAGCGGGTTTCCACACTTCAAGTAGAACCAGGTTGGACACAGTCCAATCGCTGATAATAATAAAAAAATGCTAACTACAGTATTATAAAACATTAGAAAAGAAAAAAGTGCACTCACTGACTCAGTACTTTTCCAGGTAAACTTCTTGTCCACATCCTAAAACACAAAGACGCTCCTAAAGCAATGCGACAGTGAGCGCCCGGCGCGCTGCGGTTCGCGATCAAATTAAGCTCCCTGCGAACTGAGCTCCACTTAAATTTTGGAAAGTACAGCAAGACTTAAAAAAATATTTTCTAAATTTTAGCGACCGCTCTGTCACAATAAAGCGACCAGCGCGGCGCAGTTGCGCGGTCGGTGGCGCGCTACGGTTGCGCGTTCGGCGGTGCGCTGTAGTTGCGCAATCGGACAAAATTAAGTTCCCTGCGCACTGAGGTCCACTTAAATGTTGGAAAGTACATCAGGACTTTAAAAATCCATCCATCCATTTTCTGTAACGCTTTGTCCCCACGGGGGTCGCGGGCATCCCGGAGCCTATCCCAGCCATCATCAGGCAGTAGGCGGGGGACACCCTGAACTGGTTGTCAACAAATCGCAGTTTATTTTTATTTTTTTTATATTTTCTAAATTTCAGCGACCGTTCTGTCACAATAATATGACCAGCGCGGTGCAGTTGCGCGGTCGGTGACGTGCTACGGTCGCGCTTTCAGTTGTGCGCTGCAGTTGCGCGATCGGACAAAAATGCGCAAATGAAAATTGCTTAAAAAGGCGTTTTTTGTTTGTTTGTTTTTTTGGGGGGGGGGTTGTTTTGCTTGGAACGGATTCGATTTTTTTTCCATATTTTGTAATGGGAAAACATGATTCGGAATTCAAACGATTCACTTCTCGAACAGCCTTCTGGAACGGATTGTGGTCGAAAACCGAGGCTCCACTGTATTAGACCGTAAAATACTTTTTTTTGCTGGCCACGTGGTAGGACACGTTATAAATGTGCTTCACATACTGGCATCTCAGGAAAAAAGAGCCATTAAATGGAGAGAAAAAAAATCCCTAACACAGATGCTGACATTCCTCATCACCACCATCATCGCCACCCCCCTGGAAAAACAGCATGTTCTGTTCTTTGCCATACCACTGATACATGTGCAAATTTGCAAGCGCTTCCATAATGCAGCAAGGATGGCTTCTGTTTCGTCTCACTCTGGCAGTAAGACTCAACCACTCCGGGCTGGTGGGAATACGAAGATTTTCAGGGGCTTATATAACCAACTTCGCAGACGCCGACGTCAAGGAGTGTTATTTCGAAAAATAATTCACATTTTACCCGATTCAAAGAAAAGCACTCTGCTACTTCATTGGCACGTGAAATACAGAAAGGGAAGTATAGTGCGATCTGGCATTTGCTCGTACTGTAGATTGTTTTTGCAATGTGGGCAACATAGGCTGGTATATTGTAGCCTGATGTTTTGCAAGGTGAAGCCAGGGCCTGTTTTGTTTTCTTGTCTCGCCTGCTGTTGCACAATAAAAAGGTTTGCACCTCCCTCTGGATGGCATTTATAAGGGTATTAACTGTTCCCGGCAACATTGGCCTTGCCTAAAAGTGTCTGGCTTCCATGCAAGAAGAGAAACACCTCCTGATATACGGTGACTTTTCCCCTCGCAGCAAGGTTCAACCCATGATTCAACAGGAGCCCTTAATTGTCTCGTCTGGTTCATCCTCCCAATTGAAGGCCCAAATCCAAGAAGCTGTGACCTCAACAGTAAAATTATTTTCAAACAAAAACATTTCAAATATTAAAGTTGGCAAAGCATGGGTATTTGTTTCTAGCCCATTTTGAGGGTGCTCAAACACCCGTAAATTTATTCTTAGCAATTCTCAAAAAAAGGGGAAAAAAAAGGTATGGATTTATTTTCACCCTCTATCATATTCAGCCATACTATAAAATTATATAGGTGTATATTATTTGCTTGACATTTTTGACCAACCAAAATACAGCACCCCACTCAGCATTGCATCAATAATGGTTTGTTCCAGCCAATGTCACCTACCCGTGTCTCAGTCAGTATTGATTTCAAACTATCATTTCTATAGGCTACTCTGGAAAATGTCAAATAGTGTCACTAACTTTATCGTCGTAAGTGCAGTCACACCCTTCCAGCATATTCAGACCAACCGAGCAGAAGCTCATCCCTGTTTACCAAACACTTGACTGACATTTGTGCCTTTCTAATTTCTATTTCATCTACACACAATGTTCAACACAACATTCTGATGGAGCTCTGTTTTACTCTGGAAATCGGGTCCTTGTGCGCTCATGTTTGACTCAAAGTCGAGAGATCTCAGTTTGAAACTGATTTACTGGCAACCAGTTCAGGGCTGTAGCGAAGATAGGCCTCCATTTATTCATCGGATATATTCTACATTTCCCCATTGTCATCATTAATATTTTCTGACTGGCTCTGCAAATTCCCAGTGGCTCTTGTTTGGCATAGTTACCAAATATAGGTCATATAGTAAACATTATGTGGAAGGATTGTGAATTCTAAGTCAAAAATCTGATCATTACAGTCCATGGAAATGAAAATACCAATGGCATATGAAGAATCCAGATGAAAAGCAAAAACAAAACTGACAATTGAGTACAAAATCAGAATATTACTTCAAACGGGAGTTTTTATCATCGTGATGGTGCATGTATTGCTTCGCATGGACACTCTGAGACCTGATAAATATAAACTACCATACAGTAATTAGTGGAGCAGATGGCCTTCATCATTCCTGAGTGTCAGAGGGTCGTTCTTCAAAGATAAAAAGCTCTGCATGTCAACACATCACAGATGGACAATGTTGTCTTGGGAAAAGCACATCGTAATCAGCTGTATGAACGTTTCTCACTGCATCGTTTCAAGACATCGTCAAATATGGTTGGATGGCAATGAATGAGATCATGTCACCAGTTTGCCTGCTCTCCTTTTGGGCTCTGTGCATTGCTGTCCATTTCTTGCTTTCAACCCTCCAGTATTCTAAACAATTTAAACACCTCTTGTTACTGCTTAAAAGGACTAATTAAGAAAAGTATCTCTTGAAACCTGTTGAGCACTAGTGTTGCCGTGAGGTGGTTAAAAGAGGCATCCTCAACATTTATATTTATACAATAATTGTCAACTCACCAAAGCATCAGTGTAAATGCTCAGAGCATTCACACAACAATGCCCATTTCACATGCCCACTTATGTACAGCTAGCTCAACACTTTCCATACAGAGCAGCCAGAAGAAGTCACATGCAAAGTGACATCTGGAACCAACATACTGTACACAAACACTCTGTGGTGTCAAAACATAAATCAGTGTAAAGCCTTGACATAAACAAGGACAGAGAGTTATTCATGTATATCGAATGTAGCTTTACAGGAGTAGGAGTCCTTGATTCTGTTTATGTGATAGGCAGCCAGGACATTACAACCCGAATGATTTGCTGACTGAAAAGTGACATTGTTGATGCGCTGTCATTTTGATTTATTCTAATTCAAACGAATGAGCAAAGCGTAAAAACAATGCACTTATTCTGCCAGTCACTCTTCCCACTGAGACAAGAAGCTGTGTTGAAGCTCAGCCTCTGATTAACACCAAGGATGAAGCCTAACAGCAAAGATGTTGTTGATCCTCTTAGCAGGGTCATGCCTGCCTCCCCCAGAAACATAACGTGCAGTCAGATTCATCTTTACGCTGACCTGGGTCATATCAGTTGTTTGAGCATTGCTGCAATTCCACATCTACTCCCTGCTGAGGTCCGCGTATGGACGGTCCATGTGAGCTCTGCATCCAAATGTGAATGCCATACATATCCCCGCATGTGGATACGCATGTGAACTCCGAGAGGAAAAAATGCGACTTGACACGTTCTGAAAATAAACCGCAGGGTCATGACAGAAAGAGGGAGCTTGTCCATGTGCTGCTTGCTGCTGGTGCTGTGTGTTGGAAGGGAGGACTTGCACGGAATGTTTTTCTGTCTGCAGCGGGAACAGCAGAACTCCCTGACTTCTGAGTGAACTGTCAACTGTGTGTGTGATTGGGAAGACACAACAAGCAACAAAAAGACTGGCTTGAAGGAACTCAGTCCCAGGAAGGAAGCACCCCCTTGAGAATCATGGACCCGAAGGTCACGCAAAGAGAAGCGTGTTAAATTCAACACCAACCAGAGGAGAATGCAAGTGAAGCAAAAGGCAGAACCCAAAACAACAGAGCAGCATTTGGAAAGAATGTAGAAATCATTGTTATTCAGGTCATCAGTCACGTTAAATATGAAAACAAAGTTGTCACTTTTAAAGTTAGTAAGTACAAATCAACGAGCAGTGCAGTGATAGCACATTTTTAACTCATTTAGTCAGCTGATGCTTAAATGTGCTCATGGGAACTTTTCTTGGCAAAGGTACATCAAGTTCAGAATAGATGAATGATTACGACTAAAAAAAAGGCTTAAATTGCAACTGCTTTTGGGGTATTTAATAGAAAATAGAGTCAGATTTAGTGTGCAAAATGTATGCAGAGTGCACAAGCAAACTAAATGAAAATTGGGCAATTTGGATATGAAGTAGTCCATACTATTTCCTCTCAAAAACGTATTAACTGTTGAGACAATGTTTTAAAAATAAAATTAACATTCATAACTGTAACAAGTGTAAAATTAGCAATTAAATATTCAAAATAATGCATTTGGTGGTCACTATACTATTAAGGCATAATGGGCAATATTACCTCTTGTGTTCAGGAGGTCAGTGTTTGCATATAAAGACTAGATGAAGCACTGAGACTGCAATAAGTTAGATTTCCACTTTTCTCAAAGTGCTTACAGCTTCCATCAAGTGTTATGCAGTCATTTCCTCAGTGGGCATTTGCTCAACAACTCTCACAGCGCTCTCAGGCCCTTCCTTGTTTGTTGTTCAATGTTTCCATCTGTCTACTGGCTTGTTTTGATTGGGATCGAGGAATTTTATTCAGTTGGGAAATCTAGTCGTTGTTGTTTGTGCGCTCTCTATTAATTAATAGGGTTCATCACAAAATGCAATAGAAAATATCCATGTTCATGCTAATAAACAACAGAAGGGATGTAAAACAACTGTTGCATGGCTTTTATTAACAAAACCGCCCAGCCATTCATGTACACTGGCACGCTTTGCTTAGTTTTGCATTTTTGTCTTTCTGTGGCATTGCCAGCTACGAACAGTGTTTCAGTATGTTTGTTCTCCTATTGCTAAACTATAAGAGTCTGTGTTTGTGAAGAAAAAAAAAAAAATGCAAATTTGGCTGATATCATGCCTATGATCCTCTGAACGGCACTAAAATTAAATTGCATGACTAGTTTCACAAATGCATTTGCTAATATGTGTAAACAACATTTGGGTGAATTAATGAAAAGTGGGATGATACTGGCTGTCATTATTAAAGATGTCAGAATGAACCAGGTCACATACATGAAAAATGTGTCTGAATAAATTTTTCACAAACATATAATCCATTATAACAGCAAGAAACCACGTCATCAATAAGGAATGCAAGCTAATGCATAGGTTACATTAAACACCTAATACATCTTATCACAAAGAAAAAGAGACTCCCAACCAAATTCTTGACTGTGATCCAAGTTTAACTAATCTATCATCATGACTAAATTCAATTTTTTGCAGAGACACAAAACTATGCAGGCTGAAGTACTTTGTGCTGATTTAGTCTCATGCGTACCTCTACCAAAAGTCTATTTCTTGGCATTTGAGTTCAAAACAAAAGCACAACATGCAGTGATTTGATTGTTTTGGGTTAATTACGTACAAAGGCGTGAAATTGAGGCACAAGAGGAGCAGCACAACTTTAAGATGCTGGACCGACTTGAAACTGAATAAGGCAAACGATCACTGTAAAGTCAAAAGGAGAGCAGCAATACCCCTGATAAAATTATGAAACGATTACTTAATTGTTCAGGGGGGAAAAGAATGAAATGTGGGTACTTTATGTCTTATAGAGAGGTTTCCTTGGACACTGGCACAACAGGCTTAAAGGTTAAGATCTCTGTGAAGGTGTGACCTACAGAAAAACAGGAAGAAAAAAACAGTACAAGCAGAATAAAAATGTGTAATGGTACTGATTCATGTTTGATTTCCCCTTTTGCCTTACGTTTCCACTGTTCCAGGACTAGGTCTGTGTTGTCCAGTGAGTGGTCATACGGCTGAGCTTCCGTCTCCTCCTCTGGTTCCCGAAACTCGCTGAAATATGGCAGCAAGAGAGCGTCCGCCGCGGTTACCCTGCTTTCTGGATCCAGCAATAACATGCGCTCCAGCACAGACACAGCTGAAGAAATGAGGTGGGACAGGAAATCAATTTAGTGGACGAAAAAATAAACAAGTGAAAGGTGAGGAAAATACAGAATCTGATTCAAAAGTAAACATGTAATACCTTGAGGATTGGCTTTGGAGAAAACCTTTTGAAGGTCTTTCTTTTCGACTTTTTGAAGACCTTTGATGTAGCATTTGGCCTGAAAATAAAACGCTTAGATTTCAATTGAAAGAAAAGTCCAAATCGACATTCAGATGGGAAAATCTGAATATTCAGTTCGATTGTCAACAGAAGTAGACACCATGTGATTTCATGAATGAATCATGGTTGGGTTACTTGTAATGTGTTATAGAAAATACAAGTTGATTTTTATCATTCGTCAAGTTTGTATTTGTCTGCTGTTATCTTATTTAAACTCACATCATCTGATTGTAGTTTTGCTATAAATTCCTGAGATGGTGTTCCTGTGATCTTCATGATCTCAGTCAGCTGATCAAGGTCTGATAAACCTAGGGTTAAGGGAACAATTAAAAATGCGTACTACAAAAAGACAAAACTGGAACATCTTGTGGACAAAAGAAGAGGAACATTTTAAAGGATACGGTCATTCCCTTTAAAAAGAGGTTTCCCTATAAGCATCTCTGCCATGATGCAGCCTACTGACCAAATATCCACTGTGGAAGAAGCACAAGACAGGCCATTAATACAAACTTGAACGCTTTGCTTCAAATGGATCAACAAATTGGCATGTTGAGCGAGCGCCATCTCGTGGGCTATAAGTGACGGTACATGGGATTAAATCAGACAAATGCAGCTCGCATATTGCAGGGTCACAAAGCAGACTTTAACATTGTTCCTGAGTTAAATAAAGCCTTTTAAGGCCATCCGTGCATGTGTTAAAAGATTTTACAGCACAGTAATACTCAATTCTATACTAAACATACAAACAACAAAAACCTGAAAATTTAGCCCTGCAGAAATCATTTCTACTTTTAAAATGTGTTGACAAAATTTATTAAATATGTCATCATTATATCAGTAAAGGTAATTATTTTAACAAACATTGAGATGCAAACACATAAAATAATTTGAAAAATTCAGCCATTACCAATAGAATACTATTTTGTCTTTATTCTTAATATTGTTATTGGCATTTGCAGTCACTCATAATATTGACAGCAAAATCAACAATATGAATGTGTCAGGATCCTACTCAAGCTTAGGTTATGAATCTCACTGAATTGGGTCTCAGAACAGACAAAGTGTGCACACTTTTCCAAAGTGCAGTGAAATAGAAAAAAAAATTGCCGTTGTGTTAAATTAACCTCAACGTATAAACACAAAGAGTAGCTGCCTGATTGGGTTCACTTGCTAAATAATTTTCAGTGATCCACGTCACCAGCTACTGGACACATTCGAGCCTGGCACATTTCCTGATAAATCACAATTGGTAGTAGCAGCTTTGCATCGAGAAGCTGAGTGCAACAGTAGAACTCACACACACATGTATATTTAGAGTACATACAGCTAAAACATTTCATTAACCTGAGAGCACTTTACAAGAGATTATCTATTACCAGTCTGGCTGTAGTGCATCCAGCTCAAGATGACTTCTGGGGCTCGGTACCAGCGAGTCACCACATAGCCTGTCATCTCACTGTCAGCCTGACGTGCTAAACCAAAGTCCAAGATCTGACATGACAGGACAGGTGAATTCACAATGATGCCATCAAGAACACTGAAACACTCCTCAGTTAAGTCCCTTTACCAGTGCAACACTGCCATCTTTTTCACAATTTATAGATGATGATGGTTACTAAAAACATATTTACATGCAGTACATGCATCAAGGATTAACTTGGTAACTTATTCAACCAAATATGGCTCATTGCCTTTGAAGAGGGAGCAACAGCAATGTGTAAATACTCTTATTAATTTATACAAACATAGTTAAGACTGAGTGTCTTTATTGGTAATATTATAGTTTTTCCAGTTAAATGTAAAAGGGTTATGGAAACAAAATGTAATATTGGAACACATCATTACTTTTTTTTAATTATTATTACGTTACATGTTTTTGGGGTTATCAGGGGGGATGTGCGCGCGTGTGTGTGTGTGCGTGTGTGTGTACCTTGAGCTCACAGTCTTGGTTAATGGCAAGATTTCCTGGTTTAAGGTCCTGAAAAGTTCCCATGAGCGATGTACAAAGAAGTATAAAAAAACAAGAGAGAGGTGAGCTCACAAAAGACACCTTGTTATGTTGAGTAGATCACACACATAGTGAAAATCTGAAGAATGAAAGCAAACGTACCCTGTGGATGATACCAGCGGAATGAATGTACTGCAATAAAAGAGCGAATGTGAGATTTAATTAACAGAACAATGGGATCCACAGATTGTAAATGGCATATAACAATAGGTCTAATGAGAGTTCTCCACCTTGAGCCCTTTGAGGATCTGATACACCAAATATTGGATTTTTTCTTCAGACAGCCTCTGCAGCTTCATCACTTTACCCAGGTCCGTCCCCATGTATGGCATCACTAGATAACTAGCAGGTCAAGAATTAATGCAAGTGTGAGACGTAATGTGGTTAAAAAGGAATGTTCTGTATACAATTGGCACTTACAAATCATTAAATCTGTCCAAAGAGAGATCCGCAGTAAATACATCCAAGAGACCGATCACCTGCAGCAAACAGACCATACAGCCTAATTCAAATATTTGTACTAGTATGAACAAGAAATAGTTGATCTTACATTTTCATGTTTCATGTGTTTGAGGAGTCTCAACTCCCGGTAGGCTCGTTTGGCAAACAGGTCGGACTGAAAAGGTCGATACAGCTTCTTGATGGCCACTTTGGCTCTGGTTCTGACATCCACAGCTGAGCTGAAAGAGAGGAAAATAGTTACACAATATTAGCTTTTATTTTTAATAGAAAAATCTTATTCAAGCAAGTAACAATCTGTCATTCATCATTGCATTCCTCTCAGTCCACTGCCTGGTTTGAAGACATTCTTGACAGGCCACAACATGAGATGCACTTGAGACTCAAATATAAAATCATGTTAGTAAAAATGAGTAAATTAGTAATTTCTAAAAATATAAGAAATATTGTATATCTCAGTAAAGTTGTACAGTATTTGGTTACTGACCAAACATGCCATTCAAAATGTAATTTGTTGACGTGTTGCTGATATAGTGACTCTCAAGAAACCGCAAATGTAAGTACGGAACAAACTAACAAATCATTTTGGGCTGGTATCAAACAATAACACTAACAACATTTGGTTGTGTTATTCAAGTGTTATTGGTTGTTTATGAGGCAGCAGCTGAAGCAGGCCCCGCCCACCGAGTTTGTCTATCATTACAGTAGAATTAATGCACTCATCAAGACACGCATTGCTTCCGCAGCCTTTAAATTTGGAGATCACTTTTTTTTTTTAAATAATCACTATGCAAATTTACCGCCATGGTTTTCTTCATCATTCAAGTAGAAAGCGGAAATAAATTAAAAAAAACATCGCGTCCAAATGACGCTCTCCTTTGTTAAACAAGACACAATAAGGTTGCTCGGCTGTTTAACATCTGTTCCTCCACGGTATCACCTATCCACACACACGCAAAAATAAAATAAAAAATTAAATGCCTTTTTACATGGATTTGTCCAATTTCACTCACCATACCGTCCCGTATGCTCCTGTCCCCACCTGCTTCAGATCACGGTACCGATCCGGTACCTCCCATGAGGTTTTGTTAATTTCCTGCCGATAGTAGCCCGGTCTGACTCGTCGAGACATTCTTGGTGTGAGAAATTGAAGGAAATTAAAAATGGATTCTTTTTCTCTTTTGTAGTTCAGTCTCTTCGGGACCTATTCGTCCATTGTTCGAGCTCATGTGCGTCGACCATTGCGCCTGTGTTTGTGTGCGCGTGCGTCAGGAGCTGTTCAGGGTGCGCCCTCAGGTCGCGCAAAGCCACTCCCGATCTAGTTTGAACGTCTGCCATAAAAGGTGAGACACCTGGAATGTGTGTAACTAAGAGCAGAGAAAGGGGCGCGTTCAATTGGTACATCCAAATCACACTGCGCGAAAAGTAGCCCCGGGTCTCCAGAAATGAGATAATTCTCAGGTTGGCTGTCATTAAAGCTTTGCGCAAGCAATTGCGGAAATTTTAGGACTTGCTAGGACATGTCTTCACCACAACATGCGGGGAAAAATATCTTGCGTAAATTGCGCCGACGTGGCCATACGCCAAATAGTTGTTTATGTGGGTGAAAGGGGGATTCATTTTTAGCGTTGCTGTCTTTGTATGATTTGTGCTTCCTGGAACTAAAGGCATTTGAGATTAGTGAAGAACTTTATTAGGATTCCATGCATATCTAAGCACACAAGATAATGTGCCACTTGAGTTCCTCTTTTACGTCTATCGCAGTTGTACAACTTTGGACAATCTCAGAAAAATAATCCAAAGCAATTAAGTGGTAAGCATATTATGAGACTTAATGCATTCTATTTGGTATATTTTTAAGCATTACTTCCACAGTTTATCAGCCTCAGACAGGTCCTTGTAAGACTTTCCGTCTGAGTCGTCATTAACAGCCACCAGGCACCAAACAGACAGGGAACAAGATGGGTTTTTGTTTTATAATGTAGAGGATTACAAAAAAAAAAATCAATATACAGTAGAGCCTCGGTTTTCGAACGTCCCGGTTCTCGAACATCCTTCTGAAACGGATTGTGGTCGAAAACCAAGGCTCCACTGTAACTTTTTTAATGTGTGCAAAAGCACATCATAATTGTATTTGAATTGTCACAGTAGTAGTAATACATTTGTGGCACCAATCTCAACTTGTTCCCTGGCCGTCTTGTACTGCTGATGTTCTCTCTGGAATAATGAATCTCAGACGCACTTCCCTGATACCGGCCCACCACACAGTGATAGAGTTGTGCAAATATTAAAATGTGGAGGGGGGGGGGAAAAAAAGGAACTCAAACACTACCGCTTCCCTCATATCTTGGCAGGCCGGTTGATGAAGCTCAGGGAAGTTATTATGAAGATCATGTGACACAGATTGCCTGAGACCAAGCTGGAGGTTTGCTGTCATAAGGTACAGGATTTCGGACTGTCGAGGAAGATGCTACAACTTCCTGTTGCTCTTCGCCATCGTCTCTCTCCCCCTGTTGGGTGGCACCGCCTTGGCCCACCCAAGCAGGAACCTCCAGACCCGGCTGAGAGGAGAAAGGCTTCTCCAGAACTTTGAGGACTCTCCGAACCTGAAAAACAGTGTAACTTGCGTTTGTATTCCTCACCTGGCTGCAACACAAGCCTGGCACCACCTGAATTAAAATTCATTTATAATCTTGGTCTCGTCAGACCACAGGTCACAGTTCCAGTAACTCCTCATATCTTCATTAATAATAATCATCATCATGATCACAAGCATCAGTTGATCATACCTCTGAGAAGTCTCCACTCTCAGCAGCCTCTATTGCATTCTGGGCAATGTAGTTCCGGAGCACCACACGTGGGTTGGTGCTATCCATCACCCTTATCCTCTCCTCTTGCACAACCTGCACGTCACTGTTGCCCTCCAGTTCCTGAGCCAGACGCTTCCTGTCGTGGTGATACCGAAAGAGACGTCTAAGAACAGTAACGGAACACCCAACAGGCCATTTCCTGTTTTAACTGTCACTCCCTCCCCACTTTATCAGTGACACTCTGACATAAATATCTCTCATCCGGGCCTTGCGGTTTAACCACCTCAAGTTCGTTTTACAAGCAACTGTTGCTTTTTTACGAGTCCGATCAGTGTCCACTTCTCCACTGGCATCCCACCTATAGCGTGTGATCCAGCAGGTCCACTCCTCAGTCTGTTTGGTTTTGACTTCTTCTTCGTTGGTCTCCATCAGTTCCTTTAATTTGCTGAGTCGGTTGAGTTGCCTCGCTATTGTCATTCTGTCTGAAATCATCTGGAACAGCGCTGGGTTGCTCTGTGCCATGGAAAGTAGCATCGTCAACTCCCTGGTGAAGGCAGGCAGAACATACAAATAGCCAGTGCTTGGTACGTAGAATGAACACAGAATTGGAACATGACTTGGAGGCGCTTGTACTCTTCTGGGATGATTTTCCAAAAGATCCTGGATAAATGGGGCTCGTTTCATTTCAACTGCCTCTCATTCACTTCCTTGGTTTGACCTCTGTAGTGTGTTGCGAATTAATGAACATGCGTAAATGTGTGCCCGACCAGCTTGAGATTGGCTATCATAGAGAATGGGTGTGCGTGTGTGTATCACTTTTACAGCATCTATGGAGCATGTTCACATGCTCTACGCTGCGTAAACACAATCACTCCAGGAAATCTGATAACAAATTGAAATGTATTACATTACTGATAACGGTAAAACATTTCTTTGAAAATACAATCCAAATTACAATTAAGTTGCAATGTTGTATAAAACGTAATTGAAATCGAATGATATTCAAATCCTTTCCGACCAAAATTCGCTTCAGTGAACAAAATATTTAATTTTCAAATTGAGGCTTTTTTTCCTATTCTCTTATTTTGAATTTGAGGCCTGCAAAATGTGGTAAACGTGGCCCTGTACCAGCTTTTTCCGCAACAGAGTACAGGCATTAAATTTCAAAACAAATGAATATTTTGAGAAAAGAGAGAAAGAAAAAAAAAAAGGACATATTACACAAGGTCCCAACTTGACGGGAGGAGGAGTTTGTAGTTAAAGTGTGTCTTAAAAAAGACAGACACAACATCATCCAGTTAATGTTCAGGCTGCAGTATCTCACCGTGGGTCCATGGTGGGTTTATTGGCATCTTTGAGCTCCTGCAAAGAGGCACACTGCTCCACCAACAGTTTTACGGATTCTTTAACATGCTCTGCTTCTGTGTCACTTTCTCCCTCGGAGGGACAGGAAATCCGACTTAGACTGCGGAACGTATTGGTGAAGTCAGCCCCTGCACAATAACAGCCCACAAGTTAAAATGAGAAAATCTAAGTTCAGAAAAAAAAAAAAAAAAAAAAAAACAGCCAACTAAGAGCTGCACAATTAACCACTAAGGTCTTACCTGTATTGTGCATTGTTTGCAGCAGTTCTGTGATGAGGATCTCGTCCTCGGGTTCCTCTTTATTCAACAAACCCAGCTTCTTCCTCATATTATCGAGGTAGTATCTGTTATACAAATCCAAATATTCCTCCATAACAGCCTTTGCCCGGTCAGGTGGAAGCTCTGGATCGAGAGCCTCAGCAAACTTGACAAGGTTCCAGCGGCAAATAGCTGGCTGAGCCTGGTAAGAGTAGCGTCCAGAGTTGTCGGAAGCGTTGCAAATGAAGTCTGGATCAAACCTGGGGTGATTTAAACATGAAGAAGCATGAACATAAAGAAGGAGAAAATGCAAAGCTCCTATATTCCATATCAATCTCACCTATCCATGAAGCCATAGGGACCATAGTCCAGTGTGAGTCCCAGTATGCTCATGTTGTCTGTGTTCAGGACACCATGACAAAATCCTACACATTGCCACTGAGCCACCAGTCGAGCTGTTCGATGCATCACCTTCAAACAAGAAGTCATGAAAGGTGACATGGGAAGAAATGCTCTTTTTCTGACATTAACAAAAACTGTTCGCATCTTTATCGAAGACAGGCCATGTGATTTTGAAAAGCATATTTGATACAATATTCAAACATTCCTCTGTGGAAATATACGCAATTTGATTTGACTTTCACTTTTTACAGCTAATTTGCAATATAATTTGACTAACCACAGATTCATGCAGAGCATCCGAGGCTACATAAAGCTTGCCAAGTTCTCAACTTTGAAGCAGGATTGATAAAAAAATATTTTTAATATAGACTATTGAAAAATATATTTTAATTCATATAAATAAAAAATTTATATTACAATTAGTTTTAAAAAATTCAACAATTTAATAAACTCAAATGTCAACCTATGTACATGCTTTAAAAGCAAGTAGAGTAAACCACTACATTTGTAGTTTTCCATTTTATCAATTTGCATATTCAGAAATATAGCTCCAGAAATTGTACCTAGTAATCCTTTTGCTGGTTTTGTGCTAAAGTTTAAGTATGACTTTGGCACCATCTGCTGGTTATTGTTAAATTACCAAAGAGTCTTGCTTTCCTCGGCTAAAGAGGAGAGAACTCAGTGACTAAGCATATGCTGTCACTGTGTCATTTATTACACTACCTTTCAAGAGTTTGGGGTCACCCAGACAATTTTGTGTTTTTCATGAAAACTAACATGATTGCACAAGGGTTTTCTATTCATCCATTAGCCTTCTAACACAATTATCAAAAGCAATGGACCATTAGAAACACTGGAGGGATAGTTGCTGGAAATGGGCCTTTATACGCCCATGTCAATATTGCATTAAAAACCAGACGTTTGCAGCGAGAATAGTCATTTACCACATTAACAATGTATAGAGTGCAATCCTGATTGTTTAATGTTAGCCACATTGGAAAAATAATGATTGTATTTGAAAATAAGTGACCCCAAACTTTTGAATGGTAGTGTACATCTTAAGGAGATCGAAATTACCACATGTCTCAACCTTGCTAAGGTTGCTCATACATCAAAGTCACTAGTAGAAGGTGGGGAGAAAGTGATTAAACCTCTCTAAAGAAAGCCACGTTCCTCGCCACTCGATCTGAGTACTGCTGCTGGATCTCTGGGTAGAACATCTCAATGACATAGTCCAACATCTGTCCTCGGAGCTCATCGTATCCATAGCTGGGGCCCTGGCGACCTGAGAACTCATCTGCCTTCTTAAATATCTCAAAAGAACCAAACCTGTTCAGATAGCGGACAAGGGCAACAATCACATCCAGGAAACTCAGAAACATGATAAATTCAAGAGCATAAATCAGTCACCTTAAAAAGGTTGGTGCAATCCTGAGAACCACTGAGCATCTCTCATGTTTAGGGTGTCCGCTGTAGTAGATATCCCTTACGACTTTGCTGTCTGATGTGACAACAGAGCCTGCTCTTGTGGTGGGCACATGCAGGAAGTACATGGCCTCGCTACAGAGGAACTCTCGAATGCTAGAACGCAACACCTTACGGCCATCGGCTTGCCTATTGAGAGAGAGCAACACTCTATCAAGGAGCTGTTTGTTGCCAAATGTGTCACTTACATATTATTGTCAACACAAGACTCCAATGAACAGTGAGGTTAGATACGTCTGAATAAACTGTCAACATGGATTAAGAGGCTCACATTTATATTGACATTTTAGGCTTAAGTAATTGAGTAATTGTACTTGAATATTTATTAGTGTTTGTCGTTTGCTGTGCATCTTTCTAGGAAAAAACATATTTCACAGATTATGTTGTAATATGTGGGTCCGAGTCATTCCAGCATTGGAGGGCAATTAGGCATCGATTTATTTAAAAGAAAAATACTATTTTAAATGTTTTTTATATTTCAAGGAATCCTGGTAACAAGCCATTACATAAATTTGATTAGTCCGGCTCAACCTTCAATTTATGAGTTTTCTTTTGTTATTGTTTTTGGTTCTCCTGTTAGATAGATATAAGCCATGCTTTCTGCAACTCTCATGCACATATTTGGGTACCTCGTAGTATAAATCTTACTGAATAAACAGGGTTGCAAATCAATTCTTAAAATATATGGTACAAATGTAAAAACAACAAACACTTACCTGGAATAGGGGGTAAGTCCAGCACCTTTCACCTGAATCTCCCATCGGCCACTTGGATTTTCGTGTAACAGGTCAGGGTCTCGATTGGGTGGCACGCTTACCTCCCCCAGGTAGCAGGCTGCCCCGTCACCCAGCTGACCAGCGAAATTGCCGAACTGGTGGCCACAGTAGCAATGAGCAGCAGGCTCAGATCCAGGCATTACTTTAGAGCCGCTCAGATATTCTGGCGCAAGTGGGTCATCCATGATCTCGTCCCCGTTTAGCCCCAGGAGAGCCAAAGCTTCGTGAGACACCGCCACCAACCGGGGCTTGCTTAGTGGCTGAGGCATGACCCTAGAGAAGCACGCTCCCTTCACCTGTCGCACCCCCGGCTCCTCTGAGGGGTCCAGTGGAAGTTTCTTCAGGGCGACATTGTCAAAGGGGAGTCGCTCCAGTGGTGAACGACTCATGGCCAGACCCATTTCGTCCATCCCGACCGAGGTTAGGAATCGAAACAAGGACACACCTGGGTTAAAAAGACGGAATGTACCTGATCTCAGTCGATGTGCCACAAGAGCCATCAAACTAAGGTCACGCTCATTCGCTTGCTTCTTGGCTGGCGCAGTTAATCGAAACGTTACTTCATCCTGCTTTCATAATACGGAAGTTACAGCGGATGTTTGTATTCAGATGGTGTTACATTGTTATTCTTCCGACAAGACAAAGTAAAAATGATGGAACAAAATGTTTTACGGTACTTTTATCAGAAGTAGTTAACGTTATGATCGTGTGGATTAAAAGACGTTTTCTGTTAGAGAAAAATTATTATTGATGATTTTTTTATTTGCTTTTAACTGAACAAAAGCGAGAGAAACGTCAATCTTTGGGGGATGACGGTTAACTATAGCCGATGAGAGGAATTTTGACGTGTTTTTAATGAATGGACATGTCAAACAAAGATCTGACATTTTACTGCTTCATGTACATCAACATAACGTTGCAGTGTCGTCGATTTGATTATTATTATTATTTTGGCTATGATTCCAAAACATACGTCTACACAAGTGCATGATGTTGGTAGCTTTACGCTTTGGGGTTGTTTTTTTCAACTGGGCCATAATTCAAGCGGTGGGCAAACTAAATAGGGGACATGCAGGTTTGCATCTGTGAGACAATGAAATTATCTTAAGACCTTTAGTTTATTCGATATCAAGTTCAAATTATCCAATGGCAGCCCAAACAGATATGGCAGCCAGAGTTTGCAGTCTACTGAGAAGCGATTGTACAGTCCTGAAAGTTTTACACATTTAAAGACAATTACAAATGGAAGGGGATAAGCAGTCAGTACAAAGAGCTGGTGACATGAATTTAGGATTTAAAGATGACTTCCTGCACACAGAAAAATCAGTCATCAATAAACCTTAACCAGAGATTGAGGTCCAATTGACTGATGCTAGAATCTGGGCAAATTAAAGTCCTGTAGGTTAATAAGGATGAAATTGATTCACAGATTACCTACTGCACACAAAAAAATCAGTCATTGATTATCCTTAACCAGAGATTGAGGACCAATCTAATGATGCTAGAATCTGGGCAAATGAAAGTCCTGCAGGTTTGTAGTAAAGATGACATTGATGAATATTATTATTAATACATTACTCACCCTGAGAAACATAAGCCTTCACTGAATCTAGGTGCCATGGTATTAATTTGATTGAAATCAATTCATCATATATTGAAAGTCTAGGTTTAAAATAACTATTTACAAAATATGCCCATAGAATTTTAGAAATTTGCACTGATCATTTGAGGGTAATACAGTATGTTAAAATGCATATACACTTCCTGATGCATTGAGAGGCACTTTTTAGCAGAGGCAGGACTGTGAACATGGAAAACCTTTGTTACGCCAACTAAAGTCTACAAATACATCCCAAGTAAATATTAGAGTTGGTAAGAATTTAATCACAATCCACTGTAAAAGAAACAAAACAAAAAAAAACAAGTATGGTCATTAAATTATTATTTTTTTGGCATTAGCCTCAGCTGTTATTCCCATTCATCCATCAATTCAGTAGGCGGGTTACACCCTGAACTGGTAGCCATTGCATTTTTTGGTAGTATTTACAGCTAAGCCTTGATTCTACGCAGACTTTAGGGTTCCAGAATTTGGGAAGCACGTGAACCTCAAAAGCATGTTATTTAGAAAGTCTTGGAAAGGGAAAAAAATTCAAAGCCATGCATAAGAGTATATCAAGAAATTGCCGTAGGGAAATACTAAGATACAAGTGTTTGCATTTGGGGAAAAACATCATTGTTTTGGGTGAAAATTACTACATTATTATTAAAATGATAAGAAGTCTTTTTATGAAAATCTATTGGATGCCGGTGGGTTTGTTTCATTGTGCTAATGTACAACCTTTATGTTATTGCTGTAATCCCTTTAAGAGAGCTAACGGGAGTTTTGCACCGAGGAACAAGGAAGGAGAAAAGGAATAAACGACACGCAGTTGCGTCGTCAAAAGTAGAAACTGCCTCTTTTTGCACAGCAATTTCTACAATACGGTCCATTTAAAATGGGATAAAAAAAAAATTGGGATCGATGACCAAACAGCTTTAGACACAAAGTTGCATAGAATCGAAGCACGTAAAAATCGAGGCTTAGCTGTCTGATTGCCAACAGAAAAATAATGTAGAAAGAAAAGGAGTAAATCGTATGGAAGTATTGCCAGTGCGTTTGTCTTAAGATGATTCCTTATGGATAAAATGTTAACTCTCGAAAGGAATAAGCCTCGAAGCATTCCAAACACAGTATTAGTATTTTCATACCTTAGATAATAAAGCCTTTCCACAAAATGTCAAAACAATTGTGTAGATTTCTTTGGCGTAAGGCCATACAACGTCCGTTGGGGCTCCACAGTGAGTGAAATGTGGTGTCCCCCTGAGGTCCTTGTTGGCTGAGCAACACTTCCTTTTAGCCGCACCTCCTTTTAAGGCCATTGGTAAAAGATGCACTGTTTTCATGAATCACGTGTTGCATTAGTCAGTGATGGCTTTCAGCTGACCTGTGAGGTCAAGCAGGAGATGGTCGTAGATTGTGCACAACAGATCGGACAGCAGATGAAGACATCAGGGCTCGATGTAAACTTCTTCCAGCGCGGTAGCAGACATACCCCAGCATAGCCATCATGACACCTTTGACTACAGAGTGCAAAACCCAGCCGAACTGAGATGGGGGTGCAACACTGCAGAAGTGGAAGACAAATAAGGTCATTCACATTATAATTCTATTGGCAGGAAGAGCTGATTATTTTCCTTTTTATTTTCTGCCATGCGTCACGTAAAAACAAAAGCTCAAGAATTTTTGCCTGTCCACCTGGTGCCATCGAATTGGTATATTATTGGTATTATCTATATAAAAAATGCAGAAATGTAAAAAGAGAAAATACGGGACATCATTACCCACTATTAGTTAATGAAAAAATAAACATACCTCATAATTTCACTGATGTTGAGATGCTTATCCCAGTTTCTTTCAATGCCAGGCACGTGACCCATTCCGACAACTCCCACCACAACAGCAGGCACTTCTGCAAGAGTGTACAAGAGAACATGTTCTTGAACTCAAATGACATGAAATGATATAATTGAATAATAAGTTAATAATGCAATAAAGTACCACAGACAAAAATGGAAATCCCAGCTCTTCTAAATGCTGTAGTTTTGTTTCGTGGCAACAAGGACATGCAAAGGGGCAAGGAGTGCTCAGGCAACGTAACTGAGCTGTCTCCTGGTAATATATTAGCATAGCGAGCATTGAAGGTAAAAGAACCGAGAGAAGATAACATTTTATAGTAGTTTCAAGGAAAAGAGCTCTCAATTTGCTTACCACCCTGGCCAACTATGAAAGAAAATGTTTTGCACGCAACAATCATCCTCCAACGGTCTTTGCACGCCCCTGTGTAGAGACCACCAAACATGCATGCTAATTCCGCAATGCAACACCTACTCTGGGCATTAGGAGGAGCCTCCACACAGCGTGTAGCCTGGCGCAGTGTGTGCGTGAGGTAGATGTCTCTCTCAGCCACTATGGTCTGGTGAAGTGCAGGAAACTCTCCTATCATCTCTGACATGGTCTGTTCAAGCAGGTCCTTCTGTTTGCATTTCTCTACATCCTCTTTGCTGAAATGTGACACAAAGCACAGCATGACAAGCTCAGTGTGACATACTAATGGTAGTATTCTTGATCATGTACAATTTTGGGGTTCAGTGACGAAAAGAAAAGGGGAACTGTAGGGGAACAAATATGGCTTGATATAATCTATACAAGCTTTCAAAAACCTGTTTCATTAAATTCACACACACATTTAGACTGGATTTACCAACATCTACTATAACAGCTCAACAAGGGTTACCCGGTATAATAACATAATAACGTATCACTATGCAAAACTGAACTCAATTACTCTTGGAAAAATCTACCTTGAATTGTCTGCTAAAATAATTATTTCAAGATGAAGAAATACATAAATACTCAAAACAACACCAAAACCAACAAATAATGAATATTTCAACTCTATTATTTCTACATTAAAAAAAAAAAGGAAATAGTGTGTAAGGCACCTGATTGGGTCTGACAGAAAGCAAAGACCCCAAGCGAGACGGGCCTTCTGCCACAGGCTCAGAGCAGCAATGGCCCTTTTGAACGTCACAGGTATGGGCCTGTCTCCAAGATGAAACTTACAAAATGGCACATGTCCAGCCTGTGTAAAAAAATAAAATAAAAAAGGACGAGATGCATCAGGAGGGAGATCAAAATCAATAAAGTTTAGTGTGTGTGGAAAAAAAATGACACCTCTTTGAAGGCTTCCCTGAACTCGCCACCGGGAGCCATGCCGAGCTGCTCAGTGATGTGAGCGGAAACTTTGAGCAGGAGAATCTGCATCAGGCCAGACATCACGCCATTCTGACAAACACAGAAACAAATTCAATTGATATGTCTCCTTCATTTGACAGCGCATTTCACAAAAGCTGCTTTACCATGAAGTCTCACCTGTTTGATGGCCTGCTGGACTTTATCAAGGTTTATCTCTTTGGCTTCCCTCAGCAATGTATTCTCATCCATCTTCAGCATGGACACTCTGTACTGGCACAACTCTACCACAACCACATCTGGTTGCACAGCACGGATTGTCTGCGGCAGTGGAAGAATCAATACAGACAAACCAAGAGAAAAGAATTGAAATGTACACTAACAGAGGAAATTAACACAGGACGAAACAAAGAAATTGATGGCTCGCAAAGTCTCAAAGTAAAACAGGCTCACCGAAGTCACGTCTCTTTTGCTGCTGTCACTGAAGTGGGCAGTTCCCACCAAGTACAGAAGGCTGCCATCAGGGGAAGCAAGACGGGTTACTGTCTCTGGTAGCTCAGGTGATGACTGGCGACGCCGGGCTCGATATTGCCAAAGCAGTTCCATTGCTTCACTGTCGGCTGGAAAACAAAGATCACTGACAGTTATTAATGGTAGAAAGTAGGTTTTTATGTATTGTCATATTTTCAGTGAATTTATTTCCAGTCAACAAGACATTCCACTCTCCCACATGGGCCACATGCTACACTGAAAGAATTGAAGCCACAAAAGCAGGTACGAAAGGGGAAACATCCTAGCCATAAATGTATTTTCAGAGTTGTTACAGGTTGATTTGGTTGAAGAATAAATACTGTTTTGAGTCAGATCACGGGGATGCTGAAGTAACCTAAAAAAAAAAAGTGGAATTAGAGGTACCTCCACAGTTAACACCTTCAATGTCCTCCACCTAACATTTGCTAATAGAAACTATATACAAAAGTGTAACCTACTTACTTTGTTCAAGCTCAGCAGATGCAAGTGCATCTAAAACCTCTGGGTAAAAAAAAACCTAATCTTGGTTAAAAATTGGATCGACCCAGGAAGGTCAAAGAGCCGCGCAACTTCCCGCGTTGTTTTATACAAACATTGTTTTTTTTAAAAAAACACAGCAACAATGATATTATTATTATTTTGTTTTGCAAAACAATGCAAAAATGTTTTTTTTTAACCCAACTTCCTGGGTCAGTCCAAATTTTAACCAAAATTGCGTTGTTGTTGTTGTTTTTAACCCAGGAGTTTTTAAGGGTGTGACAAGACATATGTCCAGCAATCAACCTTTACATTTCTTGGTACGGATAGAATTGGGATTAAAACAGTCCTCAATGTCATGTTGTTCACATTATGAGACAGTACCTCACCTTGAAACTGGAATTGGCCACTGAGCATAGAGTGTCATTAGCATATAAATGGCTTTTACCTTTGTATTAGTAATTAAGTACTTCTGTACTTATCAAACACTATATACATGTGTGCAAGCTTGTCAAAATTTTAGCATTGGTGTAGATTCTGGTAGATTGCCAACATGGTGATTTTGTACTAGAGACAATAGCATGGTCAGTCTCTGGTCACAAAACAAAAAATACAAACCAGCAATCACTGATGACAACTTAGAGAGGTTAAAAAGTCAAATCTTACAAAGTCCTGGAGGGAGAATTGGTGGTCCCTCTTCTGAAGGATCCTCCGAAAGTCCAACAGACTCGTCCTGTGACAATTAAGTCAAGAGAGTTTAAACCTAGTAGATAGAACTCGAGTAGTGACAAGTCTTTCCAGTTTGACAACTTTTTTTTTTTTAATTGTCTTTTTTTCTTGTTTTAATAAAAACTCATTGGTGTAAGCACATTATTAGCATCAGTTTTACAGTTAACACATAAAGTGTAAATAGTGTTAGCTTGGCAAGAAACACCTAACAAAAAACACAAACCTCAGGATTGTTGTCTTCGTCCATACTTGAAGCTCTCAAAGCTGTCAGTGACAAGACAGCTAAATTATATCTATAACAAAATGTAAAACTTAATGAAGATATCAGTATCAGATAAGCCTGCCTGTTGACGTCGCTTAACTGTTGAACGACAGCAATGTTGACGTGTGCACACAGCTAACAGTCAACGATGGAATGATTTGACTCATTTTGAAAATCTTACGAAAAGGGGAACCTGCGATTTACTGGAATAATGACACACACGCCAACAATATTATCAGCTCAAAACCCGGTGGTAGCAAAACGAACAGTTGTACGCTAGCTAAACACTCAGCATTTTTTTTGTTTCAGTAGCAGAATGATGAAACTGACAGGCTAACACCAGATGGTATGCTAAAGTCTGAAGTGTTAAGTTATTCAAAGAAAACAGACAAGTAGTTACCAAAACATAAGTCATTTCCGATACAATAACTATTACTGCAAGACACATTAGACAAACAAAATGCACTTACTGAACAAATCAAGGATCTTGTCCACACTATCGTAGCAGTGTCTGCCTATGTTATCGGGTGCAATGCATTATGGGAAACGTAGTCTTTTTAAGGATCACCACCATGCGACGTTATTAGTCAGTCATTTTACTTTAATTGGTTTTCTTTCTAGCATTTGACAGTCACCAAAGTTATTACTTATCCACATTACCACTATCATTAACACCCGCCATGTTATCGATTCCGTACCACAGTCTTTATGTAGGCTAAATTGCACACATGGCAGCAGTGACTTTTGAACTTGGTACATTCGTGCAACAAGTCTTATTAATTAAAGTGCTTTTCAGTTCCTATCATGAGATTGATAAAATTGATTACTTATTTTCACAAAAGTATGAATGAGTTAAAAGCTGGCTTTATGTCTTCTCGATGTACTCTTGATCTTATGATAAACGTGTACAATATATGTTTGTTTTTTTTCTCGTACTTGGTGTAAAGTGCAATAATGTAGGCTTACTGGTACTTTGCTATACTACTACAAATTACAAGTGAAACTTCAATTATTCTCTACTTCTTGGTCTTGGTGATCTGATGATTGTTAGTGAAAAAGTATCCATTGAAGAAACACAGTGAAGTATGAAATGAAACACTGACCCACCCCCACTTCATATCATTCCTGCTAGAAGTAAGCAAACAATTGTCCCAGTGACCGAACTACGTTAATCTTTAAGTAATTCCTGTTTAACTACACCTACACACTCAGCTTGCATCAATAAATTTGCAAAGGTTCCTCTGATTATCCCTTGTTGTGCAGTTTGCTGTTCCTCATTACAATACGAACTATCATTGATGGCGTGCAAATATAATATACTTGCAACAGGTGCCCAAACGCAATCCTTATTTGTGAAGAAATGTCAATGACAAAGCCATCATGTACTTTACAGCTTCACACTTCACAAACACATTGTCATATACAGTGTCTATGCATGTACCATATGATGTACCTATAATCTACTGTGGCAAATGATGTGGTAAGCGCATTCATTATTGCCACAAATATATTGTGATCTTTTGCATATTTACTTCTGCAGATTGAAGACTGTATTGCATGAACTACCTGTCTACTTGGCTATTGTAATAAAGGGACAAAGCGATATATATTAATTTGACTGTTTCTTTTCAAGACAAATGCAGTCCTCTTTGCAGACCCTATAATTATTTTAAGAAAGATCACTCACCCTTTATATTCATTCATCCGATCATTCCAACTGTTTCATCCCTGCTCTGTAGCACCCTGTTGAATTTGATCACTGCTGGTTTCATTGGTGAGTGATGAATTGTACACAGTCATCCTGAGATATGAACGCGACATCATTTCCTACAGTAATACTCTGCTCAACATCACCACATACACAAACGTGTCTCAATGTCAATTCAGCTGTACAGTTCTATTACACTCTAAGGAGCCAGCATAGAAGTGTGTGACCTCATGAAAGTAGACAGACATGATTGACCAAGCGGTCATGTGTGCTGAGAACTGTGTCGACTAGAACAGAATCAGGGAGGAAATCCATCAGAATTTCTCTCTTCCTTTAACATTCCCCTGCAGCAATAAGTTCCCCAGGTGGTCCTGCCAGCCTGTCTCTACGGTTTTCCTCATCTTCTTCTTCCTCAAAGAGAGTATGATGAATACTCAGCAGCTGGTGTGTTGGGGCTCTGGTCAGTGTTGGTGGCTGAGACTCAAGATTCTCCACCTGTGTGACGGGCTCTCTTGGAGGCGGAGAGGGTTTGGGACTGAGGGGATCCTCACTGGATGGTGGGTTGGGGCTACCACCATTTACGTATGTGCTGATAGGCAGGGTCACCGTTGAAAAGGCAGTGGTGGTGGATGCTGGAGAGCAAACCTTGTTCTCTGGAAATCAAATGCAATTTAATATTTTGCATAAATCAACTCTGCTTTCAAATGAAAAGAAAACATATTGACCAGGTATGTATCCTTTATACACAATTTAGCAAATGAATTATTGTATTTTAAGCATTTCTAGGTTGTGCATGGCAAGGCTCAGAGGCCATCGCAGGTGACTCTTAGGTAGACTACATGCAGGCTATCTGTATCTGACACTGAATTGGATTTGACCCCACGGGAGGAGGACCGTTCACTTCAGTTCTTTGAACCAAGGCCCTCCATCGATGGAGGGTGCTGTCCAACTGCACATGGGCTTCGAACACCCGGTTTAAGTCTTACTTCACATCCTGAGGTTGTAGCTACATTATGTTCTATTATTATCTGAACAAAGTGACCTGAAGAAACTTACCTGTAATTCCACTAGAAACATGAACAATAGTGTGTGTGCCTTCAAGGTATACAGTATCCAAGTTGTGCTCTGAGGGAAGAGGATCTGTGGTTGTGATCTCCACCTTTGGTTTACGAATGGTCAGCATGTATGGATGAACATCCAGAGAAAGGTTGCGAGCGTGCTTTTTCTCCATCCCACTTAAATCTACAAGGACATGAAGTTAATGATAAGATCTCAGAAATTTACTACTCAGGGATACAGAATTTCAGTGATCTGTCTCCTTCTGTTACGCTGATGTGACTCACTCTCAGCAGCCCTCTTAATCTCTTCAAGCAGGAAACCAATCTTAGTGGGATGTACAGAGAAGGGAAATCCTAGCCCAAAGTAACAAACTATAGGGCCCTATCCAACAATCAAACCCAGATCTTCTTCACTGTGGGGCAGACTTGCTAAACCACTAATCTACTTGACTATGAACATGCATACGACTCTAAAAAATTTGAACAAAGTTGAAATACCTTTTGCTGTAGGATACTGTGTGCTCTTGGTGTCCAGAAGTGGTGCAATGAAACTGTCTGCTACTGTCTTTCTTCTGAGCTGTTTTGGTTTTTCAGGCTTGGCATTATTTTCCAAACGCGTCAAAGTGAGAGGTTCCTTCACAGGGGAAAAACAACATTCATTAACAACAAAAAGCAGCATTGACATTTTGCTAAGTTCAATTTGAATCCCTATTTGTAAAAGTCATGCTTCCCAACTTACTTTGAAAGACTGCGGAAGAGGATTGGAGGTTGGGATCCACTTGATCTTCTTGCGAGGTCGTTTGATGACAAGTGGCTCTGAAGGCATCTCTCCCACTCTAAGATCAGAAGGATCCATGTTTGGATCTATTGTTTGGATCCCAGAGTCCCTCACAGTGGGCGTTGCATCATGGTTGGACTGTGCAAGAGCAGCCAACAGTTGCCGAACCACGTTATCATACATGAGGTCGCTCTCATTAGTGATGAAGTCCAGCCTGTTGAGGGACTTGATGTGGTCTCTGTTCTCATTGCAGAACATGGCCAGGATGTTGATGTCGCAGAATTGAGACTTCTGCCAACGGCGTCTTGTCTTGATGCCCACTTTATGCAACTTGTCAAATACAAAGTTGGATTTCCGCACCACAAATAAATGCAGCAAATTAAGCAGGATAATAAGGTTCATCGTGCAGAGCAGAGCGATATCCACTGCTGCCATGATTCGTTGCAGCTGCACAGCAGGCAACTTACAGTTGACCCGAAGCTTGAGCTCTGAATAGCTGCTAATGTCTGGGGGCTCACCAAGAGCACAGGTAAATTCGTTCTGTCTTTGTCGGGCATAGTAGGCGCTCAGGTAGGAAATGGGGATGGAGCTGAGGCAGATAATAGCCAGGTGGCGTGCCAAGTAAATCTTGGCCAAAAAGTTACTTTGGCCTCGCCTTTCGAGATATTTCTCAAAGAGGTTTTGCTCAGGACTCTTCTCTTTCTCTGCATTCTCTATGATCTCTCTCCTCTCCCGCTCAGTGATACCAGGTCCTTTGGATTGAATCTGTTTCTCAATCTTTGGGGCACGCCCCTCAGCAGCTCTATGATAGCAGTTATCAATCTCCTGAAGCAGGAAATTGAGCTCTGACGTGAGCCGAGTAGAAGCGAGAAACTCCCAGCCAAGTGCGGGGATGTACATGATACCAGCGAAGGCCAGAAGGGCGTAAGGTAGAAACTTGTGCTCAAAAAGTGAAGGCCAGAGGTGAGACTCTACACCAGGTGCAGCATCACGCAGCTCCGTCCAGCAGTAGCCCCTTGCGTACAGTGCCTGGTCTCGAGTGAAGTTGTGTGGTGTGTAACAGTATATGGACTCCTCTGAGGACAGAAAAGAACGTAAGCAACACTTAAAAATTGCTTTCAATAACTGAGATTCACTGTCGTTCTACTTTGACTTCACTGTATCGGTCCATTTTCTACACCACCTATCCTCATTAGTGTCCGTTAAAACTGTTGGCGAGTGTCTTTGCGACCGTTTGGAACCTTGAACGAACCCTGACGAAAAAAATAACATTCGCTATGAGCAAACCTGACACTTGGGCTTTGGATTTCATACTCAGTAGGTATATGTGTGAGTAAACTGAGACCAGATCATTATTATTTTCTACGATAAAATAAATTCCTTAGCTCAAAAAATGTTAGGCAACACAATTCTAGAAAGCCCATAACTCTGAGCTGGCCACCAGTCAGGTGACTATGAAGACACCCACCATGCCAGCAAGGTAGAGAAGGTTGAAAACATGCAAACTCCACACAGGAAGGCTTGACCTGAGATCCGAAACCCAAACCTCTTGACTATGAGGCAAACGTGCTCATTACGAGACAAGTTACCTTGTGCCAGGTCAAATGAAATTAATTCATGTTGCCCAAAGGTATTCCAACAAAAATGAACCCATGGTAGCCTATAATATGCAGCATGGGCCTGACTCAGCAGTGACCAAACATCACTCCAATCCATGACATTCAGTCTTGCTCACCTGCAAAGTTTCGGGTGAAGACGAGGGTGACCAACAGGATGGGGATGATCACCGTCCCGATCGTCACAACACGATCAAAGGGCAGCTCCAGTTTGAGCTGCACCATTAGACTGGCCAAGGCGCTTCCCCTTTCATCTTGCGACGAACCCGGAAGGATGAGCTCCTTCAGCTTCTCACCGGCGAGTAGAGCTGTAGCCATGTCTAAATTTTGATCAAGGATGTTCTGCATCTGGGAAAGAAGCGAGACACACTACAAGCCAGTCTTGGTTCCAAGGGTGACCATACTCTTGCATATGAACTTAAATAACAAAGGCTGGTGCAGATCCACACAACAATTTGTGGGCAACTTGAGCTTCGTTAGCCATATATGGGAAAGGATTGGGTTCTGTTGTGTGATTCTTGTTTTATCTCAAAATGTGATTTTGCTCCTCCGTCTCAAAGTAGTTCCATGCTAAAGTCAATGTTCAGGAGTACTCTATTTTCTCTCCTTTTTCAGCTTGCATCTCTTCATTTTGTCATCGCTCTGCAGTGCTTGCTTCAGTTCACACACAATGTGAATGTAGCCTTAATTTAGGATGTGTCCTTGAGATTTTGAAAGAGCTGGTAAAGAGATGCCTTCCTCGCCACCTTCCTGAAAGACAACAAAACAGCAGACTTTTCACCTGTGTGTCCAATTCGAGAAAAAGAAGAATAAGAAAGTTAAATAATAAAAAAAAAATCACAATCAATATAGTTTTGCAGAATGCGCAATATTTCATTTATTTACCACTTGGTACCACCACGCTGGCCTGACCGCCTGTTAGTCATGTCGTCTGTCAAACAACATGGGAGAATAATTTTAGCATATGAGATGACTTAGCTCTTTCTAAGCAAGTGCATTCATGCTTACATGATGTTCATGCATTTTTGAAAGCACTGCAGAGTCTCCTCAAGGTTGTGCGAATGTCTTTTGTGTGGCAGCCCATCCTTGTCCTACCCTCTCTCACTAGGATCTTTGTTTTTGTGCAAAATAAGCTCATATTTGAGGCTGATCCCATTTGTCTTTGCGGGAGGGGAAGTGCCTTTAATGGTTTAGAGATGACACACTTGGGACTCTCCTCTGCATAGAGCTGCTGGATGCCCCCTTTGCCAACACAACTTTGTCCACACCCTAAATGCTGTGTGAGGTCCATAACTTTGTTTAATTTCGATTTAAAGGGGCAGCGTGACATTTTAATCACTTGTGTCTCAGAGCTGTTTGGCATTGCTCCAGTCCGGTTTGACAGATTACGTCCTACAGTTGGATGACGCTTTGCATGCTTAGATAGGGAAATCCCTTACTCATATCCTTCTGGATGTTCACGACTTCACCCAAACAACAAGCAAATCCTTTCAATCAGCAGAGTATGACTATGAGCAAAAACCGAGGAACTTTGAGTGCACATGGCAATGACACTCGTCCTCGGGATTATACACTGGAAAAAAAATACAGCGGCCATGTGGATACAAACCGAGGAAAAGAAACACTCTTGGGTTATCTATAAATAATAATAAGTATATTGTAATTGGCTAAACCACATTAGTTGATGATGGTGGTAAATGCATCTCACTACATGTCAGGTCCAGGTGCAATGCACGTACAGTATAAAGGAATGCAGCTACAAAATATAAAAGTGAATCGACTAGCCGTGTGTGTGTGCGTAATCTCTTCCTTTGTGTGTGTGCATGAGAGGCGCTTCCGCGCGCTCTCTCAAAAGATGCTCACCACATGATGCCACAGTAAAACACACTGCATCCAAAGTGTACATCTCGGTATATGCCTGTGAAAGAGCAAATAGGTCAAATTCACCCACCTTGTCTGGAAGCATCTCTCGGCAGACTAAGAGTTAATAATCTGCAGTGCGGGCGAGCAGTTTACAGCATGTAGCCGCGCACACCGGTTTGTTCCGCCTTTACAGCCCCCCCCTCCTACAATACCCCACCCCCTGCCTGCCGTCATCTCCTTTCTCCTCCTCTCCATCTTCTTGTCTCATCACACATTAACATTCTGTAGCTCATCACACAACAAGCTGGTCTCACTAATGGCGCTGTAAGGAAGTGAATCGTTAAGGGGTGGTGCCAGTTGATAATCTTCTGTACTCCTGCCAATTATCTGATGCGGTTGCCCATATTGCAGCTCTCCACGTTCATTTTGGTGGCACTCATTTCTGATCAGTACTCTCATATATGCCTTTTTTTTTTAGGTAAACCATCTAATGAGAGATAGGAGGTGAGCAGTACAAAAAAAAAACAGCCTTTACAATCATGATCAATTTTAAGGTGAATTCATTGATTTTTTTTTTCATTATAGCTTTGTGGTTGGTCTAAATTGCAGGGGGTGTAATAGTAGCTAAAAAGCAATTCTTAATTGCATAAAATAACATCATAACCATAACTTTTCTTCAAAGTATCAGTTCAGATAACTCTGAATAGTGTGCAATTCTGTATTAGTTGCATTGCATTGGTCCATATCATGGATGAAAATACAACAGTCAGTATAATATAATTTGACACCACAAAGACTATTATTAATATTGTTATTATTATTATTGTGACAGTATTAACATGTAAAAAAAGAGCCTATTTAATATAGAATGAGCATAAATATTATTATTAATATTATTGTGACAGTATTAACATGTAAAAATTTCCTATTTAATATAGAATAAGCATAAATATGACAAACTGTTGCCATCATAGAGACCTTAACCGTAAAGTCAGCAGTTTGAGCGGAATTGTTCCTGTCATACAGTATACAGCAAAATTAATCTACTATACATTTTGAACATGAGCAGGGAGCAGGACCTGGAAAAAAAAAAGAAATTGTGAATGTGTTTGCTCTCTAATGGTATGTATTATGTAAACTAAACAGCCAGTTTGCATTTTCAGTACTACAATTTAAATTTATCGGTTTATGTTTGTCACCATTTTTTCTCTTCTGACTTGGCATCACAAAAACACAAAATAGCCGAAGAATAGGCATAAGAGTAAATTATTCAACGCCTGAGCTTGGTAAATGAATTGATATCATACATGACAATAGTTAGAACTCCAAGTTTTGTTTGGCTGTTAGGGGACCGTTTTCAAGAACTTAGTGGCATCGAGCAGTTTTCACTGTACTACCTTGATAATGTCAATCAAAGGCAAAATTATAGCTCTTTTGCATTGCATAAGTGTTCCTAATGTGGTATAGTTTAATTTATTGTCTACATGAAGCACTCACTTAAGTATTCTGTACTTAATGTTATTTTCTTTCTTCGATCTTTAGTCACACTAATATGCCTCTTACTGTATGTCGCCATCATGTAGTAGTCTTCAAAACACCATCTTTAGCCCTGATAACATATAATAAGGATTCATATTATATGTTTGACTCATTTCCATCATTAATGGAATAGAGTGGGGGTTTTAAATCATAGTCTGCCGAACAAGTTGCATTAGTTGCTGAGATGATTGACTGTTTAATACAACATCCATGTTGAACAGAATAGCCAAAAATCTAGAGCTGTTATTCAAATTCCACTCTCTTCTTCGGAAAGCAGAGGTGGCCCTGATGCTCATGACAAGCCACAAGTCAGTCAGCTTTCCACCTTGAGCCGGTTTGTGCCGGTTGAAGAAGCTGCTCCTCATACTGAATGCCTCACTTAAATATTATTTTTCTCATGCCAAGTGCACTCAAACCCAAGATGATTATGTAAGATAACCATGCCAATTATAATGAATAATTAGAATAAACATTTTTTATTTTATTTCATTAAATACGCAATGATGACTATATTAATAACAAAAATGAATTATTATTATTATTATTATTATTATTATTAATATTGTTTTGTTGTTCTTCTTATTAGGTTGAAATGGGTTTATGCTGATACAGTAAAATTGAAATTCTAGGTTCAGTGCCTTGGTCAAGGGCAATCCAACATCTTTCCAGAAAAGGTTAAACCTCCTTATTTTACCGTGTGTAAGGAAACTATAAATCGAATGTATGCATATGATAAACACTGTCCATCCATACTTGGACATCCATCCATCCATCCATTTTCTGAACCGCTTAGTCCCCACGGGGGTCGCGGGCGTGCTGGAGCCTATCCCAGCCGTCATCGGGCAGTAGGCGGGGTACACCCTGAACTGGTTGCCAACCAATCGCAGGGCACACAGAGACGAACAACCATTTGCACTCGCACTCACACCTAGGGACAATTTGGAGTGCTCAATCGGCCTAAACATCAAGCATGTTTTTGGGATGTGGGAGGAAACCGGAGTGCCCGGAGAAAACCCACGCGGACACGGGGAGAACATGCAAACTCCACACAGGGAGGGCCGGAGGTGGAATCGAACCCGCACCCTCCTAACTGTGAGGCGGACGTGCTACTCACTGCACCACCGAGCCGCCCCATACTTGGACATTTTCAGGTAATTTATTTGTTGCATGTACATAATTATAACAAACCAGTGTACAGTGCAGAAAACATGTTCCACCTTGTACTGAAGAATTCAAAACTAAAAAGAAAGTTCACTAACTACAGTAACGCTGCTTTACACTGTACCTTTGCAAAAAGTGCAGATATGCTACACAATAATACCATATTGTCATAACCCTGCTGTACCAAAACAAAACAAAAAAGATCTTGCAGGTTAAATAAATCATGTGTCCTTTAGTATAGGAAACAACCAAAAATCTATAGCTATTATAGTTGACATTCTGTAGAACAGGTCTAATCTAATGTAGTCTTGGGGACCACAAATATACAGTACCAATTTACACAAATTCACTGTATGGTTCTTGCATGACAACTTCTTTTTGAATTTTACTTTACACTGGTTTATACTTTAAAGGTTGCATTCCCTTGTATCGTGGTCATTGAGTGATTTGCACCATAACGGCCTTCCGGGTTCTGTCTTTGCTCAAGCTCTGCAGCAATCCGTTGGATGGTTGCTTTGAGAGTGAGGAGAAAGAGAATATAGTGCAAAGAAGCACGCATTAGTATGTTAAAACATAGTGGATAATATCTGCCATGTGAATGAACACTATATATGTATTTTTTTATAGGATTGGATGAAGTGAGATGAAGCCTACAAAAAAAAAAAAGACACATGGAAATTGTGTTCAATGTATACCCTGCAGTACTGGCTGGAGGTTCCCATGTTGTCGTCACTCTGTTGTGTGGCCCTCAAGCGAAGCTGACTCTTGTAGGAGGCACAGTGCACCACAGTGGCGGAATTTAAAATGGCCTGCACCAGCAGTAACACCAGCAAAATCACCAGCAAGATGTCGTAGGATTGCTGGAGTATGGCCATGTGAATTGAAGTGATTCTCATCATTACTTAGTCAGGATTCGCGCTTCTAAAGCGGTCAGAGACGAATGGTTTCATCCAGCTCACCTTGGCTGTAGGCACGTCATGTAGAAAAATGTCAATAAAGCTCATCACACTACAAGAGAGGAAGCCGGAGGCTGAAAAGAGGAGAGGAGATGTCACGCTGCTGATGGCGATCAGCACCTCCACCTGAATGACACCAGAGAAAGCAAAACTTGAAGAAAAAAATCTTGTTCTCATAAGCTGGTCCCCATAACCTTCATTTTACTTCGAGACAGGTGCGCCGTAAAAGATCATAAAGTGATGGTGAGTTGAATGACCCGTGACTGACAGGGGATGAAGAAGACTTATGACCAGCAGATGTCAGCTTTGTTTGAGAGAAAGAATTCAGCGTGTTATTTCTATTCCATTGACGTTTAATCATAAAAGAGGCTTGTCAACCAATCGACAGCCCACAGTCGTTCAAGCTCCACCCTTAAAGTCCTAAACCAAAATAGTTTAAGCTAAAACGGAGGTTGCCAAAAAGATGTGTCCAAATCAGTGATTTGGGTGCCCTTGAATTGCATTTGAAATTCAGGTGGTGGAATTTTGTTGTTGTTGCCACCATTCAAATAGACTTAAAGTGCTTATAGTAAAGTGCAACGTCATTTCGTACTCACCAGGCATTTGTTCGGGTATTCTGACGCAACGTGACTGGCGATTGCACTTGGAAAACACTGCAAACATGAACACATCAGATCCAATATGTACAATAAGTGACAAGGCTCAGTGACTAGAGATAGATGTAAGCTTCAGTTGCTACTCTGTTTTATTGAAGTCCATGAAAAGCAATGGAATTTGCTTATCTTGGAGCTTTTTGTCTAATTGCTAATCAATCGTCTACAAAAGGGGCCACTAACTTGGTGGGCTGTTCTAAAAAATAGCTCACCATTAATGGACATTGTGATTTTCTGGGATTGCTGTCAAATTGATTTGAAAATGTGACCATTGTCGTAGGAAGTGTAGGAATAAGGCGGCTTCAGAAAAGCCTTTAAGTAAAACGGCAATTCTTTTTCTCAGAATGTTATTTGCCATGAGGGGGTGTTGGACAACTTTCTTCTGACATCTTTGCTCCCAGTTCACACCCCAAGCATTGTACCATTACTGAGTCACTTAACAACAGGGAAGAAAAAAAAAAAAAAGGATGTAATTGGGCCACTTTGGACATTTTTCACTGTGGGGCTGTGTGGAGTTATTTGAGGAGACTGTGACTACTATAATTGTGCCATTTCATCAATCCAATGAAAAGATATTTAAAAAAATAACTTACATTTGTGAGACATTGTCCATTCGTCGAAAAATTGATTATGTATCAGTAGAAATAGCATCACATATGTTGTAAATTAAAATAAATAGTTCCCTTACTGCCTATTAATTACCACAACATACAATTTTCATGTTAAAAGTAAACTTAAGCTTACAGCCACAAGAATCCAGAAAAATGTGACGGACAAGTATGGGCCGGGCTGCAAGGCATCCATGTTGAGCGCAATGATACCTCCAAACACAGCGGAGATTCCTACGATGACTTCGATCACCTGTCAGCCACAGATGGATTTTGGTCAAAGAGTGCTTTGGAGCACAATGTCAGTATGCCTGGCAGCTACTCACAGAGTAGGCTTTGAGAAGCCGAGTGGGGAATACTGCAGGGGTTGTAACCGAAGGTCGCTGGCTTGTCACAGACTGGTGGGAGGATGAAAAGATGGAAGAGTCAGAATTGTGTGATCTTTATAGATGATAACATCAATGGACAGACACACACATCGCATAAACACACTTTTCTGTGACAGCAGCAATCCTCTCCGGAGCGAGCTGACAGGATGACTGTAGTAGCCATCAACACCTCCAGCAAAATCATCAAGATAAGGTTAAAGTTGATCTGGGCAGTGAAATACAAAATGAAAAAGGAAATGAACAAGGAAATGGACAACGATACAATTACTTTCAATAAACTGAAGATGATTTTACATTGACAGCTGAAGGGTTGAGGATCAATTTACATCCAAACCAAACCAGACAGGTGGTGGTCACTGCAAAGGTCGATACATAGACCACCTGGAAATCTGACACCTTGAAAAAAAAATAAAAAAAGGGATTCCCAACACGGCAAATTTGTATTCCGTAAATAATCACTAGTAGTGCCACCCGAAAGTATCTAATTCCACGTCATCTGTCAACACTTAGTATTTATTTACTACTGTTCAAATCAAGTACGTTTGTTCTTTTTTTCTACTGTACTATATGGCTGGGTGACTGTCAGAACAAGTCAGTGTTCTTCCACTAGTTAGCGAAAGGCACAATTAATGATATGTATCCACCTTTTGTCATTCATACAATAGAATATTAAGCATTGTGTTCAACTAAACAGGCCAAAAATTCACACAAAGAAAATGTCTGTGTACATTAAGACAAAACATAATTAAATGTTATTTTTGTTTGATGGCATGCCTTGAGATTCTTCTCATGTAAACCTTTGCTCATTAAACGATTGGAAATGAGAGTCATATTAAATTGAAAAAATATATATATATATATTAAAAATAAAAAAAACAAGAGTCTTTTTTCACATGCATTTACTTACTGCAACATGTCTGTTCTTGGCAATAGCAAAGCTGGCAATTGCTGCTGGTATGCCCTGTTAAGAAAAGTCACAGTTCAAAAGAAATAGAAACTCTTTAATACATTTTTTTTCCTCATACAAATTGTATATATATTGAAGTCAAAACCAGTGATAAAGAAATAAGAATGTCATTTTGCATACTGAGCCTGCAGCACAGCGCAGGTAGTCCATGGCAACAGGAAAGACATTTCCCAGATACAAAGAGAACCCAGAGGTGATGAGCAGACTACCCTGTGGTCACACACACGCACACACACGCACGCACACACACACATTCAGGTGGGCATATGCATGGAAAAAAAACAATAGATATACATACCCTAGGTATGGCCTCATATGTTGGATGACATCACTTCAAGTTAAGGGTATGTTATTGGTACACCCTTTCCATTGGAAAAATTAAGAGAATTAACTAGGATATAAAAATTGTGAGGAATTTATATACACAGTATATAAAACTAATAATTGCTGATAAGAAATCAGCCAATACTGTAGTAGGAATAATTAACTTAGTTTTTGGAAGGGGGTGGGGATTTGATCCTACTTTTCTAAAATCAGGCACACAAAAGCACAGAACTACCGTTTCAGATTGAAAAATGTTTTCAATTAAATTAGGACTATTTTTGATTGTTATCCTACTTGGACCACATTTGTTTTTCCTTAGAACCAACTTTTTTATTGCGTATAGACTATGTTTGTTTGCATTGTAACCAAAAGCCTATATATTACCTCTTTACAATAATGATGCCCTTATAATAATTATAATATGAAATAAAACGTAATGAATAACCGATGCTTGATAAATACTAATAACACCCCCAAGTGTTGATAGCACAAGAAATCTAATGATCATCTACTTTACCACACTTCGGGACTGTAACCTAACAAGGAAGCAAAGAATAAGATTCTTGTCACCATCACACACAAATTTTCAAGGCCAGAGTTCTCTCTCATCAAAAGAGAGCATGCCAACCTTTAAATCATGTGTAATGGTCTGAAGAGATAGATGAATCCAATTCGATGCTTCCTCTTACCCCTATGAGGACACTGTAGAGCCAGGCCCTGTAGCTGAAGCAGGGGTGCTTTAGAGGCTCCGGCTGGGCCAGCTGCAGGTCACTGGCCCTCACGTCCACAGTGTAGCTGTCCCGCTCCGACACATCCAACTCCCCCCTATCCACTCTCCTCTCCGATCCCCTGCTGCCTCGTCTTCCCAGCGAGCCGCTGCCTCGTTCCAGGGTGGACATGGGGCTGTAGGTGAACTCCTCTCGTGCCGACATCTCCTCGCACTGCATCACTGCGACTGCTGCTCGATACGGCGACTAAACATACTGAAAGAGTTTAGAAATTTATCATGCAATGTGCCTGCAACAGGAGTTTGTCGACGGTTCATCCACACACTCATTAAAAGAATACAAACATTTAAGAACTCAAAATTGTCTGTTTCATTTTTCTTCTTGCTCAGAGTGCAATAATGCATTCTTCCCCAAAACACCAAACAAGGGTCAATATTTCCCAGACAATAAGTAGTTTAGCATAGGCAGTAAACAATTGGGACATTTTACATGAACACAAGCACGTACTCACTTGTGCTGCCCAGCTCACAAATCCATTAATTTTTCATTAGAGGCACCATTTCAAAGGGAGAAATAAACAGGCTTTCTGAATCAATCAATATCAATTGCTGATGACAATGGAATGAAACTTTTGCTGAAATTTGATATGGACAAAATCCAATTCCTTGGTGTCATAATACATGACAAAATGTGCTCTGAGTCCCCAACATATGCACTAAAATATCCAGACATAACTCTGTAATGGGCCAAAGCAAAATAGTTTTTACACTTACCTGCTATTGTATATGCCCAGTTGAATAATCCCAAATGTTGTTCACCAGATTTATTCTGATTATGAAATCTCCAAATAGATAATAGCTGGTTTTGATCGGCAACTCCTTCTATACTCCATATCTCACTTTGGCCACCCACTTCCCCTCCTCTTTGCACTTGTTCTCAGAAACACACACACAACTGAAAACTTTTTCAGAGTGCAGAGCTAAAACACATGGCTGTTGTCCTGCCAGCCAAGTTTTTGTTCCAAAGGGAGAGCGAGCGCCTGTGCATGACAACAAGTGCGGTATGAGGGGGGCTCTCACTGGGGGCAAACATCCTTTTTCTTCTCTCAGTTACTCCCACCGAACCTCACACTGAAAATTTGTCTCAGTGAAGAAAGGAGAACACAGCAACCCAGAAGGTTATGAACTCAAGAGTTCCAACACGATCAAACTAGAATTCATGCAGCCACTTTGATGCTCTTTATCTGATTATTATGTTAAAAATGATTCCTAAACTTCACAAACTTGATTGCTCCATTGTCTATGGGTGCTGTAACCATAGCCACACCTTAACAATGGCCGTCATCCCGTCTCTCAGTTTCTGGTCCAGACTCGCTAACAGCAAATGTCAAACAATGTAGAAGTAAAAATAAGAGCAATCATGTCAGCGTCGGGCTGGATATTCCATTTTTGTTCAGTAAATCACTCGCCTGCTCTTATTTTGGCAGCCTTTCATTCACAGCAGCACTTGCCTGACCCGTGATTCACTTTCTGGGGGAAGGAGGGGGGGGGGGGGGGGGGTGATGGGGAACAAAGACAGCCCTGTTCTTTCTAAGCACCACTTGATTTTTTTTCAACACTTCTCTGAACAGGTACATATCCTTATGTGGGTGACTGCTGAGAACAATGATGACAGCAATGATGTCATGACACTTGAGGACTTACTTGGTGTCCACTTTAAAAAAACATGACATCATCCTTTCTGCTCTGCCCTTGGAGGACATATTTGCATGGTATCTTGCTATGAAACTATATTGTGATGCATGAATTTGTTATTTCAATTGAGCAAGGTTTGCTTGGATGGTCCGTGCCTGTGCAAGTCTAGTCTGCCATGTTTGGGGCTGTGTTGCGCCTCTCTGAGCGTTCCAGCGCGCAAAGTTGTCTTGTCCTGAACTTATCCTCGTGATAGAAAAAGAAGTTTCAAATTTGCTCCATGAACCAGTTGTTGCATTATTTTTTTACTCCTCTAGACGGCACACTCGATATTGGGTTCAAAGTATACTGACTTGTCATTTCTTCTACCCCTATATCCAAAACTAACAGAGGAATCCAAAAATACAACTGGTTTTTTGAAGCTTTATTTTCAGATGACTTCATCCAATAATTTAATACCAGAATTTAGTCTGCACTCTGTGTAAAATGTTCTCGTGTGTTCAGTTTGTCCTTCTACTTCTCGTCCTCTTTTTCACTATTATTTTCTTCAGTGCTATTCAGTAGTCAATGACATCAATACTACACAATCTTTTGTAGAACATGAGATCAATCAATTTTAATTGAATTGCAATATTTTTTCCTGTAATTCAAAGTAGTCTAATTCGTCATAAGTACTTCAGCTAGATAGAAAATTAAACCTCTCCAACTGTGCTTTTTCATCGAACAGAGTAAAGGATGCCACCTTGTGGTTATTTTCTCTTTTCCTTTTGAGCCAGTAATTTAGAGACATTATACACATTATTAATATTCTTTATGGAGGAAAGATAAGTCACACATACATACATACATGGCATGTAGTTTCACAATTCCCGATCATGGCTTACAGCAGCTCTATGATTAAACACTTTGAGCCTCTCACGAAGAATGACAACACTGTTAAGTGTTTTACACATTTAGTGAGCCATGCTGATGACAAAATCAATTCTAACTCAAGACAAACACTTAAGACAAAGCATCATCCTTAATCCTCCAACACACTCCCTTTGACATGCAACATTTACACATAGCTTTTCTTGAACAGTAATATTCAACGGTGAGACACATGAGAAAACATCTGTAGATATATACAGTGAGTTACATTATTGATAGATCTGCTTTTATCAACAATATGTACATTGTAGTGAGGAAATTGAAGGTTTTAATTCTACTTAAAACATAATGGATGCCACTCTGTTATGTTACGGTTTAGTTTGGGGGTCTTAAAGACTAATAACTGGACTGACAATACAAATGTATTACTTACCACAGATGCATGAGCAAGTCATCACAACAGTAGAGCAACTCATCCTCACAGTCTAGGAAGGATCACCAGTGGTTTATTTGTTTAAAAAAAAAAAAAGCCTAGTAAATGTCTCATAGATGGAGCCGCATCTGTTCTGTCCATAAACTAACATGGAGCAAACACTGCATCAGCAATGAGATTTTTATATATATGCATTTTGTGTTCCAAGTCTTCAATTGTTTTTGTTGTAAGTTTAGAAGTTCAAACAATGGATCCTTTGGATGAGGACAAGTGTATGGACTGGATGCGAATGGCCAGAGTTTTTTCCAAGTTTTGTAGGATGTTATAGCTGGGGCTATCTGGTGGTGCATCATACAGTAGCTGTTTAAATGGCTCCAGCTCTATCAGCATGACCATATTCTTTAGGAAGTATCCCTCGATATAGGATGCTAGTTCTGGTGCATCTAGAAACTGAGGAAAAAAGTAAGAAAAGGGTTGAAATTGCATTGAAAGGTCAATTATAATTCAATTACAGTTATAGAGTTAATTTATATTCTCAGTGTGTTTTGTTTGTACCTTGGTGTGGTTGTAGATCTCCACGCAAGTATCTGTGTTTATGTTCTTTGTACAGATAATCTCACAATGCCTCTGCAGTGCTTCCAACTGGAAGAATTTAGATGCAGACAAAAGCTGCAATAAAAAGGGAAAGCATTAAGTCCAGAAGTATATGGGGGGGGGGGGGGGGGGGGGTGGAGGAAGAAAATTCAAGATGTGATTGAAGTGGAGACTTTTCAACTGTCTATCAATCTGTATGCTGTTGAAAAGTTATCTTTAATGCTCACTAGCCTAACATTAACTGCCAGGAGAATGTATTTTCCCAGTTGGACTATTTAAAGGATGCCAAGAAGATTTAGTACACAGGTCCGTGGAGCCCTACAGGTGCAGAAGGTCTCCCTGTCCAAAATTATTCCTGTGATGATATTATATTAGCCATGCACATGCAGGAGTGCATCATAACCTATCAATGTGTTGGAATTTTCCTTTGATTGTAGAAAAGATTGTACGAGCGTACGCACACAGATACGCACGCACACACACAAATTTATTTCTATCCATTCTTTTTTCATTAGTTTAATTTTATTCTTTCCTAAGATAATAAAATTACAATTAAAGGGAAGTGTGAGCTAACCTCCATAACATCAGGGTTCCTAATGTGCAGAGCATCTGTTCCTCCACAGTAGAGATACTGCATCACAAGCTGAGAGGGAAGAAAGGCAAAGTTTATTTCACGCACGAATACATACATTATAAAGACAAACAAAGAACATGAGCATGGGGTTTGGAGTACAATAATTACCTGGAAAATGTGGTATTTGACATGGCTTATTTCAATGCAGGTGTTTTCACCACATGGTCTGTTTGCAAGAAGAATTTTGAACCTTCACAAAAAGACATTCGTATGAAAAGTCACTTAATCTTACATGTAATTAAAAGAATAATTATGTTGTGACTCTTATTTCGTTTGATACATTTAACAAATTATGACTTCTTGATTGTTACCTATTGGAGGCTGTGAAGAGCAGTACTTTGTGGGCATAAAAAGGCTTCCCCTCCACCAGAAATGTCACATCTGACATCTCTTTATTGTTTAGGAAGTGGGGGTCTAAAAACACACACAAATAATGTTGATTTTGTGTATTAAAAAAATAAAATAATACATAGTACATCACAAAAAAACACCACTATCAATTCCGAGTGATTTTCTATTTCTGGTCACAAGATGGCGCTTTCCATTCATTGCGCATTCAAGTCAGTTGAGCCAATAATTCCTTGGAGATTCGAAAATACAAATCCTACATTCAGTTTTTATTTTCTTTGTTAATACAATCGCGTGCGTCAGAATAAGCTACTGCTTGAAAACACTGTGGCAGACTCTCACCAAGGCGTGATGACACTTTGCGTTTTATCTCTGCCAGTTTGGGGATGGGGTAGGGCCCGTAACACTGGGTGAAGATAGCTGACAGCTGTTGGCTGATAACTTCATTCTACATACACAACAGAGCAAATGTGAATTTCATTTTACACATATAAATTTGTGTTGGACAGTTGTCAGATATGTTTTACACCTCAAGTCCCCAAGATGAGGAGAACGTGCAACATTGTGAAAAGAAATAGATGGGAAAGACATGGGCTCTTTTACAATCATTCCCAAATCTCCTGTGTGTGTTTAAGTTGCCAAAGCAGAAGGAGAAAGGAGGAACAGTGCAATTCACTACAAGTCCCCCAACGTGGACTAAGGCTTTTTGCTCTTAATGAGGCTCAACACTAGCAAACAGCTCGTAACATCCACTAGGAATAAATAGGTCTGTCGATATTGTACGTGGAACATTTAAATTGAGTCAAACTAAAGTATAACTGGAGACTTTGATAGCAAACACAAAGTCGAGGAGGCCTTTCAATTGTCAATTTGTTCAAATGAACCTTTCCCCATAAGAAACATCAACCAGAAATACTGTATTTTCCAGACTATAAGGCGCACCTTCAATAAATGGGCCATTTGAAAACTTTCTCCTTATATAAGGCGCACTGGACTATAAGGCGCACCATCAATGCATCATGTCTGATTTTTAATCCAAATCAAATCATTCTCCATTTTATCTTTTATCTTCAGATGCAACAAATTACTTTATAATCACAAAATAATGATCCATAGTCTTTTTGATTCATGATTCATAGTCTTCAGTGGGCCACTTATCATTGATTTCATGACACAATGCTTTGGGCCAGTTTGGATTTTGGCTCTCATTTTCAATCATGTTTTTCGTTGTTCATCTGCCAAACCTTTTGTGAACTGTGGCTCCACTGTCATCTTATTTCTTTGAGAATGACTCTAAAAAGTGGCTGATCCATGTCGGAACAACTTGTACCTTGCTGGCTCTGAGGATCTGGAACATGAGAGGCAAGCCATGCGTTATGAGCTCCTCAGTGTACTCATCTTCCTCAATGCAGATAAATTCTTTGAGAAGGCCCTGGATCAATGGCCGGCGGTGCTGGGAGAAACACGTACGCAGCGATTCCAGCCATGTGTGCAAAGTCCATGGTACGCCTATGGATGTAATAGTGCAAGTAAAAACCAAAGGTTATCAGATGGTGTGGGGAAAAAAAAACATGGTAACTGAGGTTTTGTTGTTATTAATGATAGGTTAACTAACCAAGGCTCCGTATATCTATGGTGATATCTACATGTCCATGTTCGGAACTATGGTACATGGCTTCTTTTAGGGCTTTCAGTTTGGCCTTCCCTGTCCGTATTAGGTCTGCCTCAGATGAACTTCTTCCCTCCAACTCTGAGCCTTCTGCCAGAATCTCTTCCAGGGATAAGACGTCCCCTTTGTCTTTCTCCGTGTGTGACAACAGCTTTCGAAATACATTTCTGGAAGAAACAAGACATTTCTTTGACTATTACTTTTACTGATCGTATTTCTCAATTAATGCACATTTTCTGTTATGAACCACACAGTTTGAGAATAAAAGTAAAAATACCAGATAAACAAAGTGATCAAGGTACTTTTTCCACAGTCTTGAGAACAAAATATACTAAAAAAAAAACAGCACTTTAGTCACAGAATGTTAATCACGTTATGACCAACAACAACCAAAAAAATCCTCCATGTGTTAATTTCATGGTCCTTTAAACTTCCGAGTAGATGAGTTTGTGGAGTGTACGGCATGTAATTTACATATAGTGCGTGCAGAGAAGGTGCGTGTGTGTGCTGCTGACTCATCCGTGGCTGTGGAATGGTGGTTGAACGTCTAAGTTAGGTTATACCGTAAAACTACATCACCTGTGTCCATGTGCAGCTGCCAGGCTGTAAGAGTTCATTTCTCCCTGCGGCGCACTAGAGATGCCATTGCGGGACATGGTTCCCAACATGGGGTCGGCCCCACGCTCCAGCAGCAGGCTCACCAGCTCAAGGTTTCCTGTGCATAAAAAGCAAATATGCAGCCACACTCAAGAGAATATAAAAAGAACCAGATAACAGAGTTGCTGCCACCTCTGAGGAGAAATGTGCCTTTAAGTCATGAGTCAGCCAAAAAATGAGGCTGACATTCAGGTAAAGCTGTTAGAAATGGATTGGGAGGAGCAGCTTGATACAAGTCATGCTGCTTGCGTGTACCTGCAGCAGCAGCCAACTGCAGCGGGGTCTCTGTGTAGTTTTCCATCCCGTCCTGCGAGGAGCCTTCCACGTTGGCTTTGGCATCCAGAAGCAGCTGCAAAGTTCAGGTGGGGTGACAGACGAGGGCACGATGGGGAAAGAGGGAGAGGGGAAAAAAGAGGACTTTGCTCGGTGACTTTGAGCTTCTCGAAGTCTCGGTTAATGAATGCTTGATTGCTAATTTAGAACACAGGCTGCCGTGGAATTAACTGTGTTCTTGTTTCATTAAGACGGGAACTAAAGGCAGCTGCCACAGACTATCTTTAGCCGAGCACAAAACGGGCAGACTGTGAGCTAAAGCGAAGAGATGCACTCTGCATCCACAGATGATGTATTTCTAATAAATATACAAATGTAAAAACCCAGTTGGACACAATAAATGAAGTTGTGCCATGCATTGTGCTTTCAGAACATGAATAAACTGACCAATTTTAAATGAGCATCTTCCAAATCTGTACATCAGGCAGCATTTAACATGCCATAAATGTTCTTTTTGATCACTCACAATCACTGCTTAATAATTAAACATTAAACACTAGAAACAATTTACAGTGAAAAGCTTGGGAAATGATTTCATTTCGTTTTAATTTTTAATGCGATTTATTCAAGGAGAGCTCAAAATGCCCCGGCACATGTTTCCAACATTGTCCCTTAAAATTAAATGACTCAAATCCCAGCGTGAACATCATTTGGAGGGCAGACTGAATTAGTTAAATGAGTTCGATTACAATCGGTCCACTGCGGTTCACCTTTCCATTGAATTTAATGGAGCCTGTTGCGTTTGCTGGAAAAGTAAAACGAACATGTCAATGTTTACAATAAAACCCCATCTTGATCATGTCAGACTGATGATGATCGCTGATTGATATGAAAATGATGACCAACCATGAGCTGAAGCACAGAGAGAGTCAACAGATGAGAGAGGACATCACTACCTGCACCACAGGCACATGTCCATGTGACACAGCAAAAGTGAGGGGCGTCGCCTGGCGCGTTTCGGGAAAGACTGAGTGGTGCTTGTGCACTGAGTTTGGCACCTGGGGAATGGACATTGGAGGAGGGGAATGGGGGACATGAAAGGGAGATGAGGGAGAAAGACATGAAGCCATTAAAAAGGACGACACGGCCAAGTTAGCACAAGACAAGCTACTACAGGGAGGACAGAAAGCACTACGGGAGCAACTGGAGTAATCATCTAAGAGGCCTGGGGCTGTAGAGGACAACCTGTCAGCATGTTGACCTTCTAATGAACACAATAAATTGATCTGTCTAGTTAGGTCTCATCCTAATGGCTTTTCTCTGCTCTCTCCCTCCCGCCAAAGCGGTTTCTCTGACAGGGCTTCCACCTATCCTCAGGGTTATCTCACGGGTAAATGCAACAAATCCGAGTGAGGAGCTGAATGCCTATGAACACACATTTTCTACAGTTGACAATGTGTAATGAGATAAAAAAAAAATAACTTGATATGATTAGCTAATCAATTAGAGGCTAAGTGATGCATAAATTGTGGGTCTTTGTGCTTTGGCCGAGTCTCAGTGAATTGCAAATCAAAGCTGGCACAATGGTGGATGACGCACGTTGTTGAGGTGATAATGGACACGATCAAGAGGGTTTAACTTTGTGCTGTTTGCAGACATCTCTAGGCATCTCACCTCCTCCATGGATTCTCCATGGAGGGAAACTTCAGTTATTTAATTAAGAGAAAGTCTCACATTCCCTTAACTAAATGACGTAAGTTTCCTTCTTTTGGATCAGAGAAATCCCAAAAGAAAGTGTAGGCTTTGTTGCAAAAGTCAATTATTCAATGTTGTAAAAGTTTATAAGCATTTAATTTGGTTTACTTGCACAATCCAAAGCTCCCAATGGGAAGCCATGAATGTGCAGTTAATAATGTTGGCTAACTTGGCTTAACCCCAGCTTTGAAAAACTCCTTATGGTCCATTGTTGGCTTCAAAACTATGTAGAATGCAATTTTATTTCTCTTTTTTCTCTTTTCTTTTTACAAACCCCAATGTATCTCCAAAAAATGTTGATAAAGATCCATTATGTGTTCTCTATGAGGGCCAGGTGGAAATGTGGGAAAACAAATTCTAGAAAAATCGTAAAATACCCATAAGTAAATTATCTTGCCTGGCACCTTGGGGGGGGGGGGTTGAATTTGAAATACACCAAATGTACTGCCATCAAAACACTTACCTCACTGTTAATATTGGCTCCGGCATCCAACAGCATCTGCACCATAGCCTCGTCTCCACGCACACAAGCATACATGAGTGGGGTCATCCCCTGCATGATCACAAGCACCAAACAAGAGAAGTTACGTCATAACAGGAGATAATGCTGTCATTTTAGCATCAAATCTTATTGCCAACACATAGGATGAAATTGGTCATTTGAGAGTTTTAGTAATCTTGCCTTGATGACATTTCTGTGGAGGGAAAAAACCCTCTAATTTATATTTACATTTTTGGGCAGCATGGTAGAGATTGTGGTGAGCATGTCTACCAAATAATGAAGAATCTTAGTTTGGGTCTTTCTGTACATATAGAACGAAAAGCTGGAACTAGGACCTTAAACAAGGTGGGAGAAAATTGGAACAGTTTGAAATAGCTGTCAGTGTTTGCACAAAATGTTCATGTTTGTGCAGGAAAGCAAAGGAATAAGGTCAGGGAAAGCCTACTAGAACAACTGCACTTTATTTGGGGGTTATTAAGATGCATTCTGAATGGTGGCCGGTGTGCTGACTTCCATTAAACATGGGTGGATTATTTCTTCATTTTGACCAAAGTGTATACATTCCAGTTATATGTAAGAGGGTGTGCACAATTGTGCAATCACATTACTTCAGTTTGTTTATTTGTTTGTTTGTTTGTTTGTTTGTGTAGTTCCTCTCATGACGTGTCGACCTTTGTATATCAACCATATATCATATTTTGCACGTCTGCATAATGCTCAAGATGAAGCAGCCATGGTCTATTTTTGTTCTTCTCTTCTGCAGGCAGTGTGACAACTTTCTGTGCACATTCACCAAGTGTAAATGTGCTTTAATATGAATGACTCTAACCTGTTCACTCATGCTGTTGATACCATCCGGCCCCAGCAGGTTGACAGCCTGCTTCACCAGGTCTGTGCGTCCGCAGCTGAGCATATGGAAGCCCAAGTTCTGCAGGAGCTTTGCCTCGGTTGAAGCAGCATCCAGCTTTCTTGAAGCGCTGAAGCAGTCGTCCGTTCTGAAGGGCAAACAAAGCACACCAAGTGAGTTGATGGATGTGCAACTGATGACGCAAAAGTTTCAATTTTTTACAAGCAATATAATTCCTTGCTGACACGAGTTGTGTTTTGAAAGATTTGTGCGTGTGTGTTTGTGCATGCATGCATACATGCATGTGTGTGTGTGTGTGGACTTTGAAGCCTGAAGGACTGCAGCTGTACCGAAGCTGGCGGGGCTCGCAGTCCACTCCAGGCAGCAGCAGCCTGGCAGCCTGCCGAACATCATCGCTGTCCACAGAGAAGCTCCGTCTGTGCTCGGTGTGAACGACAGCCACACGCAACCACTCCATCAGAGGCGGCAGCACCATGAACGGCCTGTGGGAGGAGATAGAGACATACGCAACCATCAGGGGGAGGGGGGGGCAGCTTAGTAGCAGAGTGATCAACCCAGAGCTTGGGGTTCGATCATTGTGACCATATCGAAGCGTTCTTGAGCAAGAACCCCCAGTTGCGCCTGATGATGAAGTCATGTCGGTGAGTGAGGGTAGAAAAGCGCTATACAATTGACAGCTCATTTATCAGCAGGTGTACAATAATAATCAGAAACTATTTGCATGCAACTGAGGTGCTATATAATTACATGAACATGATACAGTATAGCTCATGTATAGCATAACTCGGTGGCTATAAAGATCCTTACAGAGTCAAAGCAGAAAAAAATGGATTCACTCAGCTTGGAATTTATTTCTATATCACTTGTCCTGATTAGAGCTTGGCGAGAGGCCTTTGTTAATTGACTGAAGCGTAAGGTGTTTTTGCTCAAATATCTAAACTGCAAATTATCTTCAGTAACTATTGTGTACCTCCAAATTTACAATTGCAGAATATGATGCATTGAGGTTCCATGAATCATTATAGGCATTATAGTGCAATACGTTGTCGTGGCACATTCCTGTAATGTTGCTAGCATGACACAATCGCACCAACACTCTGTAATATGGCCAAACAAACAGATGGAGTGCATCTTTATCACATGCCAGCACACTGTGTTGTAAGGTGGTAAGGGTGTACTTGTTAGCAGTCCTGCTGGGACAGTTGCTGGAAATGACAACCATATGCTTGATCCTGACCCCAGTGTTTTACACTGTTAGAGCTGAGGAGTATCGCCTGGAATCAAATACTAGCGCAATATTTTTATTTTTTTTCAAAAAGAAAGAAACTACTACAAACGGAAGAGTTCTTATTCATGCAGTTGGAAATATGCAAATATGAACACATACATTTCTCCACCAATCCCACACATACAGCCAGATGCCTGAATATACGTATGCATGCACGGTGCTGCATTTTGACCTTCACTGAGGTACCAACAGTATGTTATGCATACCAATATGCGCTTTTTCCACTTAGGCAAGTAAATGAGCTGTCACCAAAACATGTCACACACATAAAATTTCAAGACCCTCAAGCTAAGTCTAATTACATTACACTCATTTTATATGAGAAAACCAGAAATGATTTTAGTAAGGCACGTGTTCAATGTGGCGATGAATCTTGGGTTATTGAATATTTATTGCCATGGAGAAAACTAACAGATATTAGTAAGATATCGGCTCTCATTGGTAGATATTTTGTGCACTGATAGATCAGGTATGTTATCTATGAGCTCTCATATGTATATATCGGTTTGAAGAAACTTGGTCTGCTCCCCTGAAATTTAATATTGCCATATCATAATCGGGAAGCTAGTACATGTAAGAGTTTGATGTGCATGTGGTACAAAAACCCGTCAGTGGTTGCTTTGTCAGTCCTACTTTGTCAGTGCTACTTTGAACTGAGACGTTTCGTTTATCTTTCATACATCATTTAAGTTTTGCTAGCCATTATAAAACAACGCAGAATGCTTTATCAAGGAACACGTTTGCTCCATCACAAGCCTAGCAGGAAATAAAGTTCATGAACAGTTCAAGGTCTTGTTCTACCACAGCTCGACCGAATGAATAGAGGCACTGCCAATGTGTTTAATCTGACTAAACCAAAAGTGAAATTGGATGTGAGTGTGTTTTTAACACGTTGTTGGCATTAATGCATGCACATTCAAGTTGGACACCCATGGGACCCGCATTAGCTGACAACCGTAATGCCCAGGGGGTAGAGGCCTGCTCACGCTCAGCTGTCATCCTTGAATCACACCATGCAAAATGCTGTGGGCTGACATGGTTTTCTGCTGTATAGCAGGAAATGCTCAAGGTACAGTGTAAATGCCCCCAAAAAACATTATATATTCAACCTTACACTATTTATGAGGACTGGCCGGTCCCCTCCTTAGCTGTAACACGATTAATATTTGTAGGTAAAAGACTTGCCCAGAAACTAGCAATCAAGGGAAACAACATGAAAACATTGCCAGAGCCTTACATCATTCAGACATACTGAGATGGTACTACTGCAGCATCAATCAATACTGACTGCATCTGCAGGTCTGATGCAATCACTCCTTCTTGAATCTCTTGAGGACATTTAAAGGACTTATTTTAATTAGAAAAGAAAAAAGTTCTTCCTTGAGTCCTTGGGAATACATCTGGTCAGCCACTGCAGGAGGAGTTTGAGGAGGAAGAAGGATATAATAAATCTCAGTGTGCAGATGTGCATGAGTACTGTGAATCACCAGTGGATTCTACAGTATGCTGAGGTCAGAGGGGTGCATATTGTGTGCAGGGGTGTAAATTGTACCACTGAGAGCGAGTTCCCTTGCACTGGTGTTAAGTTATTATCCTTGTGATCATCAAGCATACAATATTCTAACAAGACCCAAGACGGGAAGGAGGAGTTGAACAGATGAATCGATATCAGTCACTATGAGGGCGATTTCATAGAACCTTTTGATGGCTTGTGGTTTTAAATCTGTGTATGTGACAACTAAACATCCACAGACTGAATGAGACAACTCACTCGGCGTAAACTGGATTTAACAGAGCTCAACTCACAGTTAACTTGGTAAAAGAGATACTTAAATTCGGTCTCTCTCTCTGTCTCTCTCTCTCTCTCTCTCTCTCTCTCTCTCTCTCTCTCTCTCTCTCTCTCTCTCTCTCTCTCTCTCTCTCTCTCTCTCTCTCTCTCTCTCTCTCTCTCTCTCTCTCTCTCTCTCTCTCTCTATCTATTTGTTATTTTGATTTTTTTTTATTAATTAATAAAACACGAACTTTGATATATTTCCCCCTTTACCTGACTATATAGCCAGGCCAAAATCACAAATCAATAATAATGGTCAGTCAAGAGCTGTGGGGTGTTCTTATTGTTCAATCTAAAGCGTTGAAAACGGCTTGCTCTCGTTGATAATGGTTGGACAAATGTGATGTTTTGGGGGTCTCTGGTAAACTAATGACTTGCATTTCACCTGACGACGGCGATATGGGCATTTAGAATTGCGCAAACGTAAGACATGTGCTCTAACAATTATGGAGCATTGTGTTGCTGCTATGGTTCTCCTAATAACAGGAGCCGGGACCAAACAGCAATGTCGTGGAGCGTTTTGTTCAACACGGTGATGGAAATCAAGCAGACTGCGTTCATGTAAAATATTCAAATCCAAAACACATTGATCTTATCGTTTTCATCATGGGTGTCCAAATCTTTTACAAAGAAGGCGAGATTTGGTGGGTTGAAATGTGTGAGGAAAGAACATTGAGCTTCCTTTATCTTCAATTTTTCCGCGTCCGTTGTCGTAATTTGCATGTTTGGTCTAGTAATGTTTCTTGAGATTGAATTGCTTGAAAAACGTCACAGCAAAGTAGGCACACAAAGTTGTTTTGTATTTCAGTGGGGAAAAAAAAGACGCCAGTTTCCCCTCGTCTTGGAAGCAACGTCCCTCTCTGTCAACTTTCCTCACCATTTTTAGAAATGGGCGGGAATGGGCCATTTCATTTTTGGTAAAAAAAAACAAATATAATCAGACAGTTTTGTTTTCACGATTGTTCGTGATGGCATCGAATGTCCCCAGAGTGAACAAGATTGTGCTGTAATGCAGTGATCTCAAAATCATTTGTGGCCTAAGGGATGATATTTTCTGACCATGTAGTTGACTCAAAGTTTAGAGTTAGTGTGGCCTCCAACTTCTTTTTTTTTTTCCCCGTGTTATCGCCTAGCTGGGCATTTTGTTTGTGTGTTTTTAATAACTTAAGGGCTACCATAGCTCAGGCTCATGACAGCTTTCAGTAAAACATCATTCTTAAGAGACACCAAATGGAAGGAAAAGATATCTTGTCACTCAGTCCAAGTCATATCTTTTACAAAAGCGGCCTTGAAGAAAAAGGTTCGCAACGAGAACAGACAATTTCAAGAAGATTGGAAGACAGAATGTTTTGTTGATCACTATATGCACAGAGAAAGTTGTGGTGGTCACTGCGCAAGATATTAGATGTCATTACTCAACAAAAACTACCGAGACGTATGAAAAGTACTGGCAGATGAGTGAGATAACCGGGTCATTAATCTTGTTCATATTCAGAATGACTATTCATGTTCTGAACTCTTATGAATAAAGATAGAGAAGACCAGAGGAATTGTACTTTATTTAAATAATAGTAGCACCCCATTTCACAACACATATTGGTGGAATATTAAATATGGCCTGACTGTCCAGCGACCAACCACATAAATTGAGTTGTGCTGCAATATCTTAATTTGACGATCTATTATGACATTACAACCGATCGCGTATTTTGCCTGAAAATGAAAATGAATTGCTGATCTGATCGAGCCAATCAGCTCTGTCGACATAACTAAAATGTTTGAAAAATCTTTATGGTCATGGAATGTCAAATGTACTTTTTGCAAAGGCAAACTATAAACTAAAATGCTATTACAGTGGGTGCCCACTTTTTAATCGCATTTTATCTATTTATTTTTGTTCGTTTGGGTTTCTTTGTATGGGTTTTTAGAGTTAACAAACAGACAATTCCTGACTTCTAAAAGGTCTGAAAATTACACTAACACAATTCAGTTTGCCCTTCCATGTCATATTGCATTATATGTTCGCATTAAGCTGTGTCCGTGTTTAATTCAGTTTTGTTTCATAGTTAACATCAACTGGGAGTGACAAACACCTAGAAGCGAGCATTCTTTGGAACGGTGCAATGATGAAGGAATGGGCTTTAAAATTTGGAAATGGAAGAGGCAAATTTCTATATATGGTCATTCTATGTTGCAGACTTTTCCTTGTTGAGGGTGGGTCTGAAACATATCCCCCTCCCTGGATAAACTGGTGTTGACTGTTACTTTAACGCACTCTCTTGAGTGGTGATTCTGCACGATCACTGATTAAAAACAGAAAAAATCCTACATCCTGAATAGACCTTAACTAACTTGATAGTCAAAGGATCCCGTTTGTTTTGATTCACCATTGAGGATTGCTCATCTTCTTAATTTGACTGTTTTGTACGTGCATGCATCTTACCTCTCAGTTTGCAAGGAAACTTTTGATGGCTCAATATTGGGGTTCTCCCACTCCATCTGGGGGCAGTGCATGAAGTAACACAACGTGTAGATGGCCTCGGGGGCCCAGTGTATCACTGCGCTCTTCTGGTGGATGGGTGTCCCATTGTTGTGGTTTTTGGTGTACAATGGCTGTAGGTAGTGCATAGCTCGTGACACCACATCACCTACACACCATCGAAGGGGAATAACAGATATAGGACACACACCATTACAATAGGGTTTAGGTCATTATCATTACCATCTTTGCTTGGAAATAAATTAATTTATATTCTCCAGTATGGAATTATGAAAGGCAATAAAAAAAACTATTCTACACAACAATGCTAGCATTCAGATGCGCAAAAAATTGTATGAAACACTGAGGATTGCCACGAGGAATTCTATTCTATTCTGTGTTAGTCAGCAAGCACTTTCCCAGGTAAGAATAATGGAAAATAGACATAGCCTACTGTTGACTGAAAGCTGTTGTCATTGCTTTACTCTTATCATTTTGATGTATTTCCATTTTACTGCAAAACATAATAGAGCACTCTTGTTTGCATGTCTACACATATTCATTTCCTTGTAGCTATGCACTGTGTGCATGTTTTGTATCGTGGAATTACAAATAGTCGATCATGTTAACAAAGCCTTTGTTTGGTTCTTAAATTGTGCAATTAGGTTCCTCTCAAGTGTCCATTTAGCATGAACAAATTGAGAGAAGAAATTGCCTGAATTAAGGAGAGAAATTTGCCAAAGAAACCGTTTATTTCCTTCAAGAGCATGATGGACGTCTATTGGACATCATGTTGTGATTTGAGAAACTGGAAATGAGTTGAGCGCAGGCCTCTCCATAGTCAACCAACACACTTAAAAATGGAACAATTGAATGTTTTCATGAGACTTTTGAAACATTTCAGGCCTAATGTAGTATGTACAAAAATCTCTCTGTCTTTCCGTCTCTCTCTCTCAAGTTCAAAACAAAATCTGCAGTTCTATTTCCTTCAATAGGCTATTATTCTATTATTAGTTTTTTGGTGGTATTAAAAGTAAACACCAGTCTCAGAGCAGAGGCTCACATAACAAGAGCACAGACAGTAAAGCTCTAACCTGCAAACTTTGCCTTGTACGGTTGATGGAAATCAACCCACTTGAAACTAATAGAAAACTATATGCATGTCATATTCACTACATTCAATAACACACATCTTTACAAAGAAACATTGTGAGGACCAGAGTGTCACAATTTAGTTTGGCATGAATGAGTGTCCCCCCACAGTGTTAATAACAGCTATAGGTATAATAGCATGGTTTCATTTAAATATGCTAAGACAGCCTTTTGGCATAAATGAAAATGAAAATTTACAAAGAGACACGTTGAAAGTAATGCTCCACAACTCTATTTTTCCTACCCTATCTTGCATCTTTTTAAAGAGAGATTGTGGCAATGTTGGTTATCTTTTACTTATTTATGTATTGTGTTTACAAAACCCAAAGTTATTTCTGGACCCCCAACCACCCCCAGAGAACATGACATTACCTCTGGACAGTGCTCTGCTATCATCCACCAGCCGCTGACTTGTGTTTACCTTATATGATGAGTCCTTGCTCAACCTCATCAGTATAGAATGGACACAAGACCCCAGTGGTCTCCCCACCAAATATTTACCGTAACAATGACGCTTTGCACCATGCAAAGAAATGCTTCCTTTTGGCAAGTCGATGCCATGATCAAATCAGTGGTTCTTAACCTGGGTTCGATCGGTGAGTCGGTCTCAGGGATTCGACAGTGCCTCCACCGGGGAGGTCTGAACAAACCTGATTTATCGTGTAAATTCTGATTTGCCAGTATGTAATTTGTTCATGCATTGTGTTGGTATTGTTCCTTGAACAAGGTGATGTTCATTCACAGCTCATTTTGGGCACTAGTAAAAAACATCAATGTCTTGAATAAAAAAAAAAAAAAATCTTTCACTAACAAGGAGTTTGGTGAATGCGCATATGAAACTGCTGGGGTTCGGTACCTCCAACAAGGTTAAGAACCACTGAATCAAATCATTGTTCTTTCTACAGTAATTTGTCTCAAGTACTACTTTGTTGTACATTATAGTAAATAAGAGGTTACTAATTGTGAGGATTTGCACTTGAACTCACATTTCTGACATGGTTGGAATGACTTTGGCAAGCAGAACTGATTCAGAATGCGTTGGGCTGATCCAGTTGACATGGCAGAACAATTTTTGCTCTAGGTGCAAGTCTAGTGCAGAGTGCAATCTAACTGTGCATGGTTGGAGTTTTCTTTTTTTGGTATTTTGCTAGAAATAAAGTAGAATTGGGCATAAGATGGCGTTTGCACCTTTGTGCGGGATAGGATGGAAGAAGATTTTTCCCAGCCAAACCGCGTCGTGTCCCTCATTTGCATCAAAATCAGGGCAGTAGAAGGGCAAATCCGAGTTCACTGTGCCTGACATTTTGGAAACAAAAACATCACTCAATTTGATCTCACTCAAACCAGGGCAACCACATCGTCTCACTGCCTTGTAACCCAAATACCCCAAATTGAGGCTGGCATGATTGGCATCTGTTAAACATTCACAGCAAGATGCCCTTCTTTAATGTACAGATTAATCTGTTATTGATCAGCCGATAAACGCACAACTGATACAATTACATCGACCAGGGGAATTGGAGGGTAAATTGTTGATGAGGATTATAATTCATTTAATTAATGATTCAATTAATGATTAGGGATACACGCTATTATATTTACGAATAAACTAACCTATATGACTAACACGGTGTGGCATTGGTTAGCACGTCTGTCTCACAATTCAGAGCTGCAGGGTTCCAGGGTTCAATTCTGGTTCCGGCCTTACTGTGTGGAGTTTCCTCCGGGTGCTCCCACTTCCAAAAATATGCATGGCACGCTAATAGACCACTCCAAGTTGTCTGCCTAAAGACTGATGGAATGGGCTCCAGCACGCCCATGACTCTTGTGAGGATAAAGCAGTTCGGAAAATGAATGGATGGATGGATGGATGGATGGATGGATGGATTCTTAGCTCATATGACGTCTTCCACCACTCACTCCCACGCAGTGCCGTTTTGTCTGTCTGTGCCTAAATACAATACACCAAAATTGCGTTCGCCCACCTGGATCTGGAAGTTTCTTTTTCGAATTTACAGTGAGGCGTGGCATGTCATGCATATTCGCAATCACGCCAAACTAAACCATTGTCCCTGCACGAACGAATTACGCTTTTATGCCAGGGACAGGCTATTTTCTCTCATCAAATTATCAGATGTGTTGGGGGAGTGGCACGGCCCCAAACACACTTGACTAACAATTATGCATGCACAAAAATAAAGTTACACCTATTTCTACGCCAAGCGCACAGC